>NC_092207.1:51505871-51679909 GCF_043381705.1 Parasteatoda tepidariorum | reverse complement strand
CCTTAATTTATGATAACCCTTGTATATATATATATATATATAAATAATATATGTTAGTTATTTTACTTTATTATTATAATCGTCATTGAAGAGCCGATCCAATTTTTGAGTTTACGACTACCAATGTTCAACTCCGTAGCCTTGTAAATTTGAACCCAATTTAGAATTTCCCAATACTTGATACATCTTGGATCAAATATTGATAGAAATTTGCCTTCGCGGAGGCCTTTCTGATTGAATTTACTCGTATTTGCGTTGCATGAAGAAGAAAACCATGAAAACCTGCCACGGTTCACTGACGGCAGGGGGACTCTAACCTAGGATTTGTCTACCACTGAGGATATTTTACGTCAGTACTATGGTCGGTACGAGAGAGGTGTGGAATTTCTTATCAACCAGACATCGCTGGGATTAGAGCTCGGGCTACATCATTGGGAGGCGTGTGAGCCACCACGGTTCATCCATATGTTATAGCTCGAAAAATGCAATTTCCGTCAACAATTATTGGTGCGACAATATGCGGCACCAACTTTTAACAGTCATTTTAGAAAGGATCAAAAATAGATCTAAATAATTACTTCATAACTAAGTTTTTATTTCTATAAAAATACAAAATTTTTCTAAATAAATACTTAACGTGCAACTAACTATTCAGCACTAATTAAATTATTACTAAAGACAATCTAACAAAATGAATCTATATATATTTATTTGGATTTATTAGTTTACTTAAAATATACATTTTTTTTAAACCTGCTTAAATTACTTGAAAGAACATAAAAACATAATTAATTAACTGTAGTGTACCCAATAGGTAGAGGAAACCCGAGTTTAAGGTGCCACATAAGATAAATATATATACAGATTAATTGCTGACTCAATTAATTTATATAGATTGATAGAAATACAGTAAATAGAAATGTAGATTAATTGCTGAATTTTATGCTCCACTTAGAAACATTTTTAATGAATCATTTAAAAAAGAAAAACTGATATTTATTGGTTAAAACTATAGATAATTAATATACGGGTGGCAACTTTGATGGAAAAAAATCTCCTTTTTTGATATCTTAGTTTTATTTATTTATTTTAAAGCAGTTTTTGATTCGCCGCTTTGTTGTTATTTGAGAAGAGGCCAATTTTTTGGGTTAACGCAATTCCCTTAAAAGAGCCTTTTATTATTTGATCGAATAAAAAATAAAAATAAATCCTCTCTTGATTTAGTTTATAAACTCTACTGAAATCTCATCTCTGTTGGTGGTCGTGATCAAAATCATTTTTTTTCTTTTCTTTTTTTTCAGAAGCAGATCTGAAGTTTACTTGAAGAATTGGATTTGAGATTGCTTTGCTGGTGTTATTTTTTCCCTTTAATAAAAAAATTGTTTGTTATTGATAGTTGATACGGAGTTTTAGACATGTGAGAATTTTTTTTTCTTTGGAGGTACTTTAAAGATATATATATATATTTGTAAACTTTTGTTACGGTTTTTATTGCCTTCTAATAAATGATATTGATCCTAATCTCACAAAAATAATAATTCTGTAGTCTAGTAGATGCTATGTTATATAGTTTTTGATTATGTGAACGTCATTATTATATTGCTTATTTATACGATTATAATATGAAGAAGATTTGATATTTTCTTATACTTTTATTTCTTATTTTATCATTTATGTTATGAATATTTAAATACATTAATGTAAAAGATTCAATCAAGATCTCATTTTAAAAATGGGCATTCAAGTATAATGTTAGCACCAGAAAGAAAATGTATGGATGATTTTTTTTTCTTGCTGACAAGGATTAGGTAAGTTTAACCCCGATTATAAATTAAAATGTTTGCGTATAAAATCCCGTTGGCTCAGGATAAAGAGGGCTCACCTCTCAATGAAGTGATGAGGTTCCTCAGGTTCGAATCCCAGTGGTAGCCTGGTCGATACGAATTTTGCTCACGATTCGGACAGACGACAGAGCTGATGAACTATACGAGTGGTTGACGCATAATGAGTTAGAGTTCTCTTGTTGTCAGGCTAACTAAAAGAGTTGTTCGTGGTTTTCCTCTCCATGCAACACAAATTCTGGTTATTTGTATCAAAAAGTTCACAATAAAAGCTATTTTGTCCCTATTCTTGATCCAGAATTCGACTTATGGGTTGGGTTCAAAATTAGTGTGTCGGTTATTTAACGCCGTGTGTTTAACGCCGTGTAATAGGTGTCGGTTGTTTAACGGCGAAAGATATTAGACTTTTCAAAAGTAAACAATTATAAAGTAGATACGGATGTAGTAGACGTGACTATGCAGTTTTTTTTCCAGTTTATCCACGTAATAATTCAATAAATAAATTAAAACCATTTTTGAAACTGAGAAAATAAAAATGATTATTTTAAAGTTACTATTGACTATTTCCAGTTTGAATTAATTCTTAACTATTTCTTACAGAGTAGAAAGGATTTCGCAAGAATGGACGTGAAATTCTTTTCGGCACATAGTTTTTTCTTAATGTTTTCTTTAACAATCACAAGAGGGCTCGGCTTTTTACTCGCTGTCGCTCGCTAACCCCCAAAAATTTTAACGCAGGTCCTTCCGAGTGAGATTCTTATCTTTTTCTACTAAGTTTTATTTAATACCCAATTTTGATGTTTTGATATTTTTTTTAATATTATATTTTAATTACATTAAAGTTACGCTCTCTGCTATTTATTACTCTACAATCCTTGGAGCTTTACGAGTTAATTACGCCGAATAAATTTAAACCAAATAAGACACAATTTTCATAATTCCATATGTGATTTCTAAATAAAATAAGAGAAAATATATTTTCGTAAATGTGACGAGTGTCAAGAAAAATTTGCCGAATAGTGAAAATGTTTAGGAGGTCACAGCGACCTTCCATAACTTTCCATCCTGACATCTCTCTGCTTTTAGAGCTATCTTTAGAGGAATTTTTGAGCTATCTTTTACATAAAGTAATCGAAGAATAGAATTATTAAACGTAGGCGAGTATTTTTATTCATAAAATGAAACTTATAAAATATCTAAAAACCACGTGATGGCAGAAAATTATCAACGTGTTATTCCTCTACTACCATTCTTATAAGTACTAATTACATTCATTTCGTATTTTTGTTGATCAAAACGATTTTTCAGTTATTACTTTTATGTTATTATTGTCCGACATTAAAAAAGAAAGAATTAATTAAATTTGAAAGAAAAACTTAATTATTTTAAAGAATGAGTTTCTCGTATTTTCCTTAAGCACTTTCTTGAAATAGTATAATAAAACATCATTACGTAGTAAATTTAGTTGTATAATTTCTAAGGTCACTCTTAAACTTGCCTGAGAATTCTCAGAAGAGGTAATCAATTTAGGAATTCCCAGGATGAAAAAGAATATTTTCCATTCTCGACTGTGTTCAGTTTCATTTGACTAAAAGATTAAAATAGAATAATAATTTCATATAAAATTTAAACATATGAGAAATGCTGAAAAAGTGGGAAATTTCGCACAAATTGTAAAACTTAGATCTAGTAGAACAATTTGCTAACTAAAGAGGCGTTTCGGTATGCCTCATGTTATGCAAGAAAAAACAAACTTATTCTAAGAAAAAATACGAACTCAAAAATGTAAAAGCAAATTTTTGGAACAAATTTGTTGACTAAAACTGCTCATTGAAAAGATTTTCGCTGTTGTTTGAAAGTTCATTTTGAAATCTTTGTTGTATAAAACAGAATTTTAAAATAAAATTTTGCAGGATTGTGTGTACGCGTGTTTGTAAGAAACTGTGCAGCAGAAAAAGTAAATTTTGCAACCTTTTAATGTAGATTTTCACTTTTAAAAATTTATTGGTATGAAATGATCTCTTTCTGTTTTCTGACAGCATATACAGCAGTGTATAACGTCTTTAATAGTATCAAACACTTTTTGTGTAAGAAATTCTCTTGCAGAAAATGTTTGGAAATTTTAAAAATTTTTTAATTTGTAAGGTTTTTAATTTTTAATTTGTAATGTTGAGGTTTAAAGTTAAAGAAATATTTTACTGTTTTCCAATTTAAAACATTAGGCGATGAATTTTTAAAAGTCGTTTTATAAATAGCAAACGACTTTTTTTATCCACTAATGAAAAATATGAGTTTCAGACGACTTTTTTTTAAAATTCATTAAGAGATGGTATTTATTATTTTGATGTCATTTTCAAAATTCGTTCTTTTCTATGAATAATATGCATTTGCTATAAAGAAAGATGTTATTATAAAAAACAAATCTAATCATAATCCTTTTACCCGAGTACGATGAACTTCCCTTATACATAAGGTTTGTTTTTAGAAATTAATGAGTCGTTTCAAAAATGTGAGTAAGTTGCTTTGTTTTACCCTAATGTTAAAGCATAAGCTAATCTCCATTTTCTGTAATAAATATTTCCAAGATGGCGTTTTCTAATTTGTTACCCCCCCCCCCCCAAAAAAAAAGAAGCTTAAAGTGTGTTACTTTATTAAATAATGCTTAAAAATGAAAAAAAAGAACAATATTTTAATGAAACAGTTTTAATGAGACAATATTTTATCAATAATTTAAACAGTATTTTAATGAAGCATTAACACTATGCATTCTTGGAACTGTTTTTACTGTTTGCATTCATTAAAATATGATGTACAGAAACAGTTTTTGGGATACGCATCACGCCACAGAAATATTTTATACATTGTGTTAAATATTATAGTTAATTTTACCCGAAATAAGATTTTATAGGTTATCGAAGTTATAGTTACGAAGCAAAGTTAGTATTCTTATTTATATTAGGAATTAATTAAAATTTGTATGCTTTAAAATATTTGCTTTAATAGCTATAATATATTTTAATAATTAAGCATTCCCATTATCTTTTGCAGATGCTCATATTTAGGCTTAAGTGCTCCGAAATCCTTCAAATAATTTTCCTAAATATTCCCGGGCAAGGCATGGATGTTTTTTCATTCTTTATATACTACCTCTCCTTATTGTGGAAGCAACGTTAGCCCACCAAATATGGTGCCCTTTAAAGAGTAGCTAACAAATCTGCGATACTGATACTTGAATGATGAGTGCCTATTGGGTGGGTATTGGAAAAAAAATTTCCAAAGTAAACATACGAAATAATTGTAGTTTAATGGAACATGTGAATAATGGAGTATATGAAAATTGTATTTTGCTTTTCTATACACAGTTTCAAATAAACCACAGTTTTAAACTAAATATTTTATATTTAAATCAATTTATATCAAAACTGTTTTTATGTTTAAATTTGTAAAATAAAATTTTATCTAATTTCAAAATTATTTCATATATATATTTAATTTGTCTTGCATTCCTAAAATGTCTCTTGAATTTTTTTTTCTATAACTATCCGGGCCCATAAAATGTATTAAATAAATCGTATTTATGTGTCAAAAAAAATTTAATTTAATGTGAGGACTTTTATATTTTAGTTCACTTATATTACACAATGATTTTTTTTTTTTGATCTTCCCCTAAAATAAATTTATCTTCCTTTAAGAATGTTGGCAAATATTTCGGCTCGTGATACAATAATTTCTCAATATTTTTTTTTATAATAATCAATATTTATAATGTTGGCAAATATTTCGGCTCGTGATGCAATAATTTCCCAATTTTTTTTTTATATATTTAGATTATTTATATATTAGGATTCACCTTATATATTAGGACAATTTGTAAATTTCTAATACTGTATAGAGTAATTTTACAAACTTTTTGATTAAAGTATAAAAATTTTTAAATTTTTTTTTAAAAACTAAAGTAAATAATAAAATAAGTCTTAAAGAAGTTACTAGAGCAGCATGAAAAATAATGATGTTATTGATGATAGAGTTCTTACATTAAACATTTCATAAATTTAACAACAATCTATGAAATAGAGAAGAAATGCATTTTTCATGAAGCGTAAAAGAAAATAAATCGATAAAAAAAGCCCTTTTGAGTTTTAAATTTGGGATGTTGCTATATTTTAGTTGTTGAACTTGGATGCTATATTTAGTAAATTAAATATTGTATTTTTGAAATGTTTTAATTATGGAAAGTTATTTTATTTTTTAATTTCAAATTACAAATCAGTTGAGTTCTTTGTTATCCTCTTCTAAACGTTTGAGTAGTATGGATATAGTAGTCTAATTTTGGTTGAAAGAGGGGAGAAATTTGCTTAGAAATGTTAATAAACAAATTGAATTCTAAGCATAAATAATTTCTAGGCAGATAATAATTGTATTTTTTTTCTTCAAAATATTGTAGAAGTTCTCTTTTAAGGGTAGATTGTAAAACCTCAATTTTTAAAGATAATCAAATTTTCTAGTGAAAAACCTTAGTATATAGTACACATCTTAACATTTTCAAAATGTATTTAATTTCAATTTCTTTTAACCAGAGTATTCACTTTCTACTAGGGTGTAAACTTTTAACCAGGGAATTGACTTTTAATCAGGGCATTCATTTTTAACCATGATGTTCATTTTTAACCAGGAAGTTCACTTTTAACCAGGGTGTCCATATTTAACCAGATTATTCGCTTTCATTTAGGAATAAATCATCAAAGTAAAAAAAAAACAAACAAATATTAAGATAATTAAACTAACTTAAGAAAACTACGAATTAAGGTAATGATTAAGATTGGTGATTTTAAATATCTCTTGAGTTGTAGAAAATTTTTTACAAAAACTAAATGCTTTAAGAAATTTTAAACTTTTTCATAGGATAACTTTTTCACAAACATAAAAAAAAATATGCAACCATTTTCAAAAGCAACTAAAAATAAATGATAAAATTTCCTTTATCTTGTATTTGTACCAGTGTCAGAATAGATTTGTGTTAGATTTTTCTTGTGACTGTAAATGAAAGTGCTCTATTCTAGGTATTGGCATATTGTTGCCAAAATTACTAGTTATTTAAGAATTAAGAAAGAAAAGAAATTCATTTCAAATTTTGATCTTTAGCAAGTTATTGATTTTTCATTTTCAGATGTAAACATTTATATCTAATTATATATCAAGTATAAAAGATAATATTGATGATCTATCAGAATTTCTATATTTCATAAATGTTTAATAATAATACTTTTTTTTTAAAGTTGAAAGTCCTTCAGAGTAAAATAAGAAGCAATATTTGTTTTAATAAGTGGCAAAAGATTACATAGCAAGTATAGATTAAATAGCAATGGGAAAAGCATGAATGAAACAATATAGGGTAGCACTATTATTAAAAAATGAAGGTTTAAATAATTAAGACGTATTTAAAATTTTTATTAATAAATTATTATTGAATTAAATAGTATTTATAAATGGTTAGATAATTTTTTAAAATTTTTAAATTTTTAACGAATTTTTGTTTTATGTACAGAAATCTATTACAATTTAATAGTATTTGTAAAATAGGAATTAACCGCCACGTGACAGACCTTCACGTGATAACAAAAATGGAGAGATATACTTATGTTTGTCTCTTTTATCTGTCGCAAAAAATGAACTTTTACTTGAAAAAAAAATTTCGAGCTAGTCATCATGCATTATAATATTAGAAATGCAAATCAGACGACTAAAATTATGATTAAATTAGTCTTGATATTATACTACAGGCAGTTTATAATAAATTCATGCAAGTTAAATTACTTTTAATTCCACTTACATTATTAATAAGCCCTTGTTATAAAGTGAAACAACAGTAAAAAGAATAAAAAATAAATTCACTAAGAAAAAATCTTCTGATGTCATACATTTTAATTACAAAATCTCTGAATAAAAGTGTTTACTAATGAGTATACTTTATTAATATGTATTGTTTAAAAATAATATGTTTTCACTTATAAAATTCCCATGCTGAAATACTAAAATAAATGGAGAAAATTAAAACATATCTTTTTTTTAAAATTAACGAAGGAAATAAAAATGCATAAATAAATATAAAGAATAAATGTGAGTTAATTTAATTTATAGTATGTGAAAGTTCTATTTTTAAAACTTATGTCTCTTTTTTAGTCACGCTTGAAGCATGTCGACTGCTATTTGCTATTTATATATTTTTGAAGCGAATGAAGTTTTTAAGAAGGTAATATTCTTTTGTATTTTTTTACTTTATTGGTTAAAATCATTGACGACTAACTGGAACCTGTTCCATTTTTTCAAAAAAAATTTAGGTCCTCAATATCGGTAATGAATTAAAATTATAAAATTTTTTTAAAGTTGTTTTATCTTTTTGTTTAAGTACAGAAAAAAGCTTACTCATTTTTTTAAAAAATAAATGCTAAGTTTGGCCTTAAAATTTTACTCAATTTACAATTTATTGTTGTAGAATCATTTGTTATCTAAAAAAATGTACTATCAATTAAAAAAAAGTGATATTGAAGGAAAAAACAAAACAAAAATTACACAATAGATTTTTCAGAACAATTACTTTTTTTAAACCTAAATATTTCTTTCTTTTTTTTCCTTTTTTTTTTAAATAAAAGAAAGAAAGATGTTTTCTTGAGTTACAAATTATTTCTCAGAAATATTTTAAAAGTTGGACTTAAATTAAAATTTACCAAATTTTTGTCATTTTACAAATTGTGAAAAATTTATGAAATGTTAAGTTTTTCTAGAAAATTATTTTGTAATTTAATAAACTTTAAGGTTAATTTTACCATGCATCTTTCAAATGCGCATTTTTTCTACACTTTGACAATAAGAGAACTTAAAAAAAAGATCTATACAAAATTTAATTTTTAATTGCTTCAAATAACACTGTTTTCTGTCATATTTATGTAAGTATTTTATTTACTGATATAAGAAAATGCTTCATGGTTAAAAGATTTTTTACACAGATGGTATAATGACATTGAATATAAATTTTTAAGTTATAAGAATACTTACATTTATAACGTCTGATTAGATAAAGTCTGATAGTTAGATTGTCCCGATTAAATATTCAATTTTCAATTGCTTTAATTTTAAATGCAAAATATTTTTAATGAAGTTTTTATGGCGCAACATAAAGATTGGATATGCACTAACTAAGTAATATTTTCACTAAATCAATGCTTATGCTTCATGCCAAGTTATTTAAGTTATAATCATCTGTTATTCAAACCACAAGGAAAAAAAAGGACAAAAAGATAACTCCTCCTCTTTTTATTACGGACCAGTCAGAATTCAAAAGCTTTCCAATGATTGACGTGTGGCTTCTTCAACAAAATGAGGATTACGTAGAGTGAGGCAAATGGTTTTTAGCAGCTCGTTAAAGATAGGTTTAGAGAAAACTAAGGAGGCAAAGAATATAGTTTATGGGAGCTCGTTATTTATTCGAAATCTTCTCCCTCCCTTCGAGTTTTCCTTGCTCTTGTTTTTTCCTCAGAAGTGTGACAATATAAATCCATTGCTCCCATTAAGGATTATGGAGGTGCATAAAGGAAAAAAAAAGTAAAGAAAAAATAGGAATCGTTTTTAGCTTATTTGAGATATTTTAGATCACTGATTTAATTGTTACTTATTTACTTGAAAATAAGGTTCAATTTGTTACACTTTTTTCAATTTGTATATGATTCTATTTTTTTAAGGTGGATCATTGGACGTGAAAATTTTTTTCATCCATGAGCAGTTTCCACGAGAAATATTTTAAAATTAGCCGCTTTTGGTGACCAGCTTGGTCATCTTTTTTTTTAAAAATTATACTGTGCAACATATAAACTTTAATGGTAACCAAGCTAAATGCACAGCACCACTGTACTTAAATATTTTAATTCTTTAACCCATCCTTCAATCGTAACACATTAATACGTTTTAAATAATATACTAACCAAATTTTTTTCACCGTTTAGCTCTTGCTCACAATTTTTTCTTTTCGGAAGTACTTTGATTTTAATTCTAATTATTTTAAGGAATTTCAAAGTTCTTTATGTATTGAATTTTACTAATAATTGAAAATTTTATTTGCTATACTACTTCCTCAAGAAATTCTCCAATCATAACTTTAGTAACGTAAATTATTGTAACGTATAATTATTGCTCAAAAAAGGCAAGCTCCGTCAATAATTGGTATGACAATACGCGGTACCATTTCACCGTTTATGCTTAAAACTTTCAACAGTAATTTTAGAAAGGATTAAAAATAAATCTAAATAATTATTAATTCATTTCCATAAAAATGCAAAATTATTTTAAGAGAAATTTTTTTCACAATATAAAAAGTAGTACAACTCGTAAGATAAAATTTTTGACAAGAATCACATCTCTGTAAAAACTTTAAATTAGATTTAAAAATGTCTAAGGGACTACGGATTCAAAAACATTTAAATTAAAAAGAGACATTAAATATGGAATTATATTTAAATTTTTCTATATCTATTTTACTTTATTGCTAAATAATATTTTAAAGTAAGAACAACTAAATTAGCAGCGTAAAAATATAATAGTTAATTAGCAGGGTAAAAAAATAGAACAGCTTATGATCAAATGACAAGAATTGCTCGTTTTAACACGCAATCAATCATAATGTTATACACAATAAAAGAAATATGGTTTAAAAAATACCAGAATATGGTAAAATTTACCGTGTTTCTGGCTCTATGAAAACACCAAAAGGCACGATAATTTTTTTTGCTTTAGTATTGACTTTTGGCAAACTTAACAAAAAAAAATGGTTTTATTACCATGCTGTTTGGCGAAAAATGTGATAAAATTTAGTAATTTTAGCCAAAAAGAGTATGATTTGAGATGATACGAAAATGTTAGTCTGATAACTTTGATACTATTTAGTAAACACTTGTTGACTTTGTTTTCCGTCGGTTAGTTGTTTTTATAAAGGCTATATGAGACGTAAGCTATACGCTAACATCTACCAGCTTTAAAAACTATAAAAAATGTATATTTGTTAAGTTTGTTTAAGTTATACAAATGCCAATATTAGGCTGAACTAAATCAGTAGCTTAACTGTTAGTTTCGCATTAGTAGTAGTTGCGTTAGTTACGTTTCACCAGAGCTGCACAATGGGCTATTGGTGACTGTCTGGGAAACATTCCTGAGGATGATCCGAAGATATGTCATCTCAATTTTACTCCTCTGCTGAAGAGATGGCTTCCTCGTTTCGGTGGCCCGCCGATCTGTGCGCGAAGTTGAGCATTTTATTTGGTAGAACAGTTTAACAAGGACCCGGTAACATGACCCCTCGGTTCCTTCGCAAGCTTTGAAGTGTCACCTACCAGCTCAATGACCGTTTCCAGTTATGCTTGATATCAATGTTCAACTGGGAATCTTGTATTTAACTTTTAAACATCAGGGCTGTTTCAACATCCTGATGTTGAAATTTGAATGATGATGATGTTGAAGAGCAGAAGTAGTGCTTTCAAATCATACCACAATCCTGGAAGTATCTATTTATTTATTGTTACATGAACATATGCAGGAACTGGTACCAGATAAAAAAAGACATAACAAACATACATCTAGGGAATACGGTGGAATTAGAACCCGCTCTCTCCACGCCGTAATAGATGCATCTCTGTAATATATTCTTTGTGATTTATTACCAGAATTTTTCTTCCTTTGACGTAGAGCGACTCTACTCGAGCAAGATCACTGAGATTGCGTCTTGTGTGCATTCAGCCCATGATCAGGTATATTTGATCTTCCGTGGACAAGACACCACCAGTAGAATTTTTTCTTCCAGTAGGTAAACATTAAACATTTTGATTAAATAGGGCAATCAATGTTTTAAGTTACGAAATCAGACACAAAAACATACTTTTTTCCAACTAAATTACCTTTCTCCGAAGAATTCCGATTCTTGAATCTCATAATATAGCGGGAGAGTGGGGTAGCCGAAATGTGAAAAATATGGTCGTACTAGTCGCGAGAGAGTCGCCTAAAATTCAATCCATTTAATATTAATTTTATTTTTTGAGTAGTTTACGGAATTATTTAAACAAATCAAAGTGTTGTTCCACATTTTTTTTAAATAATTTTAAATCTCAAAATCTAAAAGCAGAATCGAACAAATATAAGATTTTTAAAAAACTTCTTTGGGAATTCTGCTCAAATTTGGAAATTTATCATTTAATTTTGCTTATTTTAAAATTATTTAAAAATTTGTATACGCTACAATCCAAATTTTTTCTTTCAATATTCAGATAATTAATAATATGATAATTGAAATAAATAATATCTCATGTTTAATTATATTTAAATAAACGAGTTTTGCAATGATGTGTTAAGTTTTTTTCATGTCTAAAAATACATTAAAATTAAAAATAACAGTAAGAGGACAAAACTTCAGACCGTTTTCCTGACTATATTTTCCAGATATTTTGAGGTTCTAAAGTCCTAGCCCCTAGCCTGAGAAAAAAAAGTAAGCGCATTTAGATTTGCTGATTTCAATACTTAAAATATCATCTACACCAACTACCTAGCATATGTGAGGTTATTCATTCTAACGATAAAGATTTCATTTTAGTGCGTTACAATTCGATCATTAGATCCTAAGTCATAAAAGTATTGCATTTTTTAATTTGCGCACTTTGCATTTTTGCCCAACTTCAAATGCTTTTTAAGATTAATTACATTGTTTCGTAAAATATCTGAATTCTTATAATTTATTTCACTGTAAAAAAGTGAACAATTTAACTCAAGTTAATTTAACTGATTGTTAGTACTTTTTTTCAGAGAAAAGTGTCTAAGTGCTAAAGTGTTAAATTTGATCTCTTAATTAGAAATGTAAAATTTTATTTGCTTCAGAATCATAATGGTTAAGGAATGATATTTATGGATTATTTACTTTCAATACTTCCAGTGGAAAGGCCAGAAAAGTTTTCTGATTGGGATCTTAAAAGCAATAAAAATTATTTTTGTCATAACTCAACTACAAAACTTTGGTTTCACTAGAAAGGAAAAGGAACATACTTATTCGAACACATATTACATCAGTTTTTTTTTTAAATTGTGCTATCTTATCTTTAGTCGTATTGTATGATTTCACAATATGATAGTGAAGGTTGGGCTTATAGGTTTAATTTTTTCTCTCTCTTTGAGTTAATGTTGAAAACTATATAAATGTGAAAGAGATTCGAAATGAGTAATCCCAAGAAACTGAAACGGAAGGATGTGCTTCATAATGTAAAAACTTAGAAACTTCAAAAATTAATAACGTGTATAAAGTTAACAAGCTTCGAGCGCTTGAGAACAAACATCTATTCTCAAGACTCACCAGACGTGAGTAAAGAAAACATAACAGATTTGGAAAAAAAGAAAAAAAAACGCAAAGTTGCTCACGAAAAAATGAAGAATGAAATGAAGTTGAAAAACGACACTAGAAAAACCATGATCACCGAGACAGGCAAATCAAGGCAAGAAGAATTTCCAAGTGCAATGAAGAAGTTGAGGAACCCACGTAATTAACTAGGAAATCGGTATTCATATGAGCGGATACATCCTATGATATTAGCAAATTGTCATATGATTAGCTAATATCATAGGAGCAGAAAAAGTTTCGGAGTTAAGGAAGTTAAATTTATGCCTAGGGTTCCAACAATGTGAGGCGACAGATAATTTATTCTTCATGACGAACAGATTATCTATCATATATACGACTGACATATCCTTAATCTAAATTTTCAATCGCTTCTGTTTGCTAATATCCTTTTACGTTTTGGTTGCTAATACGTTTGGTACGTTTTATGTTTTGGTTGTGTTTGGTTTGGTCGTAATTTCAGATTGTTAACGAAATTAAACTGAAATACCTTAAAAACATATAAGTAATCAATGGAAAATTTGCCACGTATTTCGCCTATTCAACTTTTGTTTCATTTTATTTTATAACAGTCGTTAAACAACCAACCCAATTATGAGTTTACTACTATCAATGTTCAATTCCGTAGCCTCGTAATTTTGAACCTAATCCCGAAGACAAGGGAACTTGTATTCAAGTATTTGGGGAGATTTGCCTATGTGGAGAACTTTTTGATGTATCTAATCCGCATTTACGTTACATGGAGAGGAAAACCACGAACACCTTCCACGGTTAGCTTGACGGCAAGGGGACTCTAACCCATTATCCACCTACCAATGAAGATATTTCATGTCAGCACTGTGGTCAGTGAGAGCCGGGTGCGAGTTAGTATCCACCAGCCATCGCTGGGATTCGATCCCGGTTCACCTCATTGAAAGACGAGTGCTCTATTCCCTCAGCCACAACGACCTTGGTTTCATTATGTTAACCAAACGTGGTTTAAAATTTAGATTAAGGGAATATGATAAATATGTCCGTCATCCAAGAGTTCGATAAGTTATCTATTGCCGCACATTGTTGGGACCCTGGGCAATAATTTAATTTCAATATCATAAAAATTCTTTACAACCAGCTAACATCAGTTCATCTTGATGTTTTGGACTTTTATTTCATTCATATGACGGTTCTCTTGTTAACGACACGAGCTGCTAACCGATCCTCTATACCGAGCTTGCATTCTGCTTTGGTTTGCCTGTCCTGGGTACCCAGATATTATAGTTATGTTGTTCACCTTTCCATTTGTTTCTCCATTTTTTATTTGGCAACTTTGCGTTTTCGTTTTTAAATCTGCTTTGTTTTTCTCATTTACATCTGGTGAGTTTCGTCTGATGCCTGTTTTTAAGCACTTGAAACATGTCAACTTTTTCAACCTTAATAGTTTTTGAAGCTAATGAAAATTTTACATTAGCAAGTTTGTAAGAAATTCTTCCTTTTATTATTGTTATTTTCTCAGAAGAATAACTGTTATAAAAAATTTTGTTTCTACTATTTAAACTATACTTTCAGAAGAAAATAACATAATAACAATAATAAAAAAATATAGGATTTTAGGATTTCGACATAATTATCTAACGAAAAATTAATTTGGCATAAATATAATATTACGTTGGTAAATGTGCTAAAAGAAGTGTAAAAAAAACAAGTTTTAATTAAAAACTTAATATCTATCTAAAAATGTTATATGAACTCTTCACTTTCATTGAAATTTATCTAATCTGATTAAAATACCCAAATTTAAATTATATTTGGTTTGGAAAGCAAATAAATACATTGCATAACAAAAATAATATATTGATGATGCTTTTATATATTAATAAATATGAAAAATAAATGTCTGACTTTCTTAGATTTTAATTTTTCCTTAACTTGAGTTTTTTTTCTCATTATTATTTACAAAAACTGAATTGTATTTTGAGTTTATTCAAACTACAAAAAAAGATCAGCATAATTTAGAAAGAACTCCTCAAACCTAAAAATTGCTGTCCCGGAAAAACAAACTTTCTTACTAATCAAACTAAAATTAAATTTTACCAAAATCAAAAACAATGCTTCAAAAATAAAACAATTAAATACTTTACTTCATCCAATTAAAAACCTGTTATTTATAAAAAGACGTTGTATAACTGTTTTATACCATTACACTAACCAATTATCGCCAACCAAACCTACAAACTAAATTTCAGCGATGCAATCGGCATTAAACGACCGAACCTCATCTCATATCTCGTTTCCTTCCTGTGAGATGGTCAGGTGACGATGGATCGGACGATTAGAGCTGTTCTAGCCCGTGAGGCTCCCTGACGACTCGGGATTATGATGCTTCTGATGAGCGCAGTCCTGATAGATTGCTCCGCTCTGGGGCCATTCTAATCCGTAGACGAGAGATGAGCTTTCCGGCCACTAGTTGAGGAGAGATTGAGTTGACCTGCATTGAATTTCACCCATTTCAGCGAGCAAACTAATTTAAACGGGTTTTGGAATTAGTAGCTTATGTGTTCTTAATGATTGATGAATGCTAATTTGCATAAAGAAGTTACATATTCGAACTAAATAAGGAACTAAGCATTTAGTTAGTGAAACATTATTTAATTGAGATTTCGCCGGGATTTTAGAGAAGTTTTCTATTTAAGATTTCCTTTCAGATATTATTTTTGAAGTTTTCTAATTTTTCTTCATTACTTTTAATTATTTGAATTTATAATAAATACTTAAATGATTACGTAAATAAGTGAAATATAATGCTAGTTATTTAAAAAAAAAAGAACTCGTGAAACTTACGTATTAAAACTGAAGTTTTATAAGCTAAAAAAAATATTTCCTCTATAAATATTTTTCAACTGAGATTTAATTAAACTAGGCTTAATTGAGAGTAAAAATTAGACATTTTCGACATTATATGAGCATTTGTACAACATATAATATTAAAGAGAATAAAAATTTGTTCTTATCATACCACATACGCGAGTGGTTAGCAATCCTATTGTAAAGCAAAAGACACACGAAAGTGAATGTCTCACCTAATTTTCCTACAATAGAGTATAATTTTATTTTGGTTATCGGTTAATATATAGAACAGTAAATTTTGAAAGCGTTTAGTTTGTGAGTAATTTTCTACACATTCCTTTCGTGATTTTGGGGTAGTACTGATGCTGTTTTCAGTTGTTTTATGCTAATTCCTAATAAATCACTATAAAAATATGTTCCTCGCTGTAATATCTGTATATCTAAAAATGAATGTCTGTTTGTTTCTTTGTCCATGTGTGTGTTCTGTATAGACTTAGACTTCTAAACCATCCAACCGAAAGCGATGGAACTTGGTACATAGATAGTTTGAAACACGAGGAAGGTCACTGTTGACATTGGAACAAATTACGACGAACCGTTAGAGCGGGATGAGCGAAAAACGAAATGGAATTTTCTGATTGGTTAAACGTTAGTGATGGTAATAAACATTTCGAAATCTGCACTAAGTGTTCTGCTGCCCAGGCCTCCCCTGACCACATTTTATCTTGTCTGGGACTTACCAGGCAGAACCTGGTTCAAGCTCCCCTATTGGTGCAAGACTTTCTCAGAGTGAACGAGCTCATGGACCTGAGTTAGCTCTGCTGGTCATAGGGGATGAGAACAACAGCACGTTAGCCATTGTTTTAAATTTAACCAAAGACGATTCAATTTTTCACATATTTTAAAGGTAATATCAGAGATAATTTCAAGCTTATAGCTCTATTTAATCAAAAAAATAGTTTATGAACAATATTTCAATGAACAACATTTCGTGGTAACACGCCTGGTCTATATCACCAAATTTATACTTTTAAGGTTGTGTGATAGAAACTAGCTTTTTTTCAATTTTTAATATTCATTTCAGATCTTGTTCCTACAAAGTTATTAATTTAAAATCAACAGTAGTTGAATGCAAAAAAAAAAAAAATTAAATTACTTAATGGCAAAATTAAGGGTTATGTGGCATTAATTCGTTAAGGAGAAACACAAAAAATAGTTATATTATTATCGACACCAGCGATGCTAACTTAGGTAAAATTTGTATAATGAAGTAAAGGAAATAGGCTATGTACCAGAAAGCAAAAGTAATGGAGTAAAGATATTTATCCAAGAACTGTAAAAAATCGTCATACTATCATAGACGACGATGATGTTTTATTAATGATTGTAATATGTTAATTGATATAAGTACTAAATGTACTGAAAATCAAAAATAAGGGAGAAAAGATTCTTATTCATTTTAGGGAGCCACAAAAAAATCACCATAGTATTATCGGCACTAATGCTTAATTAATTTTGATAGTATGCATTAATTGAAATAAAATAGATAGAGTAAGCTATGTGCTGAAAAGCAAAGTTAAAGGAGAAAAGGTTAGTAGGAAATTTGTTTAGGAAAACCCTAGAAAAATGCTATTCACAGATGACGCTTAATTACTGTGTACTATACTGGCGGTAATATGTACTTCTGGTATTATGGCAATCGGTGCAGTTTTGCTAAGAATTCTACAACGGGTTTTCCGTAGTTTTAGAAAATATTTTGTTTCAGTGGTAGCAAAGATACTGTATTAATATTTTAATGAACTAGAATTTAAAAAAATCCACCAATACTTATAAATATTTTAAAAGTAAATTAAAAATCAGATATAGAAATGATCGTTCTCCGAAATCATTATCAAGTTCTAGCATGAATTCTATCTTTTTTTTTGGAAAAAAATTTCGGTTTTAGTTGGTTGTCACTGACAATTGTATTTTGCAGAAAACTCAAATGTTGAAGGTTTATGCAATAAGTACCAAATATACTAATATAGGTATAGAATATTAAGTTGATATATTTGGTGATTATTAAAACTGCACCAATACTAAGCAGTTTTAATACTGATACTTAGGAAATAAGTATTTTGAGGCTCCTCGAAAGGGATATATACCTGAGAAAATTATGTAATGGTGGTAAATTTTGACTATTATGAGTTGGCTGCGAGTAATAGCATCATGTCAAGTGATGTAAAATACGTTCTACCCTTATTGTTCTTTATTTACTATAGATTATTTTCTTTATCGATAAAGTTTGCCCCAGTCAAGGTATGCGTTGTTCATCTCCGTTTGTTGTGACCTTCATTACTTTTATCTCATAAGAAAAATAATTATTTTCAATTTCAAAAATTTTATATCTTAATAATCAACTTAAATTGAAAGCATCTTTAGCAATTGTTAAAGAAATTTTGTAACATTTATGCTGTTAAAATTAATTAATTTTTATTTTAAAAACTTTCTTTAAAAATCCATAATTTTTATTCAAAAAATTCCGTAAATTAAAAATTCAATTGATTAGGGCAATATAGAATAGACTTTTATAGAGACATCTAAAAAAAATGTTCCCACGTTGTCTAGACTAATGTTCCAAGAACAACAAACTTTAAATAATAATAATACTATCGAAAAATTCCCACCCACTCCTCTCCACAACGAGAACGCAAAGGACCACCCACTATAAAAACAATACGTCATAGGCGCCATAACAATGCTTTAACCCCCCATCTTATTTGACGCCAGTCAATTAAGAGAAGGGAAAAAAATCCCTTAAAAAGTCGAGGCAACGTGATCATGTGAGGGGTGGAGAAAAAGAGATTTTCGATTTGTCACCATTAACACCCCCGCGCGACCTATGCATCAGTATTCGATCTTTTGACCTCCTCACGCAACCAAAATGTCGCGTGTATGGGGGATTGTGTAGGAAGTAAGTTTTTGTCAGGAAAAATGTATTCAAAATAATTAACGGAATTTTAATGACTGTACTCAAATTATTTATCACAATGCGTAAAGAATTTAAATAAATGAATTTTGCGGTTCAATATACTTACCTAAGATGTGTATGAAAGAGTTCAAGAGTGCATATATAGCTACATAAAACCAAAGTTTTCCGTCTAAAAAGTCGGTACTTAAAAATAAACAAGGTTATTTATTCATTTAATCTCGATGGTGATTTTGATTGTTTCTTAAACCCTTTTACCAATTCAGTTTCTCGAATTTTGTAATACACGAGACAATTGATATACCAAGTAGAAAAATTAATGAAAATTTTTTCTCTCCCATTTGTGTCTAATCTTCCTAGAATTTCCTTCAAAAGAAAATGAAGGATTCCTTATCGCCTTGCTCAATTTACAGGAGAAAGTAGAATAATATCGGGTAGCCAAGATTCGAAGACCTATTGGAGCTAACTGTTCCACCAAGTAACTATCAGATTTGATCAAGATAGTCATTGTTTAGTTGTGTACATTCCTGAAAAGTAACTGATGCACTTCTTTTTTTAAAACAATGATTTTTTTCTTCGAAAAAGTAAAAAACCGGATTCACACGTTAATTTAGAAATATTAGAATCTCCGTGAAAAATTAGCACGCATTTCTATATTATATGACGCAATTTTAGGAAATTATGCGTGTAATTTACATGTGATGTAGTCAAGACCATACACAAGGAGGAGACAATATTTCTACGGCCCTGGACTGCTGAGGGCCTCACCAAAATTTCTTACAAAAAATACAGTGCTTATTAATTAGTTTTTTCAGAAAAAAAAATTGCGGAGTATTTCTTTATATCTATATAATTAATACGATTTAGTATTAACGGTTTTCAAAATACGAAAATAAGGCTTTTTGTGCTTTGAAGAAAGGATCCTCAATAAATTTCGTCCCGGTTCCCGTAAAGAATTTTGTTCAGCCTTTTATGCAAATGTTTTCTTCCTCCGCTGCACTGCAGCTTTCGTGGGCCCAGTATAGACTCACATCAAGGGAGTACCCGGTTTTACCTCGAGAGTAGAGGTTATCGAAACAAAACAGAACAGTGCTACTACCGAATGGAATCATTATTGTTTGTTACGGTATGAATCTTTAGTAAACGAATAATAATTTCTACAACTCTAATGACCAATAAATAAGGATAGCTTAAAAACAAGAGACTATTGGAGAGCTGACAAGGTAAAACAAACTGATAAGTTGTAAAATAATCAATAACAACAAGCCAATATCCAGATCTTCTTCTTAACTAGTAAAATGTAATTCAATTTGCCCATTTGAAAACCAAAAGAATTTCCACACAATCCAGGTATCAGTCTTACCCTTCTACCCGGCCTTACGACCCTACTCCCCCCAATATATTAAAATAATGTTTGACAGAAATCTCATAATGACCTAAACCTATGCATTTTAAGGATTAAGAAACAGAAGTTAGGTGAGGAAAAAGAAAAAAAAAACGTTAATATGGGATTAACTTTCATTAAGTTAAATAATTAGAAATATAAACATAAAATAATCGAAATAAGTTAATTTGTTTGAAGGAATAATGAAAAGGTGAAGCATATAGAAAGAATCTTTATTGGTTACGTTTAAAAACGGAATAGCGTGTAGAGTAATAGAATTTCAAAGTCAGTTTTGATCAATTTGAACATGAGATTTGTTATTCTAAATTTATGTCGGAATACGAATTTAAAATAAGAGAATTTTTTTTTTCAATTGCTACGAGATTTATATCTTCTAAAAGTAAAGAATCATCCCCAGGCATTTGAAGAACAGAATACATTAAAAACTACAGAAATTTATTTTTTGCTATTAAGGAATTTTTCTTCATTATCTCACTACGTAAATAATAGATAAGTATGATTTTGCCAAAATATGGCAAATTTTATTTTGAAACTTGCAAAAATGGCAGAACTTTAAAATTAAATATTATTTTTAAGCTCCTTTATTTACGTTGTAATTCTCATAGGTTCTAAAATCTCATGCAGAAAATATAGATATTTTATTTAAAATTCAATTTCTTATGCAAAATTTATTTACGTACCAGAAACATGGAAATAAATATTAAAATTCTTAATGTTTCCGAAATCTCTTACACTTAGTTATTTACGTTGTATATTAATGAGGAAAAATTACATAGTAGCAAAAAACTAATTACTGCATATTATTTAATATATTTCTTTTTATAAATTATTGAATATTACACTAGTAAACCGGCTTTTATTGGTTTTCTGTTGCACGAGATTTTAGAACAGATTTTCTCGTGGCTTACTTAATTTGCAATCCCTTTTTCTCAACAACCTACAGTTTTTATGCGATTGAAACTAACTTTTTAAAATCCACTTGAATGAATATTAAGTGTCCTAATTTTTTCTGCTACTTAGGGAGTACTAGGAAGGTTATACGTTTAGATCATATGTTTTTTTTCTCGTCTCAAGTGTTATGTTTATATATATAAACCTATACGTTCTTCGTAAACGGTGTACATTCAGTCAAAGACTTTTTGGGTCAAAACTCTTACGAGAAACCTCCAAATAATATTTCGTAATTTTATATACAGGGCCCTCTTCAAATGTCAAAGAGAGATCTATTTTTTGTCCAAACATGGGATTAGGGGAAGCGAAAACCAACTACCATGAGAAAAATTGAGATTTTCTTCTCAAGATTGCGCGATAAGTCAAGGGAACTTGGAATCTATCGATGGTTGGAGGGGAAAAAAATGAATAAGAATATTTTCTCCTTCTACAAACATTTATAACACCCCTTGCTGAGCCCGGGAAAATTTTCTTTAGAAGATCATTATCAAAGAAATTCGAGTAAAAGGAGTATTTATTTAATGGACGAAAAACTAGGAGAAAACGAAACAAACGAAACTTAAATTGTTAAATTTTTATTTTTGATTGATTATTTCTCATTGATATGTAGCATTTTTTATGCAGCACAAAAATAAATATACGGCACTCGGACTCTTTAATTCTTATTTTGATTATTAATTGAACTATTAATTGAATGATCGTTAGACATAGTGGCTATTTTTTAGTAGAAAAAAATAGTCTTCTGTTGGAACATCACATTAGATGAAAACATTTTGGTGGTTTTAGGTATACTGTAAACCTGTGTTTTCTGATGTACTCATAAAAACATTTAATGGAGCATTAACGTCTCGTAAAAAGCTTTTCAGAGTAGAAATGATGTGTTAATCGCGTGGAAATAAAACTGATTTGAAGGGCACTATATCTTCCTCTTTTCTTTACGATATCGTTAAAGTAACAGGGGATGCGTTTCTTTCTTCAAAATGAAGACCTTATTATATACACACAGAGTTTTACTGAAATGAAGAGTAAAAGTGTACTTTTTTTAATATACCGGGTGGTCCTCCAGTCTATCGTGTAGTATATAGTGCTGCATTTCCAAGTTTTAAAATTGATTAGGCAATGACGGAGATTATATGGATTAAATTGCTTCCTATCGATCTATGCATATCAAAAACGAATGTTTGCCTGTTTATGGGTCCGTCCTTTCTAAAAAAACCGGCATATACTGATAGTTCGAAGCACGATGAAGGTTACTATTGACATTAGGACATTATGCTACGAAGCATTCAAGCTAAAGCGAAATGGAATTTTCTGATTGGTTAAGCGTTAGCCACTGTTTTAAATCAAATTATAAACTATTCTGTTTTTCTAAATGTTTTAATGATAACATCAGTGGTGATATTTGCTACCTTAGAGCTCTATTTGATGAAAAGGAAAGAGTTTATTTTGCGTACTTTAATATATATATATATATATATATATATATATGATGTGCAGTGNAATCAGAAAACATGTTCGGTAAATATTTACCTTATCCCCCACAAAGTTACTCCATTTTATGGTAATTATTAAAAAGTTTTTTTTAAAAAAAGGCAGTGAATATCTATATATATAAAAGTGAATGTGTGTCTGTCTGTCCTCTATAGACTCCTAAACCATCCGACAGAAACCTATGAAACTTGGCATACAGATAGTTCAAAGCACGAGGAAGGTTTCTGTCGACATTAGAACATTCTGCGATAAACCGTTCCAGCGATATCAGTGAAAGTCGAAATGGAATTTTCTGATTGGTTAAAAGCTAGCCATTGTTTTGTTTGTTGGGGATTTTGGTGGCCAGCGGAAGTGTCTAAATTCAGAAGAGTACCGCTGGCCACCAAAATCCCCAGACATGAACATTATTGAACATATTTGGGATTCCTTCCAACGTGATGTTCAGAAGATATCCCCGCCCCCTCTTACTCCCACTGATTTATGGACAGCCTTGCAGGATTCATGGTGTCAATTATCTCCAGCACTACTTCACACATTGATCGAATCCATGCCACGTCGTGTTGCGGCGCTTCTGCGTACTCGCGGGTACCCTACACGATATTAGGCAGGTATACCCGTTTTTTTGGCTCTTCAGTGTATAATTTATTAAACTACTCTATGTAAACAACGTGGTTGTGTGGTAGGGCTACGTCACCAAATTAGTTTTTCTGAAATTATCTGAAACCACGTATTTTCTTTGGTTTTGTTTACAGTAATTCTTTTAAAACTTGTTTCTATATAAGCAAATAATTTAAAATCAACGTAATTGAAATAAAAAAAAAATGTAAAAGTGGTACTAATTCGTTCAGGAGAAGCATAAAAGAACACCAAACTATTATTAGCACCAATGATGCTTCATTAATTTAGGTAATGGATGAATATTGAAATAAAAGAAGCTAAAAAGCAAAATTAATCGCGTAAAGTTACTCAATCGTTTAGAGGAATTGTAAAAAATCGCTATTCTGTTATTGATGACAATGATGTTCATTTAATATTGGTAATGTGTATTAGTTCAAATTAAAAATGAACTTATGTACTGAAAAGCAAAGTTAATGGAGAAAAGGTACTTATTCGTTTAGGGAAACTGTAGAAACTGTAGTAGCCCAAAAGATATTAAAAATAATGGTTCAATAAAAAAAATGATTCCAATGAGTTCTAAGTGTAACATTTTCGAAACTTTAGAAACGGACTTTAGGAGGAGGTTTAAAAGGTATTTCTAATTATTGGGAGCGTATGTATATAATTGAAGATAAGCAAAACCTGAAAGTCTTGTTTAGTCTAAATAAAAGAAATCGAAACCCCCATCGTTAAAGAAACAAGCTAAATATATGTGTTATTTAAAATGTTCCAGCTGTAAAATGTAGGTAAATTGAGCGTAAGCTGTTTAGGTTTTGGCCTTTTAAAATCCCAACACTTTTAATGTTCTTCTTTTCCGGAAGGTGTCGCGTGCGAGATAAGAGACAGCTGTCAACACGTCGTTGTTGCCAAACGTTTCGTATTTTTTCTCAGGCAATAAAAATGGCGTCACTATCATTATTGCTCTTTTTGAACAAAAGGAAAAAAGAGTATATCGCCTATTTCTACAAGAAATAAGAGTGTTTTATAGTGCTGAGTCTGCTATTCTGCTTTACAAACACTTTTCAATTTATTTTTTATTGAAAAGAATTCTTTTCAAGTGAATATCTTTCGAAATATTCTGAGAAAATCGCTGTGCCATTTGCGTTTGAAAAGGTGCAATAAAAACCTCCTCAAATCTTGTAGAGCAAAAATAGTTTGTTGCGTTGTTTTATTTCAAACAATATATCTGCTTTATTCTATTTCATTTTTTGACTACTTCAATACTAAAAAGTCTAGATGAGAAATTTTCTTTTATTTTTTTTTACTTTTTTGAGATAAATAAATGGATAAAACTCACAATCAAATCTTATTTCAGAGTTCAATTTGTTACTTCAAGTTATAAAACGCGTTATTGATTTTTGATGGGCTTAAAGTATTTTGTGGTAACTGAAAGAAAGAAATTGAAGAGAATTTAAACTATTTACATAAAACAAAATAATTCAATGAGAATAGGAAGAGCCAACCACATCGTAACATTTCAGCCTGTTTAGAATAAGAGTTTTAGAATATTTAAAAATGCCACAAGGTTGGCAGCAAAATATCTTATCCAATTGCAAACTGTCTCATTTAAAGACACTTGTCAGTAATGTTTTTTACTTACGGATGACCATATCATGAAATTAGATACCTCTTCCCTCTCGTTCAAACTCAACTGTTAAAAGGGACGGGGACAGAAGGAGGATGTTAAATATTCTTTCAATCATTGATAGTAAATTTTCACACACACAAATAAAAAATAATTTGTTCTATTTGGCGATATTTTTTATAGCATATAAAGCCCAAGGAGAACTGGTGATATTTTAAAATTTTGATCGATTTTTGTTTTACCAAATTAGAATCATATAGTTTTGCAACCAGAAACTTCAGAAAAAATTTTAATTATCTGCCTCTGTTTATTCTTATATTTTTGAAGCATTTCGTTGTTTTTGTTTACTTGCATTAAGAGAAATTTCTAGCTCTATTCAACTTGGTTTTTATTAGTAAAACAAAACTAAAAGTAAATTTCCAAAAAATCTTAACTCAGATAAATGAGAAATCAGATTAAATTTTTGATTTTCGAGGAAGTGATGCATGGTTTATGCAGGGTGCTAAGACATGAATACTTTCTAAATCAAAGCAATGATAATGATATGCTTGTTTATAGCATTAAAACATTCGTGTGTCCTTTAACTAGTTTTGTGGGTTTTCTTATAGTTTTTTTTTATTTTACCGACTACAGCACAAATACACCCCTAATCTTATATGAAATTATGTTTCTTATTCTTGATTAATTTTTCAAATTATATCTTTATTCACAGAATATTAGAAACTGCTTCAGCAACGACTGACCTTTGACACGAATGACCTTTGACATGAACAGCTTAGTCAAGGTCAAAATCTTGAAGACTTTCTATTATTGCCATTACAAAACATTAATACAAGTTGATACAACCCAAAATAACCTATTTGTCCATGCTTATTTTTTAAAAATTTTCAAACATAAGAAAATCTGATAAGTGTCTTTAGTCTTCATCAGCTCTTTATTACTAATAATGGGCGAATGATTTCTTAAATTTTAAGGATTTTAATCTAAGCATGAATACCAACATCACTTGTTACCATACTAAAACTCAGATATGCAAATAGTATTATGTAACAGTTAGAAAGAAATTTTATGAATCGCCTATTATTTTAATTTAAGGCATATCTGATTTAGTTTATATTGTTAAAAAAAGTCTAATCTGATCTCGTTTATATTCTTAAAAAAAGTCAATTTTTTTTTCATACACGGGCGTAAGATTCTATTAATTTAATGCTCAGTTGATGAATTTTAGGATGTAATAGTTTCACTTGTTTTTATTTATTACGATTTAATAAATTGTTCACTGATTAATATCGATTTTATTACTGTTGAAAAGCAAAACCATTTTTAAACTGTTTTCAATTTTTCAGTTAAAATAATAAACTCTTAATATAATACACTCTTATAAAACAAATAAAAGGATATACCCTTATAAAATAAATAAAAGGAATAATCTTTATTTCCTTACTCAAAGAAAGCGATTCCAAACTTGGAATTTTTTGGAGAACTTCAGAAAAAACTAGTTCCCATTATTCCTCCCCAAAATGTCGCTGAAAAGTAAGACAGTTCTAGAAATGACAAAATAACAAAGTACGAAAAATGCCAACAATGCATATTTTTCTTACAAAATAATGGTACATCTTATATTGCAAATGGCATCACATAAAATAGAATCAAAGTTTACTCCTTTAGATCTTTGAGAAAATGGTTCAAGTGATACTATTAAAGTCTTTTCATTCCGGGCAGCTATGGGGCACGAAAAATAAATCTTTGCGACTCCGGAAACTAAATGTCACCTTTACTGAAGATGAATGTTCGGATAAGTCGGGAATCCCTTTTCCCGTTACTTTTCTAAATTTATTTATTTACTTTTTTTTGTCCATTTGCAGCAATTTTTTTTATACTACTTCTTAGAGCTTAAAGTTTACGTCAATAAAACTGGCATCGTCAACAAATGCTCCTCCGTGTTGTGTGTCATATCGCGGTCATTTCCACAGGAAATTGCGTTCGAAGTCAATCGTTCACGAAGCCATTTCCAAGACTACTGCCTGTAACCGTCACTTCCAATAACCGCTCTTCTTCGTCTTTTCTACCGCGCTCAAGAACTTGATAGTCTTATTCAATTCAGTTCCGTTTCAGATTATCAATTTGCCGACTTTACTTTGTACTTAGAGATCGTCTGTTTTTAATTGCCGTTGCCATTATTTTATTAGAAAACTATATTGTTTACTAAATGAAACTCTTTAAAAATATATTGGGTTAATGAGGAGAATAGAATTAATTTTGTTACTGTCTTAAAGCGATATTTAAGGAGATTCAAGCTCTTTTTAGTTGTATTAAAATACCTGCAGGTTTCAAATTTCATGTACTATATGAAATTCTTTAAAAATACATTGGAATAATAAGGAAAATATGATTAATTTTGTTGTTGCTTTAAACTGATACTTAAGTGCATCCAAGCTCTTTTTTGTTGTATTAAAATATCTTAGGGTTTCAAATTTCATATATTATATGAAATTCTTTACAAATACATTGGAATAATAAGGAAAATAGAACTAATCTTGTTGCTGCCTTAAACTGATATTTAAGTATATTCAAGCGAAAGGTTTTAAATTTCATACAATTTACATAACTAGGCTGTATAATAATTTATTATGTAAAAATGATGTAAATGTAAAAATGAAATGGATATTGAGCTATTTTTAAAAATTTTAAAAAAATAGCATTTTATTATTTTTACATTAACCAGTTATTTTTCATTCGCAATTTTACATCTTAAAAATTCTAGAGTGTAAGGCAATATAATGATAAGCAACAAATTCATACATTTTTAGAGAGCTTCGTTGACAAACGCCTTGATTTACATGTAGACAATAAGACTTTTTTGTGTATTGGGCTGTTATATACTGAGAATTCAAGAAATTCTGAAAGTAATTACCTGGAAACGAAATAGTTTGATGCAAAAATATAACTGTTAGAAAAAGCTTGGCTATTGACTATAAATTGAAGAACACATATATAAAAAAAGAGACAACTATATAATTGATGATAAAAGAAATATTTGATGTATAAAAGTACTTGATGGACAAAGTTTGATGTACAAAAGAAATCCAACATATCTCAGAAAATTAAATGTTTAATTGAACAGCTTCTTATATATAAAACAAAGCAAAACAAAATCGAAATGCTTTTTTCAATATATAGGGAAAATACTGTAAATTATTGATATGATTGTAAAATATTAAAACATAAAAAAAGAAGCAAATATCCCCTGGGGGATTTTATTTTCGGGTAGACATTTGTATTAATTTCTCGTAGTAAATTCTTTCTGCGAGGGCGTATTATTATTCTGTTTCAAGAATACCGCTTGAAATTGTAAAAATATATATTTTTAAAAATTTGATGATACGAATATAAAAAGAAACTTGAAGAATTTCTTAAATTTTCCATAATTTTATATGAATTTTGTAAAAATAAAAAGAATTAAAAATTTTTTCAAATGAACTAAAAAAAGAGAAACCAATTTTAATTTTGTCAAACCAAAAACGAAAAAATTAAGTTCGAAGCTTCAAGGAAGTTATCAGTGGTGATAGAAAGGTGGTTTTAGGTTTTTCGTTCGACAGAAATAGAACTTTTTTCACTTTAAGTCCAATTTAAAAACGTAGAGCTTGTTTAATTTTATTTTATTATAATACTTTCTTATAAGTTTTGTGTCTCCAATTTTGTTAACGATGTAAAGATGTTGAATTTTCGATTGCAATTAATTTTGCTCGAAACATCTAGGAAATAATTGTAACTATTTTTAGAAACGCTGAGCTTTAGCTAAAATTTCAACTACTCTGAAAGCGGTTGAAATTTTAACTAACGATTTATCTTTATTTGATGATAAAATGACCTTATAAAGGTTAACTGTAATTCCTAGGAAACCATTGAAATTTGTACTGTCATAAGCAATGTGGTTACGGTGTTACGGACGAACAAGATTCATCCTGCTCAACGTTTTCTGCTAAATTAAAATTAAGTTTGGAAAAGAAATTGATGATCTTTTTAACCCACTTCATTACATCAGTGACTATTTATAACTCTTTGTAGTGTATAACTCTAGTATAACTCTTTGTGACTATTTATAACTCTACCACTGCTACAATTCCAATTCACTATTACATAAAACATGTTAACTCGATTCTAGGGGGGGGGTACCTTTTCTTAGATGAAGGTTGGCATTGTCGATAACGCTCGCCCCTCATTGGTCACCCGGGCATGATCTGAACACGCCTGCCTCGACAGACACGCCCACTTTCATTTGAACACGCCTATTTCAATAGATGGTCCACATTGAACAGTTGACTTGCTATTTGTGACCACGATATCACGCTCTTGCAACTCAGTCGGGATAACACACTCTCGACTATATACACTCGACTGCTAATGGCAACACAGGAGCGACCACGAGAGTGAACGTAATACAGCTCTCATGATCAGCACTTAATGTCCGGTGATCTTAATACAGATCTCCCGACTTCTCACAAAAACAGCAATGCATCAACTAGTTGCATCCGTTCATCAAATTCTATCACAGATAAAATGCTAGTGGAAGTATTGTAGCCACTACAATCATTCAATTCCAGCCCACTAGTATATAAGACATGTTAATTCGATTCCATGTTGGGGTACCTTTTTGTAGATGAAAGTTGATATTGTCCAAAACACTCGCCCCTCTCTGATCTTTATAAAAAGATAATAAAAAGACCAATTTTATCGCACCACTGTCGAAATGGAATCATTGCTTACCTAATAATTGAATTTTAATGGTGTGAAGATGAAAAAGAAGTAAATTAGTTTAAATAACTAACCCTAACAATGAATAATCTTATTGTTAAAATAAGTCACGTGATTGCCTTATCATAATGACATGCAATTGATTAGGCGTTGGAAAGGTGATTTCAAGGAAATTACTAACTCTCCTTTATTTATAGAAGCCTGAAGCAATCTCGTAGCGAGAGTTTTGTAAAATTTCATGTAAGGGAAAGTGGGCCAATATTGGTAGCTAAGATTCATCTGCCTGTTGGAGCAAAACTGTTAGATCTAGAAACTTTCAAATTTAATCAAGATATTTATTGTTTAGTTGCGTACAATATATCATTCCTGAAAAGTCAACGATGTATTACTTTTTTTTATCAATGATTTTTTCCAGAAAGATTCAAATTATTCTTTCTTACTTAACTAGTAGGTGAATACTTTGGGAAACTTATAAGCACTATATTCCAGTGAAAAAGTAACAGACATTTCGATTTTATATGGCAATTTAAGAAAATTATGCATGTATTTTTACAATTGGCGTAGTCAAGACCATACTCAAGGAGAGTAGAGATAGAGGCAATTTTTCTGAGGTCCGGAACTGCTAAGAGTCTGACCAAAATATCCTACAAAATATATAGTGCTTATTAATTAGTTTTTTTTTTAAAAGAAAATTCCTGAGAATTTCCTGATATCTATAAATAAACTACGATTTTGTATATGGGGTTTTCAAAAATTCAACAAAATATGAAAATAAGGCTTTTTGTGCTTGTAGAAGAGACCCGCAATAAATTTTGTCCCGAGATCCGCAGAAACTTTGTCAGGTCTTGGATGTAGTTGTTGTCTTCCTCTACTGCACTGCAGCTTTCGTGTGCCCAGCATAGACACACAACAATGGAGCAACCGATCCATACCCCGATAACAAAGGTAATCAAAACGAAACATAACAGTGGGTGAATTCCTCATTGCTTGTTAGGGTAAGAATCGTTAATAAGCGTATAACAAGCTGAAAAAATTTTTTCCTTTCTAATGATTAATAAATAAGGATAGCTTAAAAAAAGAGAATATTTGTTGGCATAGTAAAACAAACTTATCTACACATACGCCTTGAGTTAACAACACGCCAATACGGTAGGTCCTTCTTCATGAGTAGTAAAGTGTAATCCAGAGTTTGTTCACTGCAAAACAGAATTACGAAGAACTTTTACTCATTCTGAAACTAATAAAACAAATTAAAAGATTATATACTCACAATTGTAAAGCTTTTTTTTTTCATTAAGATATTTCATACAAAAAACGCGTGCTAAGAATTTTTCTACACTAAACTAAATAATGATTTAAAACTTATTGAGCCACGTTTGTATTAAATACAAAAAAAAAAAAAATTTAGAAAAAAGTTGTTAAATATATTTCAACAGTTTCAAGAGTAGGTAATCATTTTTCAATAGAGAATAAAAAATAAAAAAAGTGACGACTGAGAAATAAATTAGTAACAATCCTTTTTTTTTCCTTTTAAAAATCGTTTAATGATAAAAGTAAATCAATACAAAAAGACATTAGAAAATAGAATCTTTATTAAAATGTTCAATGCCTCCATTCAAAATTTTGATTTTTTTGAATCCGTCAATTTTTGATGGAAATATTCATGTAGAAGGAGAGTTCTAATTTGCAACTCACATATTTCAAAGTTGTAATGCTTACATTAAAAGTGTTTTACCTCCCAAATATTTATAAATAAAGTTCTTTTAAGTCAGTTTGTTTGCCTAACTTTGCCACATATTTATATTATTTTTATTGCTGACTTGTAGATCATTTCTAATATGTTTTTTTCTTCTAAAAATATAATTTGATCCAAGTATAAAAAAAAAACGATTATAAAAAGTGGCTATTAAATGAAAAAAAAAATCCCCATCAATAACCTCCAATAAATCTATGTTATCCGCCATTTTAATAACATCGACTCATTAGGTTTGAGTAAAAAGTGGCTACTGATGAGTTATCAGAGTCTCTACCGGCCATTGGCTACTAAATAAAAATTTAAACTTCCAGCCTTCATTCGTAAAATGTATTTTACCGTAAAATATTATACCATAATTTTTGCAGTAATATTTATTTAATTCGTGTGATTCAGTGATTTTGCGAAAATTATTACTGTAAAAATTACCGTATATCAGATTTTTTTGTTCTGTTGCATGTTCTACCAAAAATGGATTTTACGGTAAAAAACCTGAGTACCGGTACTACTTTTTACACTTAATTGAACAAGAAATTTTTACAGTGAGCAATTAATAAGTCTATTTTACATAATGCGGATAAAAATTTTAGTTAAAAATTTGTTTATGCAATGCAAGATTGTTTGCATATTTAAAAAAACAAAAAACAAAACAAAAGAAAAAAACAGATCTGGGCTGAAAAGTATTGCGAAGCATTCCTTAATTTGTAACTAAATTTTTGAGCATTATGAAATATTCGAATCTTTTATACCAAGTAAAATTTTATTCTTTAATTCCTAAAAAGTGGAAACTAATTTAAAGAATAACAGAAATAAATAAATAACAAAAATGTTTCTTTAAAATCGAGTTATTCACTTACTCTATTATTTTGCGTATAGTTGTATATTTAAAATTTTCTATTATTCTGTATATTAAAGACGAAATTGACGAATGAATTTAAAACTATTTCTTTTTAGAAATCCTGCTAAATTTGTCTAAAAAAAATATTTGAAGTTTTCGCTGAAATATTCAATGCTCGTTATGGCGAAATTTGCAGTTTATCGAAAATGAGGACTTCAGATCCAAAATTCAATAACACCACCCAGTAAATTCAAAATGAATCGCCGTCATTTAATGGTCGCTTGGACTTAAAATCAATTTCGGACCTTTCAGTTTTATTCAGTCATAAATCAACAACATCAAGTGATACGGTGGCATGTGTGTCGTTTCAAAAGTTTGCACCCTCAAAATATAGCATCGCATTTCTCAATTCCGCTATTTTAATAACCTGGAGACCAAAATTTGCTCTACGATAAGCACATTACACACTGATCCCATGATTATTTGTTTGAGAATATTTTCATTCTCTATGTTAGAGAATATCTTCATTTTTTTTGGTGGGGATAGTTTTCCTTAGGCTGCTCAACCCTAATATTAAGAATATATTTTAATATTTTCTAATAGATATATTATTCACTGTCCGTGGTCAAAAGTAGTGCACTGCAAGTAGTGAAACTACTGTACTATTTTTTTTGCGTAGTTTGTAGTGTAGTATGCTGCTTATTTTTTTTAAAGGAAATTATGTAGTAAGTGGAAAAACTGGCAACCCTATTTCATCTTTAGAATTTATTTTAAAGCAGATATTCTTGTTTACAAGAATATATTCATAACATAAGCATCTATATTGTAAGAAGAAATTATTAGTGTGCTATACTTTTTATTAACTAAAGTGGTAGGTAACTTAAAAAAAAAAGCCCAACTGAGCTTATGCGTACATATGCAGCCACTGTTTTCATAGACATTTTCACGTCACTAAAAAATATAGCGTGTTCGCAATGATGGGTGTAATGGGTTCTATTAAAATAAATCTTAATAAATAATCTATGCTACTACCATTATTTTACTGTTCGGAAAAGAAAATATTTCATCAAATGATGACGTTGAGAACTGACGTTAAACCAACCATTTTCATCTAACATAATATATTTACAGATCTGCCAACCCTCAAGTTGTAGCTATCCACAAAGTTTATTCCAGTTAAAAAATTAACAGGGAAATATTTTCAAAACTTTTGGAATGCTTAACATCACAACATGGTTATCAATTTTTTAAAATAGGATGTTCCGTAACCAACTCTCCAATATATTTTTGAATTCTGCCCAAAAATGAAATTTAAAAAAAAGTCACAGTTCGTCAGGTAAAAAAAAGTCGTTAGGGGTCACAAAATAATATTTGAGTGAGGAAAAATGCTAAGGCTATCAAGATATGACGCATTACTATTGAGGAAATCTTCATTAACCCTTTACGGAGCAGCGAAATTCGATTTAAAGTTTTAATCAGGCAGAACCAGTGGTTGGAAGCTGCGCGCTACAGGTAGTAAAATTACAGTAGTCACTACTTTTTTTTTTCGTAGTTTGTAGTGTAGTATGTTACCTTTTTTTGAAAAAAAAAATAGCGTAGTAAGACGAAAAAAAAAGAAGAAAAAAAAAAGAAAAAAAGAAAAATAACGCTAATTTGTAGCGATTCTTGACAACTACTTTTAACGTTAGTTTTGTAAAGAAATAAGGTTCTAACGCAACTAATTTTTCGGGTACAAATCTTCGCAGGTCCGTCAATGGATCCAATGAAATGCCCCTATGGTTACGGTAGAGAGTTAACAAGAATTACGTGTTTGGAATCACGTATAACTAATATTTAAACTAGCCATTACGATTAAATAATTTACCACTTTGGAAATTATCAAATCATTGGAAATTATCAACTCACACTCATAAAACATTGATGGTATTTAAAAGGAAAGGGATATTTTCGATGCACTTGATTTCTTAGAGGAAATAAGAATAAAAGAGCATTAAACACTTAACAAAATCGCAAGTATTTAATAGTTTCCGAGCATTTCTTAAATTAAATATTCGCTGGCGAGAAAGGCATACAAAATGTTAAAGTTAAATAAATAAATCTGAATTTTTTTTTTTGAATTACAAACTGGCTCATATAAACGTGAATAAATATTTCTAAGCTAATTACTTATTCAAAACCATTTTGAACACAGGAGTAAATTAAGTTCCCCAGCAAAGTTATTCTCTTTAAAGTAGTGAAGTAGTTATTACATTTCGAAGAAAGTTTGTAATCACTACATACATTTAAAAAAGAAAAGTAGTAATAGTGTTATAGTTAGCTACATTTGTAAGAAAGTAATTGTAATAAATTTAAAAAACGTAGTTTTTCGACCACTGCCGACAATAGTACAAATGGCAAAATACATCATGTAAAATTTCTTAGCATATATAAGAATACCTAACATTAAGCTAAGTATGAAGCACGTGAATTTTTCTGTGTCTTTTTTACACGGATAGAAAATACTGGTAAAATTACTGCTCTGTAAGGACATTTCTGGTAAAAAAAATATATATATATATATAATTCTGGTATTAAATGCCAAAATATTTAAACCATTCATTTGTTAATTTTTCCATTCATACGGTAATGGTTAACCGGAAATTCTGGTTTTCAAAATTATAGTTCTTATTACCACACATTTAGTAAAAAATACAAAACTAAAAAATTATTTTGCTGACAATTTGTTAAGAATGCCTACCTAATATATAATGTTACCAGAAATTTATGAAATGTCGGTAATTTATAGAATACCCAGGCATTTTGTTAAATGCCTAATATATTTTACACTATGCCGATTTGTCATTTGGCATTCTATGAAATACAGAAAAAAATAAGAAATTGGCATTCTATATATTATGAATTTTTAACCTTTTCAGTCTAAAGTTTCTACATTTTTCACAACTTTCACGCTTTCTTTTTCTGTTGATTCCCTTGTAACTTAAATATATACATAACTTTTCCTTCTTTATTCCTTTATTTTGTTTTTATAAAAAAATTTGTGAATGTGAAAAGCAATAGAATATTTTTGAGAAATGACTTCTCCTAATTTTCAATTTTAAAATTTTAATTGCAAATAAAATAAGATAGACTGAGGTGATTTATGCGTAATACATGATTCATTAATAGCTAAAAAGTTATTCTTTTGCATGGCAACAAAACGTTTTAACATAAGGGGCACAAGATTTTACACATTTATGCATGACTATTGATTTTGAAGGAATGGAATAAATGGTGGAATAAGGGGATTTTTAATAATTAGTTTAATAATAGTGGATTTAATTAGATTTTTAAGAACAGTGGATTTAATTAAATTTTTAGATATAGTGGATTAAATTAGATTTTTAATAATAATGGATTTTTCTCATTCAATAAGAGGATTTTTTTTAACTACTAATATGGCATTTATAAAATTACATTTGTATGATTTCATGTATACTGCGCAAAAAAGAATATATAAATAAATAAATTAAAAAATAAACAAATCACCCAAAATAACTTTCGATTTAATGATCCGATCGTCATGTTCCAGGACTCAATCTTAATGGTTCAAGGGGGTGACCTCAAATATGCTAACAAATTAGTAGGGCAGACCATGAGTTAGGATTCGAAATCAGACATAAAAAGCGTACTTTATTTCAATAACATACTCTTTTTTTTCTCCCCGACGGATTCAGACTTCTGACTCCGTCGGGTAGCGACGAAAATGTAGGGGGTAGCGACGTACTGGGAAATATAGTCCCCATAGTTTGGTCAGCAAAGTGGTCCGAAGTTCGAACTCCTTAATGCTAATTTTACTTCTTGCGTATTTCGACATATCTCGAGAACTTTTAAGACGTATAGATACACAAGTTCACACAATTATAAAATTCGATATATTACAACAGTTCACACAATTATAAAATTCGTTTATCCAAAGATAACTCCATTAAAAAAATGAATTTTAGTAAATATTTATTATTTTTTATTATTTTATTTTGTAAGAGTCGAAAGAATTTAGATTTGAAAGGTATACAATTTTTAAAATAATTTTTAAGTCTGTAACTTAACATGGCAAAATGTTAAGTTTGAGCGAAATCGGTCGAATAGTTCATCAGAAATCAAATTTTAGAAAAATAGTATTTTTAAAATTCAATTTCTCAGGAACTACTTGAACAATTATACTTAAATTTTGTGTTTTGTAATGTAAAATTACATTCTTTGAAATGATGTAAATAATTGTATATCTTATAATTTGAAATTTTTCGACTATTACTAAATAAAATAATAAAAAATAATGAAAAACCATAAATCTAAGAGTTATATTTTTCATCCAATTACCTTAGGATAAACAAATTTTATAAATGTGGGAAATTTCTTTTAATTCGTTTAAAAAGTTCTCGAGATATAGTGAAATACGCAAAAAGGTAAAATACGCAAAAAGTAAAACTAAGATTCAGGGTTCCAAACTTTAGACCGCTCTCCTGACCAAACTATTTTCCAGATTGCGACTATTCCCTACATTTTGGGAGTCAGAAATTCGAATCCATCGAAAGAAAAGGTATGTTTATTCCAAAACCGTTTTTATGTTTTTCGAGGCCTTGGCATGTCGTTATTTGGGAGCCCTTTATGATTGATTTTAGTATAAATAGGGTTTAATTTTGAATCATGTTTCAAAAATTATTTTATTTTAAGGTTGAAAAACAAATACATTATTATAAAAGTGTTAATACATTATTTGCATTGAAAGTTCAAGGCAACGGTACTTTTCGAGTTTTTTGAGAGACGAAGTCTTCTGTCACATCATTAAAATTAATTTCCTGCCAGACATCATATTCAATGCTCATGATTGATGAAAGATTCAATCTTTTTTAAAGTAAAAAAAAAAAAAAAAAGATGAAGGAAACATAAGGAGATAATGGCTCAATGCCCTGAAACTCTTTGTTTTCCAAGCACTGTTCAAGTACTTCGTTCAAGCATGTACACCTTTCAAGTACTTTTTTCATGTTGGAAATGAAATTTTAAAAACTAATTGTATTACTGAACTTCAAATTATGTTTTTCAGTTAAAAATGGAGAGAGAGAAAGAAAAAATAAATGATTTTAAAAATTTAGCGGGAAAATTTAAAGGAAAAAAAAATTAAGAAATTCCAAAAATGTTCGCCTCCTCCCTAAAATAGCATAAATACATAAAAATTTCCTGACCTAAAATAAGTGACAATACAAATGATACTAAGTGAGATCATTGATGCTGAAAGGGTGAAAACACTACCGAGTAGCTTACTCGGTAAAGTTTATAGAAATAATTCCTTCAAATTTCTTTTCCTGATTAAAAACTCCTCTTATTTTAAAACTACTGATATTCCTTTAATTTACAATCAAAAATGTCTTTTAATCCTCTACTAAAAACATAGAAATATTAGCACGTAAAAACAACTGTTAAAATATGAAAAGTGATTTTTATGCCCATAATTTAAATCATGGTTGAAGATTACATTTTTTATAAGGGATAGGTTAGGTTGGGATAGAATTTTTATTATTTACAATACAAAATTACTTTATAATTTCCTTATGTAAACTAGATTTTCATTCCTCTGTTATACCATTTACTTACATGAAAGTATTTGTTTATTTTTTTTTTAGTGTTTTAGTCTCATAGTTCCTTGATTATTATTCTTTAAAATTACACTTGGAAAAATTTCCTTTAACAACAATAATTCAACAACAATAATAATAATGTATTTTCTAAGCAAAAAATGTCCTCATAAAAATAATTTTTTTTAAATTTAATAATAATATATTTATTGTAGCTCTTTTTTGATTTCATAAATGAATTTTTGCAATATCTATAGAATTATTGTTAATATTTTTTTATTCATTAATTTAAGACATTTTTGATTGTTACTTATTCATAATAATTATTTTAATTGTGCAAATTAAATTGTTTTTGTAATTTTGTATTGTTTTTTATTTAAAAGAAAAATATAAATTTACTAAGTTTGTTTTTTAAACCTTTATTTGTATTAGATTTTAAAAAAATGCCTCTCAAAAAATAGGTAAGGAAAACAAGCATTATTTGTAACACATAATTCAAATTTCCTGTCAAATAAAAATTTTAATTTTTCAAAAATAAGAAGAAACATAAAGCATTGTTCTACTGTTGATGACTGGCATACAAAAATCCCCTTTCTTAGAATTGTACAGCAGGTGCAATAAATGAGTAAAATGAATCACCGCTTTAAAAATCAAGTTTTGGGTTATAATTCGAAGTACAAGATAACCCCAAAAGAACGTATTATTCCATCATTTGCAGCATGTAGTTATTGATGAGACATATGGCTGAACCAATTATTTCTTTTAATATTTCATCTCTATCTCTTTCACTAGCTAATACTTTTTTTTTAACAAATCAGTTAGGATGAAAAAAAAAAGAAACTAAATGTGATGAACTTCAGACTTTAGGGGCTCCATTGGAACTCGGGGCCCTTGACCAGAGCCCATTGGCTCCAGCCTTAAAAACGGCTCTGGTTTATTCAGAGAAAGTGCATTTTTGTGTCTGATTTCGTAACTTAAAATATCGTCCGCACTAATTAATTAGCATATTGAGACTTTGAGCGTGAAGATCCGATCATTGGATTAAAAGTTATTCAGGGTGGTCAGTTTTTATTTTGCGCCCTGCACGAAAAGAGACTTTTGTAAAAAATTTATTATACTCCCAAAAGTTTTAATTCTTCAAGTTAATTTCTAATTGAGGAATAATTTGTAGCTTATTATAAATGTGGAAATCAATTTTTGGTTCTTATAAATATACTGTTGGCACTAAAATGCTCAATATGAAGTTTTAGAAATATAAATATGAGATATATAAATAGATATATAAATAGATATATAAATATGAGATAGTGTTTTTGAGAAAAACTAAAAAATAGAGCTAATACAATTTTTTAAAATTAAATTCATGTTAGTCTGCAGAATAATAATAATAATTATAATTTAAGTTTTCTACTGTAAAAAATTGTCAAAATTGAAAAATTATGCCAAATGAAATTTCTTGATGAAAAAAGTAATTGAAAGAGATCAAAATAATAAGAAAAATAATTTCTTACAATTGCGTTAAGAAGTATTATTTATCCTTACTCTCTAGTCTGACTTTTTATTTGCAAATTTTAAAGCATTACCCTAGATATAATAAAGACATAATAATAATTATATTCTTTGCATATGGTTGTTTTCCTGCATATAAATCTAGTTTTTTCCCTTCTTCTACCTACATCAAAACGAAAAATAATGTGTTGAAAAAAAATTGTTCACTAATTATTATATTATTGTACAAAATTAATAATTTCAATTAATTCTTTTTATAAATCATGAGAGCTGTTACGTTACTGTGCTTCAAATAGGGAATCGAATTACTAGAAGCCAAGAAATTGGGGGAAAAACAAAGAAACAAACTTGAATTTATCAAGAAATTTAATTTTTAAGATCAAAGAAATTGATGAAAACATCTACTGAAACTTATAGTGCTGCCATCTAGAATCGTAATGACTAAAACGTTTTGCCCGTCTAGAAGAATAACATATTTCATGTAAATAAAAGTTATTTAATGAGTTATGAATGGTACTTATTTATATGATAAAAGCACTATACAACTAAAGAATTTATTATAATGCTTCACAAAAACACATTAACATGCAAAAAAAAGTTTATATCCGTTTCTAAAGTAGTAATCTCTGTCAAAAGGTTAAAAATTATTAAAAAAAATATTTATGATTTTTTCAAAACAATTTTTTACTTGAGATATTTTCTTATTATAATATTTTCAAAGGAATTAAGATAGACGAATTTTCCCTCCTATAAAAATTCTGCAATTTTATATGCTTTTCAATATCTTTTATAAATGTTTATGTACTTTTGAAAATTTAAATGATATGCGTTGAAATTAATTTAGAAATTGTAAGCATCATAACAAATTCACACCGTTAAGTTTAAATCGTGAATCTGGAATATTGATTATAAATGAAGTAAATCAAAATCACTTTGCTTTATTAAATATAGATTGATGGTAATCAGTACCAATGCCGCTTAAGCGTCTAGTAATTTCTTTTTCTTTCCTTAAAGTTCTCCCCATTGAAGTTTATACCCTTATCTGAAATTCCGCAGATTGTAAATTAAATGTATAATGTCACAATCTCTCTCTCTCTTTCTTTCTTTAAAAAAAAAAAAAAAAAAAAAAAAAAAAAAAAAAAAAAAAAAGAACCTCATATAGTATAACCGCATGGAGACTGAATACCATGTTCTATCGATAGATTTGTTTTTATTCTTACCAAGTTTTCCGTGATCAGTCTTTAGAGTATATATTAATTAAAAAAATAAACTATTTTTTTAATTGAAATACCATAACTAGTATTTTAATTCACAGTTAATTTATTCAGTGATGAATTTGAGAAAAATCGGTCGAATAGTTCGGAGAAATCAAATTTTAAATATCTGACTTTTTTAAAATTAAATTTCTCTAAAACTTTTCAACCGACTTAGTTCAAATTTTGTATTTTGTAAAATAAGATACTTTAAAAAGATGTGAAAAATTGTATACCTTACAATTCAAAATTTTTTTCGACCGCTATTAAATAAAATAATAAAAAATCATACATATTTACCGAAAGTTATTTTTGCGTGAATCTCCGGATAAACGAATTTTAAAATTGTGTGCAAAAATTTTTCAATTCGATCAAAAAGTTCTCGAGATACAGTGAAATACGCTAGAAGAAAAATTAACATAAATGGGGTCCAAACTTAGGAGTGCTTTTCTGACAAAACTATAAGGGCCATATTTCCTAGATTACGGCTACTCCCTATATTTCTGTAGTCAGAAATCCAAATCCGTCAAAAAAAAGAAAAAAAAAAAGAAAAAAAAAGGTTTGTTTATTTGGAGAAAGTGCGTTTTTGTGTCTGATTTCATAACTTAAAATATTGTTTGTACTTATTAATTAGCATATTTGAGGTCGACCCTTTGAACTATTAAGATGGAGTCTTGAAATGGAGTCCTAGAATGTGCAGATCCGATCATAAGATCAAAAGTTATTCAGGGTAGTACATTTTTTCATTCTCTGTATATGCAATGTATGGATGTACAAAAAATTATTACATGTGCTGGCAATGCACGGACGTACATGCTACGTATAAATGTACATAATTACATGTTACGCATAAATGCAAGCATGTACAAGAAATATACTTATTTACAATGTATGTAGGCACACACATTGTGCAGGTATGTCAAATTATTTAGCTGGCAAGGAAATGCATTTCCGCGAACCATGAGATGAAAAACATCATGTTCTTTATCATTTTATATAAATGCAATTTAACTACGAAACTAAGGTAAAAGAGAATATTTATTTTTATGTTACTTTAACTTACTCAAGAGTAACATTATTGTTTTAAAAGTTCTTATGTTTAGAAAAAACTTTATAACAGTAAAGTTATTTAAGTTCGTTTTAAAATTCGTTCTAAAACATATAAAACTCAATATTTCTTTCTGTTTTCGAAAGCAAATTATAATCTTGTCATAAATTTTTAAATATAGTTTCCACATATAAAAGTAAACGTTCTTTTGTCATCAATGAATTTTTATGAACTATGCATTATGCTATAAAAAAATGAATTTGTAGCCTCAAACGTTTCATATCAAATGCTTGAAAATTACTTTTTATTCAAATTGTTTTAATATGATATAGAGCAATTAAAGCTGACAACTAAATTTAAATATCGTTTGATTATGTCTTTAAATTACTTGAGCCCTTTCTGTCAGTGACTTAGCATACATTTTATTTATTATATTGTACATATATTTAGACATACATATATAATACATTTATGCAATATATCTTTATATATTTAATGTATTTGTACATACATACTATGTATGTCCATATGTATATATGTAATGTATATACACTGAAGAGCCAAAAAAACTGGTATACCTGCCTAATATCGTGTAGGGCCCCTGCGAGCACGCAGAAGTGCCGCAACACGACATGGCATGGATTCGATCAATGTGTGAAGTAGTGCTGGAGATAATTGAGACCATGAATCCTGCAGGGCTGTCCATAAACCAGTGGGAGTAAGAGAGGGTGGGGATATCTTCTGAACATCACGTTGCAAGGCATCCCAAATATGTTCAATAATGTTCATGTCTGGGGATTTTGGTGGCCAGCGGAAGTGTCTAAATTCAGAAGAGTGCTCTTGGATCCACTCCCAGACATGAACATTATTGAACATATTTGGGATGCCTTGCAACGTGATGTTCAGAAGATATCCCCACCCCCTCTTACTCCCACTGGTTTATGGACAGCCCTGCAGGATTCATGGTGTCAATTATCTCCAGCACTACTTCACACATTGATCGAATCCATGCCACGTCGTGTTGCGGCACTTCTGCGTGCTCGCAGGGGCCCTACACGATATTAAGCAGGTATACCAGTTTTTTTGGCTCTTCAGTGTATGTACACGTCTATATACATACATTCATGCAGTGTGCATGAATATATTGTATATATGGACTTAAATACATTGGACATACATGCATTAACTATATGTGCATACTTTCATTGCACATAATTACATTGGACATATAACAGACATTGGACGAACATGTATGCACACATGTACAAACTTGTGCGAAAGATTTATGTCCAATATATGTATATATATATGTACTTAATATGTATGAACATTTGTACACTATTTGTATGTACATTTATGCAATATATGCATATCCAATTTATGTATGAACATATGTGCAACATATGCATGTTGAATGTATCTATGTGCATATGCAAAATATGCGGAATGTACATACAACTGCACACAAATATATTATGCACATGTAGATACATACAGTAAAAATACATATATCATGTATATGTACATGCATAAATTGGATATGCATATAATGTGCACGTGTGCATACATACATTGTACATAAATAAATTGCCTAAGTATGCATAGGGCATTCGTACATTGTACTTGCATGTATGGGATATGCCTATATAGGATATAAATATATTTTATGCATGAGATATACATTGTACACGCAGTGCATGTATGTTGGTACAAATAAGAAAAAGTACATTACATATACCTGCTTTCACAAACACAGACATATACATTGTACATACACAAGTATTTGCTTAAAATGTATATATTTACTGTTCACAAACGTACATATCTACACTGTTTTCACATGCATGTACATATACATGCGTACACATATATACATATGTACGTATATTTTATGCATACATTATAAGTGTATATATATTAAAGGGATTAAAGGTTCTAATTGTTTGACGTAATTAAAATTTCATAGATTCGCATTAGTATTCAAGAAAAGGTTAGAAAGAAAAAACGTTTTTTTATAATTATTATGGTTTCAAATCATAATAGTTTTTTTTTGTTGAGGTTTTCCTTTGTGTGCGAAATTTTCTTTTACTCTCAAATTAATGCAGTTTTCCAGTTGATTTGATGGTATTTAATATTAATATATGAAATATTGCGATAAGCTCTTTCTAAATATATTTAATTATAAGCAGCTTTTGAAATGGATGATAGAAACGGATAAATCATCCTTTTACAACCTATCGCCATGTTATAATTTTGATATCTTTATAACATCCGTTAGTTATTACTAATTATGCTAGTAAATAGATTCTTATCATTAGCAAGATATTATTTATAACTGAAATTAACCTTCATGATTAAAACTCAATTTTTAAATACTTAATTAAGACTATGCTATTTTTATTATTTTAAAACTCAGAACTTTTCATTGCTAAAGATATTTTCCTGTGTACATAAATTGATTTTAAAACTAGTCAAACAATTGCTGTTGATAAAGTTTTAAATTTGTGTAGAAAAAACGATGTTAACTTAATGTTACCATAATTTAAAAGTGGTATTATGGCATAGAATATTACTTATCATTATTTTTTAAATAAGGATATCAGAATCATTTTATTCATTAGCGTATTATTTATGTAAAATATATCACAGATTGCCCAAATACGATAATATCACAAAACATTTTATTCATTTTATTTGAATAACCTCCATTAAAAACAAAGTATGTGCTTTGTGATTGGCTATAAAATTGTAGTAAGTAGCTGCCAAATACAGTTTGGTTTGAGCGCTATGTTAAATAAATATATTTTAAGTAACTTTCAAGACCTTATGTGTTTTAAAAATTTATGCATTTGACTGTCGAAATTCAATCTACAAAATGTAACGTAGCAATTATTGACTGATTCTAACTAAACTCTTCAACAAGAAATAAATATTTCCATTGCGTCATTACATGAATCTTTAAACTAATGTAACCATAAAAGTGTCAACCATGAACTCCTTAATCACACCGTTCGTAAAAGATATCATTTATCAAAAGTACACCTCCAATTTATAAAAGCTAAGCGTGCGAATTATTTAACCCTTTTCCACTCATCATTATTCTCTCTATGGTATTTATATTGAACACGGGAGCCCACATCACTGCATTTACCCAGTAGAGCAAAACCGAACGTCATTTCATTAATCCTCTCTCCCTTCCCACCCCTACCTACAAAAACTCCACTGACTCCCTCTGAATGAGTCACTCTTTTGTCATCCAATGGTTGCTTCAATCACCAGTAGATGGCGCTACTGATGTTTCATTGATTGATCTCTCTTCCCAATGAGTCAGGGACTCTGTTTCTTCCTCATCCAGAAAAGCCGGCATCATTCCGCTCACAGCATCCGCCCGTTTAACGAGGTAAAAAGGACCGGCTCTGTTTTTTCCCCTTTTTTATTTGGGATTTCAAGGAAAAACCCAGGAATAACTAGGATTTCTGGAATTTGATTTTTAGCTTTTTTCTCAACTTGCCACATTTCGTGAATTCCCACATTTTCTTTAGAAATCTTGTGCCATGGGTTGCGCCAATTCGAAGACCAGCGGGGCAACGGGGGCGTTGGAAGCCCCTGAAGGAGGGGATGGGGCTGCTCCTCCCAAAGTGATGGTGGACGGTGAAGGACAAGATGGAACAGTAGCTGTAAATGGAAATGCTGTAGCCTGTGCAAATGGTGCAGAAGGTATGGAAATATTTCCTTTTTAAAAATTGCCTCATATCCTAATTGAACCATTTTTAACTGAAGATAAAATTGTTCATGCATTTTACAGTGTAATGTCCTCTATGCCTAAATAAAACCATTCGCCAGATGTCTTTAAAGATTGAACGTTATTTTTAAACAATACATTAAAAAAATGAGTTGTAACTTGTGATAAATACCTTTCTCAAAATTTTATTTGCTCTAAAAATATTTTTAAAAAAGTCTGAAAGGTTTTAAAACGGTAATATCATTTCTCATATGTTTGTTGAAGAATATCTCTTGATCTTTGAAAGCTTTGTATTAAATATAATTCTATTAATTTATATTTTTAAGCCAATTATTAGTGTAATTCTTGTGGTTTTGTTAATCAAATCTTGCAGTGATTAATTTATTACTCTAATCTTTTAACAAAGACAATTTGAAATTGTATTAATTGTCATTCTGCAAATTGACAATATTTATTACCTCGTGAAAATTTTTGACATAAAAAAAACAGCACACAAACAGTACACAAAGACAAAATTTGACAATAAAACAGTACACAAAGTATACATTAAGTAAAAATAAATGCATTTGGAAAGCGTTTCTATTTTAATTGGAGAATATTTAATTTTTTCAATGTGAAAGATTTTTTTTTTTAACTCTCGTTTAAAAGTTAGAAAATACGGTTAAAAATATGATGATGAATGACGTATGAATCCTTCCATATGTATGGAAAATGTGCTGTCATGAACAAATTTTATTTCTATGAATAATAAAAAGAAATTAACAAATTGACTTAAATTACTTATAAGAGTATAAATGCTTATGAAGGTCTTTATAAAATTTGCTACACACAGATTTTTAATTAAATATTTTTAAATCAAATGGAAAATCAACTTAAGGCTTCATGTCTGAATACGTATATTTATTTATATATATATATATATTTTCTTCTGGAAAAGTTAGGAAATCTCAAAATTTTTCAAACCTGATTTGAAAGCAAAAGAGCTACTCAAAACGTTTATTTTAAGTGTTTTTTAAAATTTTTTAGATTTAGGGCTTTATAATATTTTATATCCTCTTTATTTCATGAATTTTATGAAATTTATTTCAAGAATCTACTTCATTTTATAATATTTCTTTTATCCACTTTTTCTCATGAAATCTAAATAATCTGGAGATGCGTGTGAAGTATATATTTCAGTTTTGAACTTTATACCCAATTGTAACGCAATTTTTTCCTTAAAATTGAATACATTTTCAAACATAAATTTGGATGAAATTATCATAATAGTATAAGAATGTTATTGTTATTATCGAAGTTTTTTAATGTATTAAATTACAGTTTCTATTAAATGACTAAGCATGAATGATTTTTTATCATTTCTAATTAAATTTTTTTTAATCAGATACCAAATTTTTTACTCTTGTTAGATAATATAGTTGTAAAAGTAATGGAATTTCAATTATGGTTCTTTAAGAAAGAAGGGTAAAAATTTAATATAATTGTCACAATGAAGTTAATAACGATTTACAGTTTCAGTGAGTTCTAAGTAAATTATAATAAAGTTATGTTTTTTATTTTAAGACGCAAAAGGAAGTAATTTGAAAGTAGATATAATTTGTTTCTTGGAGTAGCAGTTTAGTAAGGAAATATTTCAGGTTAACATATTTGTGGAAAAATTAAATATGATTATATGGCTTCAGAAATATATTTACTGTTAAAAATTTTTTGAATATGAAATTAAAAAAATTTACTTTCTTTTTCATCTGCTTGAATTTGCTTCATGATTTAAGCTTTTTTTTTGTAACTTAAAAAGATATTTAAAAATGCATTCTCATTCATCTATTTTTTCAAATGCTTATTAAAGATAATCAGATACTTATAAATACATAGGTATGGAAAATAGATATGAAAGTTTCATAAATTATATATTATAAATCAATAAGAAATTATTACAATGATTTACAATCTGTTATTTTTCAAAGCTTATTTTGAGCAAATGATGGAATAAAATAGTGGGGGTAATTATTTTTTAAATAAAATGTTTTAGATCATTAAAAATATATGCTTCGATTTTTGATTTTAAACAAAAGGATATTTGAAAAAATATATAATCTCTTTCTTGTAAAGTAATATGCCATGAAAGTGCGTGAAAAGAAGTTTTCATTTAAAGATAATAAGGCAATCATTAGGTATAAGAAATTTATGTGAAAAATTTTAAGTTAGTAATCTAGTTTCCTTCTTCATGTTCAAATTTATCTATTGCTCAGAACTTTGGCGTAGGATAAATTTTTTTTACCTATCATGGTTAAAAGCCATGTAATTACTACTAGCATGAGGCATTTTGAAAATTCAAAAAATTGAAAACTGGATTAAAAGTCTTTGGTTATAAGAATATTGGTATTTGGATAACAAATCTTTGTTATATACTTTACTTTTAAGTATTGTTTATTTTTAACAAAATGTTAAAGCCTTTATACATCACTAAAAATTAATACCATAAAACCAAAAATTAGCATTATTTTGAATATTAAAATAATTGAGAGAAAGAGGGAGGAAAGTTAGTTAGTTTTAGACTGTTAAAAATATTTAATTTAAGCATGTATGAAAATCTCATACAAAAAATAATCGTGATTTAAATTACCTTTGGTACTGAAAACAAATTATATTACCCATATTATAATATTTTAAATATTTATTCAAGCGATACATGTTTTGCTATCAAAATACTATCTAAAAATAAATGATTAAATAAGTAAAAGATTAACAAATCAATGAATGTTCTTCTTCTTAACGATATTAAACTTTTGGTAAAAATAAATAAGTACTTAGTATACATATTAATTTATTTTACTCTATTTGTGCAAATGAAAACAATCAACGAGAGCTTTACTATCTACTTAATATTGTATCCTATTTTTTTCAAACCAATAATTTGAGCTAGTGTCAAAACTAGGAAGTGTAAAATAGTACGTATAACTATCGTGACAAATATAATTTCCGTCAAAACGCCTTTAAAGACTTCGTGAATGTTAAGCAGATGATAAGCGAGCGCCCTGTTTGGGGCATAAAATATTACCCACACTACGCTTATCGCCAAACTTATGCATTTATGCACTCTCTGAATCATATCTCGATGCTCCTCCCTTGACCGCAGGTCAGCAGCCTCAGGTTCAATGCCAAGGGTAGGGGAAACGCTTATCCCATAGACACGGAAGAATAAATAAATAATTGGAACAGAAACAAAAGTAGCCAAAATAATCTATACGGGCATATTCACCTTTGCGTGATAGCCACACCCTTTAAACGCAAGATTAGATAGGATTGTTTGAAGATTTCTTACAAATTAGTTTTAATGATTTTCTTTTTTAATCTTTTCGAGTTTGTGCGTGAAGGAATTGCGAAAAACATTACATACCCTTAAAGAGAAAAGACATCGCTTTGATGTCAAATACATGTGAAACTAGCAACTATTGACATTGTTACACGGAGGCCTCGAAAATAAATAATGTATATCTGAAGTGAATAAAAAAAAGTTGATTTCCTAAATAAATTTATAAGTAACTCAGATAAGTTTTCCTTGATGTGAAAAGAGAAACTAGTATGAACTAGTTAAAATACATAGAAAAATATTCAATTTAATAATTAGAGTTGATTGCTGCTGATTTCAGCTGATTTTATTATAAAAATTGCTTTTGTTCGATCATTGAATTGATATGTAATGAAAATCCTGCGCAACTGACATACTTGCTTTTCGACTAGTCTACTTAATAGACAGTGAAGCAACATTTACAGAGATAAAAAAAGCCAGAGGTATTCAGAGTGATTCAATTTATTAATTAGTGTTGATTGTTTAATTGATAAATTAGTATTGATTTTTTTAAGGAGGATTCATCTATTTTTTAAATAAATACTCAAGTTAAAAGCCACCAAGCATTTTTGGAATTCGGTCGAAACTACTCTCGTTTGTCTCGTATTCAAACAATATATAAATACTAGATAAATGTGTACATATAATGATAATATTATTTAATTTATAAACAAAAAAAGTTTAAGTTTTTACAGTTTTTGTTCAATCAGATTTTAAGATTAGTTAACGAATTATTTTTGCGAGTAACATTAATTTAGCTTTAGTCATTGCGCATAGATCAGGTTATTTAGTCTTGTAACGAATAAAGTAATGATATTAAATGAAGTTGAAAAATGAAACTAAAACTTAATTTCATTTTTTAATTCAAAGAGTAGAAAAAGTATTAAATATTTTTAAAGTTTTTTTTTATATATGAATATTTTTAACTAACCTAAATGAATCAAATTAAATTCGAATTGATAACAGAATATTATCTTTTTAAGCTTATGAAAGTACAAAGATTCAAAAATATGAACTATAAAAACTCATCATTGAAATATTATGTTTTATTTGGTACAGTTAATAATATTTTATTTACTTAAAATTAAACTAAAATGAAGTATTCAAGTTTTATCATTTATGTTTTTCTTCCGCATATATTTTATTTATCCGTTTTGATATATTGCGTTTTTTGCAATGCATACCAAATTTATTTATTTAATCTAATAATAGGCTGGTGCATATAAGGTAAAAAATATCATGCAAGCACATTCAAATTTACACAAAAACATGTAAATATGTTAAATAATATTATAATATTTTAAGTAATATTTTGAATGAAAGTTGTGACATTTTTCATTTTGTTTTATAATATTATGTTTAAATTTAACCATCATATCTTATTGAAAGTCATTAAAAAATGTATTTGAGTAAGTGAAATGTAATTTAAATTTTATATTAATAACTCAAAAAGCTATTTATTAAACTAAAAATAATATATTTTGGATTACAACGAAGTGATATTCAATGAGTAAGTATTTATATTAAATATAAGAAGAAAATTGTTTGGTTGGTAACTTTTGCATTTTTTTAAATATATATTTTTTCTCCATGTAACCATGTAAAACCTTCTCCATGTTTTTAGATAAGACTGACTATGAATTTATTAAACGATACTCTAAAGTTATAAATTTTATTTCTTAACTGCTTCATTTCTCATGACTTAAATCTCTTCTTCACTGAAAAATAAATTCGTTTATAATGTCGAAAAAACCACCGTGTTTACGATCGTAAACGCCGAAAACTATGCCACAAATTTACTTTCGTTAAAATCATTGCTATCTTGGAATTTTTCCAGCCTTTTATATGCTTATAATTATACTCTAGGGATTTCGAGAGATCCCTTAATGACCATAACGAATTAAATTCTTTTTCTCGAGTCAATGACTTTAACGATTTATCTCTCGAAATCTTTAGTTTTTTTGTCATAACACTTAACCACAAAATGCTTTCAAAGCCACCATTTTTAAATTTTTATTTCGAATGTGCACTAATTATGTTGAAGGCTGGCTTTTTTCTTTCTAGTTTAGTATAATGTTTACAACTTACTTTCACTCCAAATGTATTTCTGTTTAAGTTTCATAAAATGATTCCTTAAAAGAGATTTTAAAGTTTTGGATGCAAAGTATAAAATTAGAACTTTACCTTAATTAAGTTAAGAATTTGTTTTGGAAATTTATGTAAGCAATTATTAATAAGTAATTTTAGGGATCAATCATAAACGTATATGTATTAGTAAATTTTATCTTGTTTATTTAAATTTGACAATACCAATAACAAGAAATTGTTGCAGTGTTATTATTGTTTTTTTTTTAAATACTTTCTAATTTGCAATAAACTTGTGCCAGTTCAGAGTTTAAGCGTGATGAGAGTTTCAGTTTTGACTTCGGTTTAGTTTATTATTGTTTTTAATAAATTACATAAGTACGTTTTCTTGTGTTGATCTAAGTTGATTCAATCATAAAAGAAAAATCTAGTTTATAAACTTTATGGAATTTTGCACTATCAGAGTGACTTGTATCAAAAAATGTAAGTTAAAGATTTCTTCATAACGTGAGGTCTAAAACTAATGCAAATAACAAAGCAAGTTTTTTTATGCACATTTCATAAAAATGTCAAATTACTTAATGTACTCTAAAATACTTTTAGAACAACAGAATACTTTAAGATTTATGATGATGTAGTGTATAAATTGCATACAAGATAAAAAATTAAAAATCTAAATATCAATCTATTTTTGTGCATTATATATGATACATTTGTAACTTCGAGCGCATTTTTTCACATTTTTTGCGCAAACTCAGTTGTGTTTTAGTTTAGAGAACTAAATACTATAAAAAATTAATACCACTGGTATAGGAGTCACTAGTGGCTATACCACTGGTATAGTCTTGGATGCTTTTTCTGGCACTTGTATGCCGTCGACTAGATCAGATCACCCTCTCTCACTTTCTCATTGGTCACTTAAGATCTTTAAAATATTCAGGTGGTTTCAGGTGCTTTGATACATATCTACACCACGTGCTACAATGAATAGGCTTCACTTGACCACATTCTTGATTGCATGGGGCTTGCGCAATATCATGGACCTGATTTAGTCTTACTGATCTCGGAGATGTGCAACAACAGAAAATTAATAACATGAACACAGTGCATGGGTATTCAACCTTTTAGACATTGGGGAACCCTTCGAGTTTACCGTATTCTTGAAGGAAGATTAAATATGATATCAAACCTTTATCCTTACTCAATTTTGCGAAATCGTTATTGCAACTTCATTTTTCATCATAATATAAGTATCCTAACTATTTGACACAAATGGGACATCAGTGTCTCTTTAATTTATTTTTTCTAATGCTCTAATTACAGTCAAAAATTTATTTGGGTATATTTTAATTGTAAAAACAGTTAGTTACTAAAAAAATCTGTTAGATTATTGGAATTATATTTGTGCTAAACTATATAATTCCCCCCCCCCTAAAAAAAGCATTTTGAATTTTTTTCATTTATATTTAAAAATTAATCAATAATTGATTTTGAAACTAAAATAATTTCAATGATGAATAACTGTTTCTTTTAGATCTACATAACTGTAAAAAAAGTACAAATTTGAAAGATTATTGCTTGAAAGTGAGCCGCGTTTGGGAAGATGTTAACTTTTTCGCAGAAAAAGACACCGGTGTTTCATGCTGTATTTCAAACCATAAATTAACAAAATGCTAAATATAATATTTTTTCACTTATTTTGATCTAAATTAGCACAAAATAATTATAAAAACGTATGAAAAATATGTTTATTAAAAATTCTCAGTCAAAGGCTTAGTGAGAAATGAATGTTAAAGTAGCTAATGTTTTTTTTGATGTTCTGAAATATGTTCTATAAATAATAAATAAGAGCAAAAATATTTTTAATTATGACTTAATAAAAGCAAATTTTTTTCTGACTTGGTTGTGATTGTGATGAATAATTGTTAATTGCTTAATTGCAAAGTATTTTTAAGGCTGCAACAGTTGTTTATTTTTATAAGAAAACTGCCTTTAAAAATTCAATCTTTTAAAATTTTACTAAAATTTTAATACTTTGATTGATCAACTCGGAATCCCTGTGAAACTTCAAGCGAATCCAAATTGAAGACCACTGCTATAGAGAATAATTTCTATGAACACAGTTATAATGCTATCAATATTATGAATTCAATCAAAGAGAACTAAAATTCTTTGGAGAATAATTACTATGAATGCAGTAGTAGAAAACTATCAGAGCAAATACTATTAATATAGGTTGTTGAAAAAATTCAAGTATGTTGTGAAAAGTGTTCTTAAAAAGAAGTTAAAATTAATTATATTTTAAGACATTTTACATGCTTAATAAATAAGTTTTTTGCAAATTTATCAAATATACATTCTGACACTGTAGAAAGCGGATATTAAAATTCCTCTAAACTTTCTTCGTTTGTGACGAAACCATTTCCTGATATATGCTCCGATTGAATATTTTGTCAAAGTGACGAAATCGTCACTTCTTTCGAACCGAATTTCATAATTCTATTTTTTTCCAAAAAAGAAAGAAAAACCTCAAGACTCCTAACTTTTCTAATAATCACTATATCGTGGGCAACAAACAGCTGAGTCAATGTCACTTTAATAAGACAAAGAAAGGCAAATAGAACAGTGAGATAAATTTAACCCATGCCCGAAGCGGGATTCGAACTCGGGTTCTTCCTGGCACGAGGAGGAAAACTCCTTGGTCGCAATACAAATCCGGTCAACTTATCCTTATTTTCTATCCTCTAGTCTTCTCCCAGTTTTATTCCAGTTAGTTATCCCCCACAATGCAGTTCGCATTTTATCACATATCACTTGATTTCGTGACGAAATTATTCTTATAACTAACGAATTATAGCTCAAAGATTGCTGAATCATCAAAAGAGAGAGTTTTACTTCCGAGAGTGGAGTTTCTAAAGTTACATACATGATCTTTATATATTTTTCCTCGATGAAATCTTTATGCGTTGAAAATAAAACAATATTTTATTAAAATCCCCTTAATTACTACCTCCATTAAAATTTTAAAGTTACTCCAACTCTGCTGATAAGGCTTTAGCACGAAAAGATTTCCAATTTATTTCATCGGTTATCAGTGTGAAATAGATGAGGCTCTTGGGATTGTCTTTCAATGGACATGCTGAAAGAGATGTTCCACAAGACAAGGACATAATCCTCTGGGATTGGAGAAAGCATAGAACGATTCGTTGACCGATAAATTTAATCCTATACCTTAATCTGCATCTGATTCTTCTACAATATCGTCCTTATAGCAGGAATAGGATGAAACATCACGAAAGTATAGATAAGCCTATTATTACTGGATGACCATCTCATTGATCATATTATCCAATTCTTTATTGGGACGTAAGACAATTTAACAAACAGAAAGTCGTGTTGTTTAGTTTTATCCAAAAGTGTAAAAGTCTGATAAAAGATTTTTTCTTCATGAAATTTATCTAAATCTGAAAAATTTATGTAACAAAAGGATACCAAGTCAAAAAATTAAATGAGATCTGAACAAAATTGTTTCTATCATTTAATCAAATCAAACTAAAGTGATTTTTTCCAAAATAATTTGTTATTTAATTATCCAATATATTGTAAAAATGGGCCCCGAAAAAGATGGCGCACTTTCACCCCTTGGAAATCTATAGTTTGATTTTACTATTATTTTTTGAAAATTTTAATAACCATAAATAATGGTGACATTATTTTATATTAACATTATTTAAATAATTATAAATAATGATAAGTGTAATTTTGAATTTAATTAATTTTAATTTAAATTTCTTAAAAAAATAAATAGTTTTTTGTTCATTTAGAGATATAAAATAACTCAGTGCTTAATCATTAAAATGATAGAAAACCATTTCTCGTTATATCTTTTTTTTGTGCTACATAATACATTTTATTAACATTAATAACATTAGACGATTAAGATTTTTTTTTTATAAAACTTTAATGCCGCAGTTTGAAATGTAATTTTTTTTGGTTAAATTTTGTTTGTTTAGTAGGTTTTAAATAAATTATTGAAATGTTTTGTAAAAATTTCTGATTGCCGCATGTTAAATTATTTAAGGGAAAAAAATTATTCCTTATTTTTAAAACATTTTGATGAATATTTTCCTTACTACACACTTTGAGAAAATTTCTGTGGGTGCCCTTATTTGAAAGATGCAACACAAATAGTTGTGTGAGATGTTCTAAAGGATATTTAAACAATAATATAAAGTTGCACGAATCCATTTCAATAAACGCACTTGCTGCTATTAAGGGTACACCTTTTTATATTTGTTCATATTTGAGGTTTTTTCCTTTTTTTGAAACAATATAGTTTTAAATAATAAAAACTAAAATTTATATTTACAAATTTGATTCAAATTTCACTGAAATCACATTTATTGATTGTATTTTAGCATTTTTTAAAAAATTATTGTTAAATTTTTAGACTTTGTTAACTTTTCTCATTATTATTTCGTTTTAATAAATAAAGTTATCATAAATTTTCATTTCCATTCTTTACTCTTGCCATGAAACGTTAATTTTCTATCTATTTTTCGTAGTCATAATTATGAAGAAAGTAATTTGGGCTTCTTTATGCTATTTGATCGCGAGCATCTATTGCGTTTAATTTTAATATGTCAAATTTAATTTTTGCCACAAAATCTTTGATTTATGTAGGAATTATTTTATAAATATTAACCATATAAATAGTTTGACAAAATTCTACCTGAAATTAAAGAAAATATTCGTACTTTTCTAAATATTTTTATTTTATAACTTTTCATGTAAATTTCTAATACTTGTATTGTAGTTTTTTTTAAATTTATCAAATAAAACCGTAACTTTTTGGCGAACTTGTTTGAGATATTTATATCAATATATTTCATTACTTTCTTTAAATTATTAAAACAAGTTTCAAATGTAAGTAATAGTAATATAGTAATTCTTAGAAATAGCTAGAAATATTCGTAAAAATATGGATTTCGGATTTAATTGATAATAAAAAGCAAGAAGATGTTTTCTCCAATCCTCGAGAATACCAAAATAAAGAACACTGATAATTATTTATTCATGAAAATTTTAATAGATGGTATTATTATCAGAAATCATAATTTACTTTTTGTCCCGGTATGCTGTATTCCAAAACATTTGCTTTTTAATACGAGTAAAATCTTTAGCTTTAGGAATCGTTATCTAATTTAAGAAGAAAACCAGTTTTTTATTAATTTACATAACTTTTGATATAAAATGCATCAATATAAAAATTAAATAAAATTGATCTATGTAAAGGTGAAAACTATTGTTACTTATGTATCATGAAAATTCTCATGATAGACGCATGAAAATTTCCATAATATTCGTAATCCGGATAGTTTTCTATTTATTATAAATTTTTCATTATATCGTCATTAATACTCTCAATAATTAATATAACAGTTTTAATCTCAACAGGAGTAAAAAATGCGATAATTTTCTATTTGTTATAATTTTTAGCCGCTGTTCTCGCGAATAATCTCATATTATTTTTTATCCTATGTAGGACCAAAAGAGCGATTATTCCCTATTTATTATAAATTTTCTTATGATATTGTCATTAATATTATCAAAACAGTCCCAATAGGAGGAAAGAATGCGGTAATTTCCCATTTACAATTTCTTTCCTCACGTTCTCAAGAACATTCTTAGATCATTTTCAATCTATGTAGGAACAAAGAAGCGATAATTCTTATTCATTATAAATCTTTTCAAGAAATCGTCATTAATATTTTAGCAACAATCATAACCCTAAAGGGAGTTGAAAGTTCGATAATTCCCTACTTATTGTAATTTTTTTCCTGATGTTCTTACGAATGTTCTTATTTCATTTTTATTCTAAGTAGGAACAAAGATGCGATAATTCCAATTTATTAAAAATTTTTTCATGATATCATCATTAATATTCTTACTACAGTTTGAACCTCAATGGGAGATAAGTATACGATAATTCCATACTTATTATATTTCCCCCCTGATATTTTGATGAATATTCTTATTTAATTTCTAATGTATGTTGGAACAAAGAAGTGATAATTCCAATTTATTGTAAATTCTCTCATGAATATTCTCATAAAACTTCCTGGTCAACATTAGCATTGTTATAGGGTGGGCACTTAGTATTGCTACATACACTTCCAAACTAATAGAGGAACTGTTTAGAGGACAGTATAACAGAAGTAAAATACATTCTCCAATCAATTATCCTTTGCTCTTATTGTCCGATCACCCCCTGTACTACTCTTGTGCAGACAATAACAATGACAGATGGTTCTGTTCTCTTCCATCCCCATCCCTGCCCGATTGATTCCCTAAACAGATGTTATCGACTCTTAAGGGAAGCCACAATAGAGACAGAATGACGTCACTTCAATCACGTGACTATATCTGATATAGAATTTGATCAGATTTGATGGATGTTCAGAATCAGGAAGTTGAAAAATTAGTCCTATTGAAAGCGAAAAAAGTGGTAGATATTGAACGAAAGCTATCTATGCTAGGAATGATATTTTAAATGTAGGAATTTTAAATGGTATCATATTGCAATTCATAATCCTAATAGATATTATTTATTAAATTATATCAAGGTTATTAAGTCCTATTCTAAGCATGTCTGTTATTTATAATGCTAATATTATCTGTTTAGTAAATTGATGAGGGATTAGCGACTGAGGATGTGGATAAGGACATTTATCATTTAAAATTACGAATAATTTGAAAACAGATGATTTTGATTATTTATTCTTAACCAACCTGTCTAGAACAAAAATGTAGTTTAAACATAAATTTTTTCTCACAAAAATGCAGTAAATGAACTCATTCTTAAATATTTGCGACTTGGAAAACTGAAGCTTGTGTACTCAAACTGTTAACGTATTTAAGAAATGTGCTGATTTAAAAATAAGTAAAGTTTTCAGTATCTAAATTACAATCATTCCACATATTATTATTTTTGTACAATAACAAAAATTTTTATTTGAAAAAATGACATATATTTACAAAATATTTCTTTGGTTCGAAATTATCTCTGTCAAAAGTTATGCTTCTTAATTTTTTCTAAATATAATTTGCTCGTGCATTTTAAAATTCATTTAAGGACCTCTTGCTACTGCTCGAAATATCTAGTTTAATTCTCAGAAGTTTTGTAGAACTTAGTTTTGCAGGTCTAGTTATCTATACACCAAATATCGACCTCAAATCGAAAACTTAGGTGGGAATCGTTTATAAACGTCCTGGAAGATAATTCAAATATTTTTGCCACTTTGTCAAATATCAGAGAAAAGTTTGTAACTTAAAAAAAATAAAGATAATGAAATAACTTAAAAGTTGTTAATTCCTTCTAAACTCGAACTATAAGGAATTTCTAATATCGTAAAAATCTGAATAGTTATCTTACTTATTCTAATATCTGAGACCTGTGTGCAACATGGATCTTAAGAGTCTTTTTCTTTAATTAAAAATGTTCTACTTCCTCCACGTCAGTCAACGGAGGACTGTATAAAAGCAGTTTCCTTATTAAGTAATTAATGACTATATTTCAATAATTTTTTATTTAATTTCATAAATTGAAATTTGCTGTATTTAACCTACTTACCAAATGTTAAACTTGTAAATATCTTTTTAAAATGTTTCAAAGTTCGAGTTTTGAAAATTCTTACGACTTGAAGCTTGAAAATTTAATAAGTAGGCATATAGCACATTTCAATGAATAAAATGAAACAAAAAATGCGTCCAAAAGTACTAGTCTTTTACTTAATAAATGAACATTCAGGGTTCTTTTATATTTAAGGATACCCCTTATCAAATGTTTGAAAAGTACCTAATTAAACAAAAGTAGTGATTGGTAATTTTGTAATTTTAAGTATTTCACACACAAGTTAAAAAATGGAGTTAAATAATCAACAGTTATGAAATGGTGTCTCATTCACACTACTAAGAAAAATTTTAGATCTGGTAAATTCTCATTCTGTATAGAATTACATTTCTGGTTAAATACAAACAAACAAACAAAAGAAAAAAAAACTACAAGGAAACAAAATTCTGATTAATAAAATCAAAATATACGGTATTTAAACCTTTCATTTAGGAATTTCTCCGTGTGTATGGTAACGGTTTACCGGAAATTTTGATTTTTAAAATAGCTCTTAATATCACTCATTTAGTAAAAATTACAAAACTGCAAAGTAAATTTAACCCAATAAATGGTTTTTATGCCATACTCTAAAGATTAAAAAATTTTATCACATATTATAAAAATATATTTTATTGCTAATTTTAACAAAATCATTACCAAAGCGTTTCGGAAATTACCGAGCCATTTAGTGTTCACATAAGGCTAGAAATACAATAATACCACATTCTGGTAGTTTTGACCAAACTTTGTTCCTTATAGTAACAAAATCTATTAAATATGAATAAATGCCTTCAATAATGCAGTTATACACAAATACTAAAGAGCTTTTTTTATTAAACATAAAAAGAAAACGTAACTATTTTACGTTTACAAAGATGACATACGGAAGTTAATTGATATTAGATACACCCTTTAAGTGTTTAGACATTTATGTGTTCCATTTTGACAGCCGTGGGTATGATTTATGACTAGGTTCGTGTCCGCGCGTTGATGTTCGTTTGCGAGAAACCAGACAAATTACACTTTAACTTTCGTTAAAGTATAAATGAATTTAATGAAGATGGCTCTGACGAATTAATGACATAATTCTTGGAATTATATATTTCAGAAAAATTCCACTTCTCGTTTAATGTTAATATTAATAAAAGGACTCCTTTATGTGAAACGCGGCAGACTGAAACGTTTTTAAAAAGGCGTGTCACATCAGACACTTGTAGGCTGCAACTTAGAAGAAAAAAAAAAGAAAGTATTTCGTGTCTTTTTCTTATTCTTTCTTATTTTTTTAAAAAAACTTTTCTTTTAAAAGAAATTCTGATAGTTATTAGTTTCAAAATGATGATTTTTATTTAATATCGCCATGGTATTTCGACTAACTCTGTTTTGTTTGCTATGTGTCTGCTTTTTTTTGTTGACAAAATAAGCAAGAAAAATTGTTTTTGAAAAATTTATTTGAAGTAATATTTTATTGTCATTTCATTCTTTCGCATTAAATACTTCCCAATTGAAGGAATTCCGTTTTCCGTTCAGGTTAATAAAACAAAAATATACGGTACTAAAACCATTCATTTTTTAATTGTTTTCGTTCATTTGTTAACAGTTAACCAGAAATTCTGGTTTTTAAATTTATAGTTCTTATTACTACCCAATGAGTAAAATGTACGAAACTGATAAATAAATTTAACCGAATAAGTTATTTAGGAGCCATGTACTGCGGTATCATGATAAAATTACCACATTTACCAACTTTTTCTCATATTATAAAACCATATTAAATTTTTAATTTTACCAAAATCTTTACTGTATTCTGTAAAAATTACCAGGCTTCTTAGTCTTTCTTTAGGGCCAGATACACTATAAAATTTATCATATTCTAGTAATTTTGAACATACTTTTTCTTCTCAGTACATGAATATTAAGTACGATGGATTAATTAATGAAGGGATTTGTGAGTTGATGAGTAAATTATTGCTATAATGAAAAAAAAGTACATTTCAAAATATTTCCTAGATTATTTTTTTCTACCATACACGTTTATAACATGTTCATACATGTCTACCATACATGTTTTTGAAAACGTGGTGAAATAACCGAGAAAATAACATATTCATCATTATAGTTTGAAAGAAAATTTTTTCACAATCATCTAAAATTTGTTTGGCATAGATATTGTAGGACTTCGTATTGCTAGTCATTTTTATGTAAAAATATGTGTAAATATGTTTTAATGTAAAAAATATGCATGTTTAGGATTAAAAATTTTGACTTCTTCTGACTGAACCATTATGTCATTTAAATTTTCATCAACTTTTGTACAGAGTTAAGTATAACCATACTATTGTCCAAAATAATCCTTCTTGAGTTTAAATGCAGAATACTATGGCTCAGTTTGGTTTAGTTACAGAAGTGAAATATTATGTACTTGTCTTCTGCAAGATATTTCATACAAAATGATATTTAATTATAAGAAATAGACGAAATTTGGAACTTTTTGATTTATAAAACGGATAAAAAATACCTCACCTATTTATGATTTGTTTCAGATTTACAGATTATTACTTAGAAATTTATACTTTCTAATAGCATATTTCAAAAACCGAACTTGATGAAAAAATTTATATAATTTTTCATAGATTGCTTCACATTAGCACTTAAAATTGGCATCAAATTGAATTATTCAAAATAGTCTGTAAAAAAAGGGTTCCATCATTCAAATTTCAGAAGATGTACTAAAAAATATGGGACGCTTTTCTCTATTTGTCATACGTTTTGAAAAACGCTAAATTTAACAACTAAAAACTTACCGAAAAAAGGACTTAAAAAAGGGAAAAAACTTGATCTACTAATTAATATTTTACCAAGACATTGTACATATTCTTTTGAATTCAGAAATTCAGATTTATTTTATATAATCACACTGAGAAAAAAAAAGTATGATCAAAACTACCAGAATATGATAAAATTTATCGTGTTTCTGGCTTTATGGGAGCATCAAAACGCTCGGTAATTTTCACCGAAGTGATCCAGTAATGATTTTGGTAAAATTAACAATAAAATGCGGTGATATAATACGTGAATTCTCTTTTTTTAAATATGGTAAAATTTGGTAATTTAGTATAACATAAAGCAAGTCATGAAAACCATTTATTCAGTTAAATTTACTTTTCAGTTTTGCATTTTCTACTAAATGTGCTGTAGTAAGACCTATAAATTTAAAAACTAGGCTTTTCCGCTAACCGTTTACCATATGGACGCGGATAAATTCTCAAATGAATGGTTTCAATACCGTATTTTTTTTATTAGTAAAATTATTATTACTATAATTTTTTTAAGAAAAAAACCTGAAATTTATTACCAGCCAGTACGGTAATTTTGTTAGAATATTTTGTTTCTCGATACAATTAGTTTTTTCTTAGTTTTTTGAATAAAAACAAGCATAAATATCTAAAAAATTTAACTCTAATTATAAATTAGCAGATTTTTTTAGAAACACTTGAAGAAACATCAATCAAATGAAGAAGGCTACTTTTCTAGAAACCTTCCTCCAAATACTTTCCGCTATGACCGGAAACGGAAGTTGCAGGAGGATGTTGTTGCTGTTATCATATCCTATTCATTTTCACTCAACAGAAACAGAAAACTAGGATCAAAAACATTCTTCAGGAATGTTCAAAAGCAGCAAACTATACGACACACAAAACGAAACTGAAACTGAAGCAGAAAAGTAATCAATTTCTATTGTCAAAACCAATGAAGTGGAACCGTTAAGTAATAGGAACGAGATAAAACCCCTGGAGTGGAAAGAAAAGGGGAACGAGATTATATGATACGTTTCTGAGATTAGAATTGATTTTTACACCATTTTCTTTTATTTTACGCTTTTCTTTTTACAAAAAGAAGTAGTACTTCACCGTTTTGCCATTTTTTTACAAAAAGGAGAAAAAAAAAGCCCCTCCCCAATTCTTTTTATTTTTTGAACACGTTTTTTTAAGTTTTAAAGAATTTGCTCCTTTTTCTGCTCTAAGTAAAGAAGAAAAGAATGTTTAAAAACCAGAAACCCTTCTTTTGGGGTCTTTTTTTCTCAAGATGAATTTCTTTTCAACGAAACAGCGAAAGAAAATGAATCACTCAGTTTGCGCATTTTTATGTGGAATATGTAAAAGTCCTTTTTTTGTGTGTGATTATTTTAAAAAAAAAACCCGATATTTGTTTTCATAGGAACTTTTTTCATTCTTAAGAATTTACCTCCTCTTTAATTATAACATTGAATAGGTCTAGGAAGGATAATTGTTTTTAAAATTGATATAAAACATTACTAAATTCTTATAAAAGTAGGTTTTACTACAACCTAGTTTCTTTGAATAACAATATGGTACAAATTTGAATAATAACAATATGCTGATTAAGTGGTGTTAAATTGAACTATTTTTCCTTCCAAACTGAGCCATAGTATTCTGCGATTAGATTGAATTATTTTGCAAGATAATATGATTAAACTTAGCATAGTCAAAAGGTTGATACTCAAAAGACATTATGAGGTCTAAAAGCTCTAACAGTAGAAACTAACACTTTAAAATATACATTATACACAGTGCGCAGTAAAATTTACGACATTAAGTATATGTTAAATAGAAGTTTCACAATTAGGTAAAACCTTTCATACAAGCTAAAGGGTTTTTTGTGCCATCGCATTTTCCAAGTAACTATATGCGCTATGCCAAGTAGCTATATTCATCTTGATGAATATTTCAGTTGTTACAATTTTGGTCACCTTTTAAAATACCATCAAATAGAAAATAAATCACCAATAAAATGTTGAAGAGAAATTAAAAAAAAATGGTTATTAGTATTAGTAGTAAATATTTTTGATAACAAGCATCAGAAGTTGAAGTATTTTGACAAGACATGCGAAACTTCACTCTTACATACTTCACAATTTTTAATAGCATTTAAGAATAAAACCTACCTTGCAAAATTTTGAAAAATATATTGCTATTAGTTTTAATTGTGAATAAAAAATTATCAATTCAATTTTGCTGTAGTGAATAATCAATTGTAAAGCAAAAGTAATTGCTTATCTAAATCTAATACTGAAATTAGTGTAACGTCCAATGAATTTTTTTATAACTTGTAATTTGATTCTTATTCTTCTATATTATCTGTTTTGAAATGGAGTAAATTTTAGTATTTTAATGCGATTAAAGCATATAAGACATTAATAGAGACAATGACATCTTTTTAAAAATATCCCTTTTTCAATAGTGTTGGTTGATAGATAGATATTTTAAGGTATTTAACAATTTATCAAATTTTCTTTATGTTTTAATAGATTAATGGCTGATTAATAATATTCATTATCCGCTTAGCTTTTGAATAAAGCAGTTGCCGGCTAGGATGCCTAATATTCTTACAGTTTCTACATAACCTATTATGTGTTGCCATTGAAAATAATATATTTATAAATTGTAATAAGACAATTTTCATCACATAAACGAAGGTACATTCAAACTTTATTAGTAGATGAAATTTTGAAAATTTAAATTTTATCCGTTCCAAGCTTTAAAACGCATCCCCGATCTAAAGCTGCTTTGTGGGGTAAACTGATGTCTCTTGGGATCGAAGGGAAGAGGGGACTCTAGGGAAGAATAAAATTGCGGAAGTGTGAAAAAAAGTAAGGAGAGCGAGGTGAGTTACAGTTAGGTAATCGTACATCGAATCCCACTTGTAATTGGCATGAAATATGGACATTGCAGCTGCTACAAGAATATGTCCTTTTCTTTGCGCATGCCCTTCTGTTATTTCGTTCACAAAGCTTAAAAAATATTTATATATTATATTCAGTTAAATGATAATAACTTGCTTTATAAACTTTGTTTCTTCTTGATAAATTACTTGTTGTTTTAATAACATAGTTTCATGTTCAAAGCGCATTTTTTTTTAAGATTAATTTTCATATTTTACATGTATTACACGCAATGCAAATAAACATAGTATAATAGTTGAGACAGTTTTTGGTTAGTCATCAAATTATAAAAAAATAATATGCTTGTTAATTTTGTATTTGCTGCATTAATTATAGCAAAATCTGTAAATTTAACTTGTTTTTAAAGGTTGAAGTTTATATTCTTATTTATAAATTCAAACTATTTATATAACTACTTATAATGTATGTAACTATTTATATTTTAAATACAAACAAACTACCGTAAACCGGGGCGAGTCTACCCATTTTTTCAGTTTGCCAACTTTCAAGTGGTCAAACTTTTGTAATTATTAAAGAAAAAAGGCTTTTAATAGGTGTTTCGGAATCGCTATTTATCCCTCTTTAAAGCTGTGAAATCGATTTTAGAAAATATTAACAGTTACGCTGTTACTGTATATTTTTATAGAACTGCTGACAAATCTCTCGTATGGGGCGAGTCTACCCATTCTACTAAAATGAATGTTAACATTGTAAATAATCAAATTTTACTATTAAATTGTTATTTTAGTTACTATATAGGATATTTATGAAGTAAAATTCATAACTTTATTATATATTCCATTTTTTTATTCATAAAATAACACAAATTGAGTATTTGATCGATTATCACATTTTGATCACAGTTTTGTTTTTATAATCATTAACATTATAAAATAACATTTTTTTCTGATTATTGTTGATAAAAATAAATTAAAATTAATATTGTTATTGTTTGGCTTTTATCCTTTGGATAGCTTTTTCCATCTCAGGTGGCATTTTTTTGTAACATTTAAATCCATTTGTTTTGCGAATATAATTTCGAACCATCTGTAATAATAAATAATAATTTATTTAACTTGCATTAAATAAAAAAAGTTAATTTTGTAATATAAAAATTGAAAAAATAGGTAAAATAAACATATTTTATATTTACATTTATATTTAACCTATAAATTTTCTTATTAATGATAAATTTATCAATGCAGAATTAAAATAATATACTCAAATTCATTTAAAATGACTTAATTTTAATATAAACAAAGTTCTAAATTATATTATTATGCTTTATTAAAACTAAATACGAATGGGTAGACTCGCCCCGCGAATTCTGGCTTTTTGTTTACAACAGCAAAACTTACATTCTTTTTGCTTGTTTTCATATAAAATTAATGTAATCTTAGTCTTAGATAAGTTTATCACTTAACCAAAGTGAAAATAGTAATAATAATAATATACTTACGGAGCACCAATTTAAAGTTTGCTGATTTGCAATACAAATCTCTCAAAAGACGTTTGAACAGGTCGGTTGAAAAGACACCAAATAAATAAAAACGGATCAAACTACTATAGCTCCATCTTCCTTAGAGTCTGAACTAAGTCCTCCGTCGATAAAAATTTTTTTATTTGCAATTTAAAATAGTGAAAATTAAATAAAACTAAAATGGGTAGACTCGCCCCGGTTTACGGTATTTATATTTTATAGAAGAGTGAAAAAAGAGTGACTGAAATTATGAATATGCACGATTAGTAAAATTTTTAATTCTCTAAACAAATTGTAAACATTATTCAAAATTATGCTTTTTTAAAATAATATTTTGTGAAAAAAAAATTATTTTGTTAAAAAATTTAAGAGTTAAATTAAGCTCTTAGTGCACATTTTTAGTTGCAAAATCAGGCAGATAAACTGCTCAGATCGATGATAGGGGAGCTATGGGAAACAAGTGTGTCATAAGAATAAAAGCACCATTTTGACATCAATCATTTCTTTATTTTATTGAGTAGTTTTTGTACACATGCCGTATTTTATAGACAGTTGTTACATTAAATATCAAAGATAGATTTATTATGTAGATTTATATATAGTTTTTCACGCTCTTAATTTATTCATCTTTATTTTATGTTGAGGAAAAAGGAACAGAGAGCATACTTTTTTACAACTTCTTCTTCTTCACTGCGGGACAACCCTGGGTGGGCCCTGGCTTTTTCTAGGAGCTTCCTTCAACTGTCCCTCTGTTTGGCGACTGTTCTCCAGCATTTGATTATCAAAGTGTTGATGTCTTTCACAACACTGTCGATCCACTTAAGACGTGGTCTTTCTCTATATCTTGTTCCCATGGGTTTTGATAAAAATATTTTCTTGTAGTTTCGGTCTTCCTACATTTTGATTAAATGTCCAACCCATATTAGTCTTTGTATTTTTATGCACCTGACAACCTCAGGCTCCCTTAAGATTTTATACAGCTCTGAGTTAGATCTTCCTCTCCATGAACCGTTTACCTGAGTTCCACCACATATACGAGTATTTGGAAGTACTCTTCTTTCAAAAATTACAATCATCTCCTCGTCTTTCGAAGTCAATGCCAGGTCTCAGAAGCATAAGTTAAGATAGGTCTTATAAGAGTTTTATATAAGAGTAACTTAGGTTTTTAATATTAAAAAGTTGGATCTCACACATATTTTCAGACTGTGAACACATCTATTAGTTATCGTGATTCGTTTATGTATTTCTGTAGTAGGGTTAAATAGTTGTTAAATTCTTCTCCAAAATTGGTGAAGGAATCTACTGTTTTAATCTTGACTAATTTGAAGATCTGAATTTAAACACGACATATATTTGGTCTTCTTTTCGTTTACTATTAAATTCATTGTCTTTGCCTTTTGTTTTAATGCAAGGAGGCTTGTTTAAGAGCTTGGGTATTCCGCAATAGCGATATCATCTGAAGTTTTTACAACTGGTAGTCAAAATTGAAATAAATTGTTAAAACCAGTTTTCAGTACACTATAATAATCTTTATATTTTTCAATTACACTTTTAATAGTAACTAACGAAATTTCAAATCACAAAAGATAAAAACCATTATTCTCCTTATTTTCAATTATTTCTTATCAATGAATAAAAGTGGTATTTCAATCATTATACATTTCATTTATTGTTAAAATTATTTCAAAGATTTATATATATATTTCAAAATTGAAGTATATGTCAAGCAACATTCCTCAAAGTGAAGAATATATATTTTGGATATATTTATTTATAAATAAGGTACTCTATCTTCCTTGTGATTAAATATTCTAATACGTGATAAATTTTTTTACACCATATTTGTTGCTCTAAAACAGTAATACTTGTTAGAGTATCGAAAACATAATAGCAAATATTTTTAAAATAACAATGACCCAGATTTTTCTCAAAGTGGAATTTCTGAGTAATGTAATAGTGTCTGAGTAATGTAATAATAAACATAGTATGATAGCTCAGACAGTTTTTGGTTAGTCATCAAATTATAAAAAATAATATGATTGTTAATTTTGTATTTGTTGCATTAATTATAGCAAAATCTGTAAATTTTAACTAGTTTTTAAAGGGAGGATAAGTTCTTCTAAAGAAACTTATCCTCCCTTTTGACAATTCGAGTGAAAAAACTCGAAGTGTTCAGTTTTTTTGAACTATTTCATTTTATAATAATTATAAATATAATTTCTAATAGTCCAGAAAAAGAAGCTAGACAGCTTGAGTTGAAAAGTAAAAACAACGTGAGATTATATCTAAATGATGATTCCGCATGATTTAAATGCAATTTCAATAAAATTAGTGTTATAAAAAGTTTTCATAACTTAAACTTAATGAAACCTTAACCTTAACTACACCTTAAACTTAATGAAATTATATTTAAATACAATGGAATCATTCTCTAGATAAAAAACAATTTTCATTCTCTTTGAAATAAACTGTCTAGTTTCTTTCTCTCGATTATTTTACCTTATAAATAACAATTAAGATCTCAAATTATAGTCTTACAGCAATGTTTTTAATCGAACTAACAATTAAATAGATTGGGATTTACCGAAAGAATAAATCTATTTTCTTTATTTTACCACTCGAATGGGATTTTTTTTTCTGGAATTTAATTTGGAACTTTTTTCTTTTTGCAACATACCAAACGCAGAGGGACAATGTGAACAAGAAGATATTTTCTCATGCTCTTAAAACTATTCGTTACGAGTGACGAAAAACGTTAAACGGTAGAACGTTAAGGGAGGACTGTTTCCGAATGTTTTGGGAACTGACAAGGCATCTGTCAAGTTGAGCATCTACCCCAGCTGTGTTCTTTGACTTGCCTCGACGTTTCTTCAATCCCAAGATAAACGCACTCCGATAAACATTTACGTTTGGGAATGAATTTTCTCCTCTTCAGAAAAGAAACAAATTGCAATAAATCTTTTTTCTGTTCGCTTTCTTTCATTGTTCGAATTTTGAATAGAAAAAAAAAGTTTCTGGATATTGTTGTACATGAAGGAAGAAAAAAAAAGTAAAATAAATAAAAGTTAATTTATTAATAATTTTTTCATACTGAGCTTAAAATCTTGTATAAGCTCATTATAATAATTAGGAAAAACTAAGATAACACTAATCGTAACTTTATTTACAAATTTATGTTTATTATTACGTTATGTTACATTTGTGCTATGTTGATAATAGCTGTTTCCATTCCACATTTAATTTTTAAACATAATTCATAATCTATACATGGGATAGAGGTGATATATTTCGAATAAAAATTATGTATAAAATGTAACTAATGTTTAATAGTTTGTTGCATTTGAGTGTAATAAAATTTAATAGAAAATGAAGATATCTGTTTCAAATTTGTTTGTAACTGAACATAAATAACCATAAATAATAGTAAATCACAGTTTCATACCATGGTTAATATATATTATAGTGCGTAATAATAAATAAAAATATTACAGAGCATAATAATAAATACTTGCAAACAATGATCATAATAACGGTATTAATATTACAATACTAATTAATAATCCTAAATAATGGTAGATATTAAAGTGCAAATTTAAAATGATGTTTATTGTAGTGTTATATATAAATTTATGTCTTTATTCATATTAAATGCTTTAACTGTATGTTAATTGTCTAAATTTAATTTTACGTACATATTTTAAATGATTTGATAAATTCTTTTTGTCTATTTAAAATTTATGTATTTCATAATTTTATTCGTAAAAGTAATATTGTTTAAATATGGCATAAATTAAAGATCACATAAACTTTTATAAATCAGAGATATATCGTAAATTTTTGAAATAAAATATGCGTTGAATATAGTTGAATCCATAGCTTGCATTATCAATTTCTTACTACTTGTAATTATAGTTAATGCTTATTTTTTTGGCGTATTATGAATGCAATTTAGTGAACTATTCATATCCATCATGTTATGAATATAATTCAAAAAATAATTCATATTAATTAGTTATTCATATTTTTTATCAAAAAATATGTAACAAGTTATTACTATGCATAATTTATCTAAACAGGGAAATTTACATAAATTTTAAAAAATAGTGACTGTTTTGATAATGCTGTAAAATGAATTTGAATAGTTTGTAGACATGAAATTTCAATTTTTAGTTCTGTTTATTAATTTTACCTATAAAACTATAATATTATTTTCAGCGTGCTTTTAAAAACATTAAGAAACATTTAAAACAATATGAAATATTTGCTGAGAAATCAAATTTTGAAAAAGTCGTATATTTAAAATTCAATTACTCAGAAACTATTCGACTAATTTCGCTCAAATTTTGTATTTAGCCACATAAATTGCATTTAGCTATTACAATTACATTCTTTAAAATGATGTAAAAATTGTATACCTTATAATTCAAAATTTCTTCAACTATTATTAAAGAAAATAATAAAAATAATAAATATTTATCAAAAGTTATTTTTGCATGAAATTTTCTTTGGTTAAACAAATTTAATAATTGGATGCAAAAATTTCGCAATTCACCTAAAACTATCTCATAATGCAGCGAAATACGCAAGAAATAAAATTAACATTAAGGGGCCAAGCTTTGGATAGCTCTCCTGACTAAACGATTTAACGACCATATTTCCTAAATTGCGGATACCTCCTATATTGTGATGGACAGAAATCCAAATCCGTCTGACAAAAAGCATGTTTGTTCCTAGAAAGAACGTTTTTGTGTCTGATTTTATAACTTAAAATATCGTCTGCACTAAAAAGTACCGCTATACACTATTAAAATTGAATCCAAGAACCTGAAGATCCGATCATTAAATCAAAAGTTATTTCAGGTGATCCCTTTTTTTGCTCCCTGTACAAACGTTGATTGGAATATAACAGTCAAAAACATGAGACATTAGAATGTAAATTTATTACTTGAGAAAAAACTTTTTTCATTTAGCTTAAAAATATTCGATACCTGTTATTCATGGAATTAAAAAAATTATTTTGTTCCGCATTCACTACAAAAAATTAAATCTGTAAAATAATATGTTTTTCATACTTTATGAAATTTAAAAAAGAGTTTAAATCGAAAACTCTGACTTTCACATTCCCCTTTGTTTACTTCAATTTATTTTGTAGTTCTAAAGCGAACTTCAGTTGATATTATATTTCACAATTATTTTAAGATTAATAAAAACTGAAGAAATAAAAGAAATTGAGAATCAATTTTGAAACAAAATTCAGTTGAACCTGAATAAATAAATTTTCATTTAACTAATGGTAACAAGCACTAACTGACTTGTCTGGAAATCTGATTACTAGATGGGCTGCATACTAATCGTTGTCTGGTAGTCGGATCAATAATAATTCGTTGCTATGATTTTAAGTAAACTACTAAACTTGCAAGTGAATGAAACCAGAAAATATTTGATATCAAGATTTTCAAAAGGCTCTCTTTTAATTAAGTGTAAATATGTAATTAAAGACATTTTATTGTACGAACTTTTAGGCATTTGAATATTTTCAGTAAAATTACAATTTTATTTAATTAATTAAACATAAAGTATCAAAAATTTGTCTCACTCTATTCCCATGTATGCATAAAAAAATCATATTCTACTAAAATAAAAAAATTAACTTTTCATTAATTTTAACTTACAAATTTTAACTCTTAGGAATTAGAGAGATTAGATAGTAAAGTTATTAACATAACAAAATTAATAAATTAAAAAAATAATTTTGCGAAAAGATTGTTCTCTTTGCTTAAATATACTGTTATCAAAATATTTTATAACTAATATAAGATAAAGTTGAAAGACAAGGAATTTATTTAGTATGCAATATAATAAAGAAGCGAAGAGATATTTTAAAAAAGTATTTAATGAAAAATAATAAGCAGCGAAATATATGTTTTTGCGAAACGTTCTATTTACGTATCTCAATGTTGACACCTTTTTTTTTTTATAAAAGTTAAACTATTCTCTGCTGTAATAAAATAAAACTTATGCGAACCTTACACTAATATACGGTGAGAGGGGTAATTTGGTCATAAGGCAATTTTTTTAAACTTCGAGCCCTTGTAAGTATAAGAAATTATTAGACAAATGTAAATTTTTGAAGTACTTTTCATTATTCCTTTTATAACACGTTGCGTTACATTAGAGAATATTGTTCGTGCGCAACATTAGTTTCTAATGTTTTTAATGTGTTCTTATGACTACTTAGAGAGAGAAGAAAAGGGTAAAGATAGCGAGAGAGTTTAAGTGCTTATAAAAACAAAAAATAGAATTTTGTTCATTGAAAATAAGTTTTTATTAGTTAAATATATTTAATAAAGCCTTGTTTTCTTGGATTAGCTAGTAAATTTGTACCGTGAAAGGATAATAACATAGTAACGAACAGTATCATTTTATTAGTCACTCTCTTAACTCTTAATTAACAAATATCAGTCGTAAACTTCCTTCACTAATTTGTTTCACCTTAGCTTATATTTAAATTTTTACTTAATACTTTCTTGAAAGAAATTAGTTTAATTTAGCTTTTAAGTTGTATACAATTTAAGGATATTCAATTATTATCAAGCATATTTCGCTGCACACTTCCAGATTCAAACAGTGAAAAAAAAATTGTCTTTTTCTTGCAAATCAATTTTTTAAGAAAGGAGTGCTTTTTTACTCGTTTGAAACAAAATTGTGTTGTTTCTATTTTTTATACATCCAATTGAGCAAACTTGATGCCGTAAGATGAATGTTACTTAAAAACTTATTCTGTACTTAAATTTAACTTAAATAAATTTTTTGGTTAAGTTATTTGAATGAGGAGAAATCTTTAATTCTTTAACATTGGAAAGGAATGTGTTCAAATGTGATTTAAAACTATATTTGCATTTACACTCATACTATATCACCCATTTATAGTCAGTGGCCAAATTTTAACTCAACCTTTTTTGTTTTTATTTGATGGAAAATATTGTATCCCTGATTAAATATAATATTTAGTCAATATAAATAAATGTTTAGGCCTTTGAAAATCAAGCCTGATGTAAACATAAAATAATTGCACAACTAAAAAGAGTTACAAAACTTTTCGCTGTGGTTTGAGTGTATCGAAAATCCAAAAAATAAAAATGCCCTGAAGTGATAATTTAAATTTTTCTGACATATTTAAATTTTGTCTGTTTATAATCTTACACGGATAAATTTAAAATACGTAAATGCCTGTTGATAAATTTAAAATATTCTGTTGACAAGTGAGAGACGGAAGGGATCACATTATATTATTTCACGCTTTTTTAACGGCACGTAAGATTTATCAACAAATGCAGAAAAAAATTGCGGTGAAGTTATTACTCTATATGGTAATGACATTTGTGGTAAAAAAATATAGTATAATTCTGTTTGATAAAACCGAAATTTACGGTATTTAAACCATTCATTTGGTAATTTTTCTTATCATAAGGCAATGGTTTTACTGGGGATTTTGGTTTTCAAATTTATAGTTCTTTTTACTAAACATTTAATAAAAAATACAAAAATGAAAAATGAATTTAACCGAATAAATGGTTCTTATGCTTGGTTCTAAAATATCATGATACAATTAGTAAATTTTATCACATATTATAAAACTATATTTCTTTGTTAATTTTACCAAATTCATTATGAAGTGCCTTGGAAAAAATTACCGAGATTTTGACGTTCCCATAAAGTCAGAAACACGATAAATTTGACCATATTCTGGTACTTTGGACCATAATTTTTTTTCTCAGTGCAGAAACAATTTTAAACACTCGTTCATTTAAAATTTAATTAATAAAATATAACTTCAGTTTAACTAAAATAAATTTTAATTTTAAAGTTCTCTTAGAGATATAAATTAATGTAGAATTGATGTGCGTCAAATTAAAAAAATAAAATACGTTTTCAACAAAACCTAACAAAACTCAAACAGTAATATTTTACTGCCACAAATTATCAATACTTTTATTTAAAATTTACGATAACATAAACTCGATTTTTACCCCTATCGGTAGCTATTAAAGTTTTTTATTTCTTTAGAGCTTTCACCTCCCTCTGATTTTAAAGTCTGGGAAGCACTTCATCGATTTCGGTACTTACCAAAATTGTGGAATCGATATAACAGAAAAGGCGGTGAAGAAAATACGATTATTTTTCTTCCCTCAACTCCCTGGGTTGATAAATATCGATCACCATGAAAAGAGAGAGGTTTTATTGATTTATCTGTATTGTCGCGTGCGAGGAATACGAGTAGTTAAGGGATGGTGAAGATTTAATCCTTGAATATTGACAACATTAAATGCAATCAAAGTTCTTTACGAACAGACGATGTCTCGAGACCTTGGAAAAGAGTGAGAATTTATGAACTTGTTAGTTTGAGAGACGGGAGAAAGAAAATAAGTTTTAAAAGTAGAGAATGTTTAAAAAGTTACGTGCGTTAAATTTTTTCATTTAGTTTTTAAATTGAATTAAAGGAGAGAGCTGGGGGAGTTTTCATTTCTTTATGGTTATAGATTAAAAGTTTCAAGTTGCATGTTTGGTGGACTCAGAAAATTAAATAATTTAAATTTTTTCTTTCGGGTTTTGGATTTAGGTTAAAATATTTGAAATTATTTTAATTTATGGAAACTGAATTAGTGTTTATTTTTAGTTGATATCTGAGGAGAAAATATTATTAAACTTATGTACTAATTTCTTTCAATGATGACTGTATCTTTTTTAAAAATTGTAGGTTTAATGTTAAAGGCGTAAATTTAATTTAAAATAATGTGGAAACTTATGATAATATCTAGATGTTAAAATGATATTAAATTTGCATGTTAAAATAATGCAAAAAACAGTAAATTTAATAACGTTTTAGAGTTTTAGTATTTTTTAAAATCTATTTTTTTAAATATGTTCATGAAAATGTGGTATCTAAAAAATCCCTTCAGTAAGTTATTGATTGTATTTTATTATTTTAATTTAAAAAAGAATCTAATTATCTAAACCTGAAATAGTATGTGCTAGTAGAAATTATTGTTGAACAACATTTTATGAATTAAAGATATTTAAGAGAATAAAATTGCTAAATACAACATTTAATCCTTGAACCAATCTGTTTTAATTTTTTTAACCTATTATCAATTATACCTTTTCTTTGTCTTACTAAATTATTATGCGCAATATAAATATTTATGAATGTCGTTCAGTTTCATCCCTAAAAAATTAGTTTTGATGATTTTAACATATTGATCAACTATTTATTTATAACATCTTTTTCTAACCGAAATATTAATTTACACTGTTAGAAATTTTTCAGTTAAAATGGCTAAATAACAATTTATTCAATTGTTATTTTACTATATTCAAACGAAACAGTCAAATAGCCATAAATAAGATGGTATTCAAATTGTTAGCTGCGAGAAAAACCGTTTATTAACTGATTTAACCTAATACGGTTAAACAACCAGAATTTTACCGCACTATCAAGGCCCACCTAATAAAACTCCTTAATTCTTCACAGTTGAGTACACATTATAATCGAGAGGGCATATCTGTCAGTCTCATGACCGATAGAACGGGGGTTCAAGTCCCAGCGTTGGCAAAACGATATTTAACCCATTTTTTCAACACAAGGAGAGTTTCTAGTGTCCTGCACCCCCCAATTTGTGACCCCAGCCTATTAGAATACGATACTTTCAATTACAAGGCATTATAAAGCTGCTAAACTATCTCCAATTCCAGTTAAATATTTTTTGCGGATTTTAAAACCATGCTAGTTGTAAATGGTTTAAAAACTGGAAGAAATTCTAACAGTGAATAAGACTTTAGAATGAAAATTCTAACAGTGTACAATGTGTCTATTCTAATGAATTAAATTTAAAAAAAAAAATTCTAAATATGTATATTGTAATCTGTATTTACAGAACAGCCTTAATGAATTTAATATATTTATTACAAAGAAACATTTTTAAAACATCATGTGCTTAAACATTATTCAAAATTCTAATGTAAACACACGTGCACTTTCCATAAGCCTTTCCTCTGAGAGCAAACATTGCTTTTTCCTTCTGAAAGTGAGGAAACTTTTCATTCCTTCAGAGCAACCTCAGATCTACTTCATTTTTCTCTTTGATATATTCGAGTGGTGTTGGGGTGTATGATCAAGGAAAAGTTGATGGACAATCATTTCAGGAAGTGCATCTTGCAAGAGGGATATACTTTCTCATATGGAAGAGGGTCGGGATATTCGTTCCACGTTTCGAACAAATAGAATCCCTGGATGGTCTCTTGCTCTTTTCCTTGGGTAAACGTTACTCACGACAAGTAATAAAGTTGGATGAAATGCCTTGTCTTCTTCTGTACTCGAGGGGTTTTTCCGATGAGAAGTTAACATCATTGGAGGAGGAGATATTAATGATGGAGCCTGTCAGCGTGGGTAGAATTTATTTCGAGATTAATTATGTTAAAAATAGAATAAAGTACTGCTTTGGATTAGTTTTGTTATGAGGTACCGAAAATTGCAATTGAATATAAGATTTAAAGGTGGAGCTTTTTGAGTTTATTTTGTTTAAATATAATGTCTGCAAAATTTAAAATTAATTCACTGTTAAAATTGTTTTTCCCCCTTTTACTTTAAACATTCTTTGATTTCATAAATAAAGCTTTTTCACATGCTAGTTTTGAAATAATGATCTGTAATTTCACCATGTTTGTAACTTAAAAGTAATATAGCAAGTGAAACAAATTTTACCTCCTTGGAAGAATTTTTGATTGAAATTCAATTAATTTAGATTATTTCTTGCAGAGGAAACTGCAAAAAGCTTTTTATTGTTAAAAGATTATCAAAGAAACCCATTATTGTTGCTCAATGAGTCACAAAACTATAAATGCATCGAATGTTATATGGTAATATTATGGTAAGCGAAGACCGAAAGCATTATTTATCCCCACCAGATTTGAACCTGAGGCGCAGGTGACAAGAAAGAGTGCAATATGTTCCTCCCTTTAGAAATGACAAGTTTTAACTGTATTATAAGTATTAACTGAACAACAAGTATTAACCGTAGCTGTTATTTCCTATCTGTTATTATGCAAATAGTCTTTTCATTTCAAATATCCGTTACAAAATGCTAGGCAAATGCGAGATATGATTTTATTGTGAAAATTTTATTTTTCATATTTTTGTTGCATTCGAACTGACTTCTATTGATATTTAAGTGGTTTTAAAATAAAAACGGATGAAGAGAAAAAAAAACGTGTCTTATTGTATTAATGTTTTATGTAACTTTTAAAGTTTTTTTTCGGCTATTATTAAGTATAACAATTCAGTACAGTAATTAATGAAACCTTCTTTTAAGGATAATCTTGAATCGAATAAATGTTACAAAATGACAAACTCATGTGGTGGATACTAGTGGATATAGGTATTTTGGTGTTTATTTAAGATGATATGTGCACATGTTAGAGCTGTTTTCTCCAATACGAGATATTGCTAGGTCTGTTGTTTTGTCTATATTAACATATGTAATTTTGTAACATATATATTACAATACATTCATATACAAATTACATATTTAACATATGTAATTTTGTAACATTACAGTTATTACAGAATGGTATTTGTAAAGAACTGTAACGACCAATTATTGTTAGCCATAATCGTACTCATTATTTATGACAAGTGATAATTCAATAAATTTTATTCACATTCTCTTCCACTTCAACATGAAATTTATATTTTTAAAAAATATTTTACTTTTCTAAAAGTTCTACATTATCAACCTTTGTTTTATAACATTGCAATAGTATGCTTTTCTCGCTTGTCGCTGTCGCTGCTACAAAATTTTTTTGAGCTATTTTAAAGAGTTTTTTTTTTGCCGTTTAAGAAATGTAAATAATAGGTTTTCATACTGTTTTAAAAAAAGAACATTCTTCGGAGAAAATATAAAATGTATTGAAGATTTAGAAATTTTTTGTATATAAGACATAAGTAAATGAATATTTATGATATTAATGAATATTTATTCATTTTTTAATCATTTGTGCTACTTCAGTATAGTCTTTTATTTTGATACAATGCTCAATTTCGGTATAATGCTCATACTCTGCTGTTTTTACTGCTGGCCTTGCATCTTTTTATAATTATAATATGCATAAGAGTAAAATAGATAAACTATTCTAGTACAATTATAATATCCAAAAGATATCTATGTTCATCAAAGGGACGTCAAAAAAAGTTTTATTTAATATGTAAAATCTATAAAAAACAGATCGAATTGCTCAGAGTCATTTAAAATTCTCTGTCAAAGAAGGATTAAAAGAAAATTCGAAACCTTTCACTGTTTTAAAGAGAGTATCCAGGTGTAGTGAGCGAAAAAAAAAGTTTCATCGTGAGTAACTTTTAATCTAATGATTAGATCTTGATGTTTTAAAATTCAATCTTAATGATTCAAGGGTGCCAATTAATTAGTGCAGATGATATTTTAAATTGCGAAATCAGACAAAAAAACGTGCCTGTTTGAATAAGCATGCTTTTTCATTGACTGATTTCGATTTCTGACCCCCTTAAATTATAGGGGCTAGCCGCATTATGGTAAATATGGTACCAATAGTTTGGTCAGAAGAGCGGTCAAAAGCTTAGACTCCTTAATGTTAATTTTACTTTTTGCGTATTTTGCCATATGTCGAGAGCTTTTTAAGCGAATTGAAAAACTTTGCATTAAATATAAAAGTCTTTTATTTAAAGAAAATTCCATTAAAAAAATAACTTTTTGAAATATTTATTTTATTTATTAATAGTCGAAAGATTTTATTGAATTGTAAGGCATAAAATTTTTTCCCGAATGATTTTAAAAAATGCAAAATTGCATGGAAAATTAAAAAATTTCAACACAATTGGTCAAATAGTCCCTGAGAAATTAGATTTAAAAAAAGCCGTAATTAGTCGTTGATCGTTAAATCAAAAATTTTGAAAAAATAATCCTTTTTTACGCACTGTATAAATCATATTGCCACAAGATTAAGCACTAGAAAAACTATTAGTACTAAAGGACTAGTCATAAAGATGATCTTCAACATTAAATCGATTGATTTTTTACATATTTCTTCTTTAAATTCATTGCATTCTGCATAATAATCTTAGCTAAGAATTCCGAACTAATACTTGCTTTCATATAGAACATAATTTCACAAAAATTTCCACTCCACAAATTTCAATCATAATTTTTATTTCCAATATTTTTTCTGCATTATCTTAAATTAATTATAATAAGTTTTTATATTTAGTTTCTATATTTATTTTTATATTTAGTTCAATTTATATTTCAATTATGTAACTGAAAATCATCTAAGCTCAACACGGTGACGAAAAGTAAAGTAGCACTCAAAGAAATAATTACAACTCATGAATAATGATGTTACAAAAACACGAGTTTAAATCATAAGTCGAAAATTGAACTAAAATTGAGTAACAATTTTGGTTTTATCAATCAACTACCATATATATCAAATTAAGGCATATTTTTTTTTCAATTGAACTGTGGGCAGTAACGGGAACCAAATTGGTTTCGACAAAATAATTGAACCACTGAAAAAGAGCCCACAGCTGCATCGTAAAATAATACAAGAATTCCAAATCTTTCTTTTCCTTTTTTTTCTTCATTTGTAATCAAATGCACACGTTTGACGGAGAAAAGAATCGAATTAGCTTCCGAATTGCTTCCTTCAGTGAGCAATCTGATCGTGCTTCCGAATTTGATGTATGCAAATGTAAAAATGGATTTTTTCCCCTCGAAAATGAAACTTCGAAATAACATATTAGTTTTGTATTTGAAATAAAGAAGCGCTTTTGCTACAAAATAAAAACTTTTAAAAAAGTAAATGGCGGAATTTAAATTATGTTTTGGTGCCAAGCTTAGTTTTAACTGATTTGCATTTCTCGATAAATGATTTAAGTCTTATTACTTTTCTTCGAGAATATAGTTTATTTTTATTCATTCTAGTTTTGCTTTATAAAATATATTTTTAATTTACGAGAAGTTTTATTAGGATGGAGTGTGCTGCAGAAATCACCCTTTTTGAATATTTCATTTTTAATTGCAATTCATTTTGATTTGGAGAGGTTATTTTTTCTTATTTTACTCCAGTCAAATAAATGAATGCTGATATTTATTTAAAAGTTAAGCAACCAATACATTACGATTGCTTATTTATGTATTGCATAGTTTTGGAGTTTTTCGTTTGTTTCATCACAAACATATCTTAGCTCTGAGGTTTAAGTCCTATTTTCGCAGCATGTTAAATTTTAGGTTTTATTTTTAGATTTTTATTTCCTACACTGAAAAAAAAAGTTCAGCCCAAACTACCTACATTTCGTAAAATTTATCGCTTTATTTGGCTGTATGAGAACACCAAAAAGTATGAAAATTTTACCCTAGTAATTTTGTTTCGACTTTTATTAGAATTTTCATTTTATTATCATGCTATTTAGTTGTAGAAAAGGTAATATTTGGAACTCTTACCAGTACAGTTGGTACTGGTACAGCTACCAGTACACAAGCATAATTTCAAATAACTCAAAAATGTTCAGTTTTATTATGTCTACTTTATTTAGTAAGAGCTCATTAACTTTATTTTTGGTCTGTTAGCTGCTTTAATATCCATGTAAGCTATAAGCTAACATCTAACAACTTTGAAAACTGAGAAAAATGTGTACTTGTGAATGCATGAATGATTGGATAAAACTCAACTAAACTAGTAACTTAAATACTACGTATCAGACTGTCTCAATATCCTAAAATAAAAGTAGGGATGTAGTGGGTTCGAATCCCACCACAAACCTGGATGCATCTATTTATTTTCAATTGTTTATTTATTTTTGTTAAACACACATTGTATGCTCTTTACAAAGATTAGTTTATAAGCTCTTGCAATGTTGAAGAACAGATAGCATAAGGTAGAGAAGGATATCACAAAGATATACCTAGGAATACGGTAGGATTTGAACCTGCTACTTCCACTCTACCATAGATGCATCTTTGTATTGTCTTTCTCCAACTTGGGATATCTTTTCTCTAATTTGATAAGAATTTATGTATGAAAATAAATACCCAAATCCTACTACATCTATAAAGATGCCCTATAAAAGATGGATAAATCAGACATCATATGTTGATATATCTGCGTTTAGTGTCCTTAACGCTTTAATTAAGCATTTGAAGTCATCATTCATATACCATTTCCCTTTGTTACAATTAATAAATATATGAGGAAAAGAAATAATTAACCATTAACTAACTCCTATCAACCATTTAAATAAACCACCATTTTAAATAAATCATAGAAGAGTAAATTGATTATTACTACTGTATTTGGTAGAACGACTAAACATTTATTGATTAAATACCAAATAAAAATAATGGTAAAATGAATGATACTTCTAAACAACATTTTTTGCAATTTTATTGAAATACTTCAGAGCATAGCATCAAAACTAATTATTTGATTAAATTTATTTTTTAGTTATGTATTTTTACTAAATATGTTGTAAGAAGAGCTATCATTTTAAAAACCAGATTTTTCGGTAAACCATTACCATAACGTATGGAAAATTACTAAATAAATACCGCATATTTTGGTTTAATTACCAAAATTTTTCTCACCAGAAATGTCTTTAACGTACTGGTAACGCAATTTTGCGAGAATATTTTTCTCTGAGCTTTGAAACCTCAATACTTTTCGAAAGAGGGGCAAAAATAACAGCTATATTAGATGAGCAGAAATAGCAATTCATAACCTTTCGAACAAATTTGATTTTCTCAAGTAAGAATTAAAATAAGAATAATTTTGGTTTGTCAATTTAATACTTTGTTTCTTATTAGATATTCATTTTTTACGGTACGTATATAACGTTTTTGCGTATATACGCGACGTTTGCATTACGTACGTTGAACGTTACGTTGCTACGTATTACGTATACAACATTTTCCGTTCACACTTCTCTGATGACTGAGTTCAGTCACTGAAAAAAAGCCCATTAACCAACCATCATACAATAATAATAGAAGACCAATATATAATACAATTTATAATAAATTAATCGACAATATATAATAATAATGATGTAATAATAGAAGCCTTTAGCCAATCAACGCCAAACTTTTTAATATTGCATTCCTATGTGTTTTGTGTTCTTTGAGATGGTGATGGTGAGATGGCGTTATTAACATCGTGTAAGTTCAATAAAATCTGTCACAACTGTATTTGATATCTGTATTAATTATTATAAGTTCTTAATTTTTTTTCCTGGAGGTTTGAGCCATACATTTCTAAAGTTTGAGTGGACGTTGAACACTTCTAGGGCGTGTTACACCTTCTTAGGGAATTAATAACAAATTATGGCAGAAATTATTTTACACTTCACGCATTACAAATTATTGCAGAAATTATTAGAATATTGAAATTAATAATTTTTCTGCTCTGTATCAAATTATCACTTTAAACTTTTTAATTCTGAATTTATTATACGCTATAAAGATTATTTAAGCAAAAAAGATTTTTTTAAGCATTAGCTTAGTTTGTTCTTTTAGTCTAAGACTATTTTTTATCGCTTTTCACAATTCAGGATACTACTTTTTTAAAATGTTCTTAAACAAACTATATCAAAATTTTGTGGGTTTTATTCATTATGTGATTATTGTGATATTGTGGGATTTTTATTACAGCTTGCTTAGGTTCATTTTCGGAGAAAAATTATATAAAGATTAGTCATCATCATCTGCACTGCTGGAAAAGATTATAAGAATAACATTTTAAAAACGTTTCTTTTTCTATTAATGCCTTTAAAGAAAGTTATGATTAGTTTTAATTTATTTTAAATTAAAGGTCTTTTTTTCACATCTTATGACCTTAGTGGCTTTTGCTAAAATTGTAGTTAATACATTTGCATTCTTGACCAAAGCTATCAATTAGTAAAATGCTCAGAATTGAATACTTGGTTTTTTAAATTATAACGACGAATGTATATGTAGTATCAATAAAAACTTCATATAGACTATATATTGGCAATTTAACCTTCAATAAGTAAAAATAATGGTAATAAACTTAAAAAATCATTATTGGAGTATAAAAGTCGTTTTCAAATCCTTCGTCTTAAAGTATCACAATATCCACTTTTTGTATTCTGACCCGTTCGGATTTCTTCGAGGGGAGTTATTCTTTTGGGAGTTTCTAGGGGAGTTATGACGCATCATCAGGGTTAAAATTGCGCAGGAACTCATGCCTGGCACTGTTGTCATACGCAGCTAGGGACGCTTCTCTATTATGAACTTTCATCCATGTGCTTCTGAACAGGTAATAGTACGGAAGAGCTCTTAGCCGCACAGGACGACATTTCCGAACAGGGATTATTGCGCAATTTTAATCCTGATAATGTGTCTTAACTTCCCTAGAAGTTTGTCGTAACATTTATGCGACCTCCTGCTATATATAGCGTTCGTAAACTTGTACACTTCGACAAGAAAAGAGAATGAAAATGCTATTTAAAAAGTCGCTAGCTTTAGCAGCAAAACTTTTTTAGATTTGAAATTCTCACATCCAAATTACGCAAGACTAAGTATTTGTATAAACGCAACAAAAAACTTTTCCTTAATGTAAGTAATTATAAAATTTATATTATTCGTATTAACAGAGTAATTTATAAATGGTTATTTGAGATGATTTTCTTTTTATAAAAATTTTTATCTTACACCATTTTTTGTTGCTGCTGACATCAACTTTTTAAAAAAAAATTTTGGGCTAAAATAAAAATTTACTTACATTTATAATTATCTTTTCCAGTATTGAATATAATTTATTACTCTCTAAATTTTTGGGGCAATAAGGATTACTTTTCAGAGATAAAAATAAACTTCTTTTGCAAACAACTCAAACCGAACATATTTTTTATTTCAATATTAAATGCTTTTCTTATTGTAAATAAAAACAAACTTTTGAAAAGCAAAATAACAAATGTCTAGTCTAGACTTTTTCTTTAAGGCACTAAAAAAGGGACTATTTTTCCGGAAGAGAGAACATTCCATTAGGAGTCTTACAGTGCCGTAAAATGCTCGAATAACTTTGAAATAAGAAAATGCAATGGATTCTTGACAGCGCAAACAATTGAAGAAGATCTCCTAAATAGAATTACAACAAAGGAAGACAGTCTCGAAAGTTTTTCAATTTTTTTATTTCTATGTTTAGCTTAAATATTTTACTTTCTAAAAGTTTAATTATGCTTCATTCATAGATACAGTTTTATTTATATATCATTTTATAAAGGAAGCAATAATTGGCAAAATTTTAGGCTCGGAGAAATTTAGTTAGAAGAGTAAGTACTGTAGAAGAGAAAAAGAGATATTGTTTTATTTAATTTTGATAATGTAAGAAAAATTAAATCTTTAAGTTTATTTTAGGAAAATGAAATAAAACATTCTCCTCTCCTCAAATAATTACATAATTATTCAATTAAAAAAATTAATTGTTTTTTCTTTCAAACTTGTAAAATAATTAATAATTAATATTTTGTGAATTTAAAGTTATACGCAAAATATTATGCTTAATTCTATTCATAATTCTATTCTAATTATGCATTGCAAATTATTTATAGGAGTTGAAAAATAGCACTCTGTTCTACAGAAAAAAACACTACTTATTTTTTACAGAAAAAACATTTCTGTTTTTTACCGTTAACCGCGCTGCCAAAAATTTCGGTTTTTTTTACAGTCTATCTCCGTATGTTTTACGAATAAAAGCTGTTTTTCCACAAGACAGATTTCTGTTTTTCACCCTTATCCTAAATGGATTAAAACTGTCAATTCAAATTCTAGCTTTTCCATGCCGTTTTGCTTACTGCAAGATATCTTACTTGATCTTACTTTTCAAAAATTTAATAGTTTTGAATATTGAATGAATAAAGCTGTGATATGACATCATTGCCGAATTGACGCGCTACCTGATTATTATCTGTATTTGGATACAATTTTTTTGTAAGCTAAATTGCCAGACAATTTTTTAAGAGTTGGCCAATACAGGTTTTGAACGTTTTTGCATTAAATATTATTTCAATAAGTAAGATTTTTAAGATAATGACAGTTTAAGATTTTTCTTCATAAATAAATACAAGATCTGTCGTGGCACCGGGGACAGAGCGCTCGCCTTCTAATGAGGTAACCCGGGTTCGAATTCCAACGTTTACAAGTTATGCTCTCGGTTTGCACAGATAACAGTGTTGACATAGTTATTTTATAAGAGATTTTTTCAAATAACGGAATTTTTTTGTTAAAATAACAAAACATATCTGTTTAGCAAACAGGCATTCATTTTTAAATAACAGTATTTTTCTGTGAAAGAAATATCTTTTTACTGGCACAGTAGCTGTCTATTTTTTTCCCTTTAAATTTTACATATTTTTTACAATGAAATTAAGTTATGTTTTTGTAAGTTTATGTACTTAGGTTATAGTTAGGACAATTATAGTTAGGACAATACATCACTACTTGATCTTTCCCGAAATATTATAAAAAATTTTTTTGTACATTTTCAACTTGTATTCTATTAAAGTTTCGACGCTATTGTAAAACTTATTAGGAGTTTAAAGGCAAATATTTATCTAGAGAAAATGGATTTCCTTTAAGGGTTTTGTTGAGAAGGGGACAATTTGAACTAGTAGCTTTATTTTTAGCAAAGTTGAAGTATAACAATTTTGTCCTTCGAATTTTTAATTTTCATTTTTAATCTATAAACTAAAATTTGAGAATTTTGGAGTGACCAAACTATAACTAAATAGAAATTTAATTGAAAATTTAATTTAGTAGAAAAAAATGACTTGAACTTAAATATAGATTTAATTTTAATAAATCTGACTTTATAAAATTATTATTTTCAGAACAAAGACATGCAATTCTCATAAGTTATAGATTAATTTCCTTTTCGTCTAGAAAATTCAGTCACGTCTGAGTTGAAATGACTAGTTAGATGTCTGATCAGTGTCTAGTGAAACTTCAAACGCAAACATAATAATCTCGGTCTGTTCTTATAAAAACTGAAAGTTTTTTTATATAAAAAAATCATTATAAAAACTCGATACGTCTCGCTTCTTGGTGAAACCATTTACTTTATTGTGAATACCGTCTTTAATTTAAATATTAAATGCTTTTTTTTTTTAAAAAAAAAGTTCGGTTTTTTGGTATTTTAATACATATTAAATTTTAAAATTATGAAAGCAGAAAATTTATTTGAGTTTATTATGCAAAAATTTGCTATTTTGAACAAAATTGTACTAGTATACTCTTTTTTATTGAATAAAAAAATTCTTATTTCATTCAAATCGGCACAGATTCTGTAGTAAATAACATTGAATAGTCTCATCTTCTGCATTTCATAATGAATTGCATAGCTCCCTGATTTGTCTCTTTCAGCCACCATCGTTCTCCTGGTAACTGTGATTTATCTTGCCTCCTCCCTATTAATTTTTTTGTTTTATTTTTTTCGTTGGTGACTGTGCCTTTTCTTGTTTTTAAATTTTCATAATTAAAATCTAGTCCTGAACAGGAGCCTCTTGTTTTGAGCTATTTAAACTTGTCTCTTTTTAATATTCCTATGAAGCAATAATAAGTTTTTTTAAAGTTTAATTTAGGTACCGTTAATGTAATAATTTTGAACACAATATTTTGACATAATAAGTTAAAAGCCGAAAACTATGACCTCGTTTGGTTTTTTTAAATGTTAATATTCTCAGTTTGAAACTTTTCTTATTTAATAAAAATAATGTTTGCTACTAAAAATTCAAATTCTGTTTTGAAAAATGTGAAATAGTATCGCACTGTAGAAAATAAGATTGTAGTGTTTTTATTCTTCATTAGGAAACAACATCCTTAATTGTAAAAAGTATCAACCTTTAAATGATATAAAATGAAAACAAAGCTCCTCATACACCAATAAAAGTTTCAAAACAAAATTTAAAATTGTTTCGATAAAAATTGTTACTGATTTTTTCTGTCAATTTTTTCTTAAACTCTGTGTATGAATCGCAATTTAACTTTCACGAAAAATGTGTACGTTATAATTTCAAGATTTGAATTTTATGTAATAAACAATGATGCCTTTTGTGTTTCAATAATACTCTTAAATACAGACTTGAAAATTACTTTGATATCTTTATCTAAACTTTATATTTTAACTTTCACTAAGAAAATATGGAGAAGTACTTTTTTATTATCACTTTTAGAACATATTAAAAGATTAAATCAATTTTGAGACAATATTATGAACACATTTCTAACAAGATGATTGATTTACGATCCCCTAAGGCCTCATATTTTAAACAATTTATATTCTTATTAGATAAGGAAATCTGTATAAGTTGACCTTCATTATCTAGAGGGAATTTAGTCCTATATAGTAAAAGAAAAACAAACCTTTGTTGTCCGACCATGTATATATATTGTTTGTTGACCATCAAAATAACTCAAATTAGCTAAGTGTTATTAAATGCTATTCTAAGCCCTTCATAATTTCACCGAAAAGTTTTTTTAGAACTGTTTTCAATTTTTTAAATGCTTAAGAATACTATCTAAGGCTTCAAAACAGTATTAAAAGCTAACCGAAACCTCTTTTTACTATATGGGGGGGAAGGGAGACATTTGTAGTAAACTTGCAACTAAAATCTATTTGTAATAATGGTTAAAAAGTATTATAATGCAAAGTTCATAACTGCATTTTTTTAAAAAAAATTATCATAAAATAAATTTTGGAACAAAATGAAATGAGTATGATGTTAATTTTATAAATTTCATACATTCTCAGATATTTTCGGAAATTATTGCAACTGAATAACTGGCATGCCTCAATAACAAGGTATGTATGTAACCACGGAAAAAAATTCTGATAAAATTTCCGTACTGTGTAGTAAACATGCCTGGTAAACAAAACCGTATTCTGATTATTAAAACCAAAATATGGTATTTAATGGACAAAATATCAAATTGAACCATTAATTTGGTATTTCGTCCGTGGTAATGGGTTACCGGAAATTTTATTTTTCAAAATTAGCGTTCTGACTCCCACACATTTAATAACTATGCCAAACTGATTGACCAAATAATCAGTTTAGTATTAAATTTATACTACAATTCGTAATTAATTATGGGATTTAATAACATTTTTAATTAAGTATAAAGTTTTTTTAATCGAGTATCAGATTGATTGAGTACTTGCCAAATAAATTTTTTAAGTTACGTTAAAAAATTTCTTTTGAGTAGATCTTACGTTTTTATTGGATAAGAAATATGTATGAATATTAAAGAATCAGAATTGATAAAAAAGACGTATCTTTCGCTATAAATTGATCATCTGTCTAAGTTGCTCAAGGAAATACACTGTAAGTTATCAACTTACAAAAATTCCACTATGGTTTTTTCCACTTACAAAAATTCCACTATTAGAACATTATCAAATAATCGTCACTGTTTCATTAGTTATTATTAGCCATCGACAAAAAAGCGATAAAATATGATTGCAGGATAATTTTTTAAAGCACTCTGATCGCAAAAACTATGTCAAGATCATTCTATTCCGGCTAAAAAGCCCCCGTTACGTTTTGTGACACCATAAAGCATCTCACCTAGAAAACATTTTAAAAATTCAAGGCGTCCGTTACGAATCAAGAGTTAAACGTACTTAACGCTTGCTGAGGTTACTATGGAATTTCGTTTTGTTTGGTAATAGTTAATGAAAGAAGAGCACTTAACTTTTTTTCATTTACTAAAAGTCTTCAAAGGTACTGATTCTGACCGAACTCTAATTATCCATTTAATAGCTGTACCAATATATGACCCAGTTATATTTAGACATTTTCTTTCTAAGTCGCACCAGAAAAATTGAACACTGCATTAGGCACAGATTTTAGTTTTCAGCTACTTATGGATAATGTACATATGCTTTTTATTTCATTTGTGCACTTATACATGTCTGGAACTGAACCCTGCTCTCTTACCTGAAACGTTGAATGGAAACCATTAACAGATGCTTTGCAATATTCATGGATTTATAAAAATATTGTAATTAGGGTAAATTATTAAATACCAGAATATTTCTTATAATTATACCTAATACTATAATTAGCTTAACATGAATAACTAAAATTCGCAGTGAAATTATTCAATGCACAACGTGTAATAAGAATAGTAATAAATTAAGATATTTTACTTAAATGAAGCGAAATGCAAAATATTGCTTAATATAGTAAGATTACGCAATATTTTAACTGCATAAATGTACCACGATACATTAATATAATTCATATGTTACATAACATAAAGCACGAACATAAAATATTGAAAAGTCTAAAATGTTATTAAAGTATATTCTTTGAATAAATAAAGTATTAAACATTCAGATTTTTTGAATGAAAAAAGTATAAGTTATTAACTGATGAAATAAAAAAATGCTACAGAATCTTATATCTATTATTATAATGATTGTAATTATCAGATAAATTTTTATCCAATGATTTTAATTGTCAAGTAAAAAATCACATAGTGATTAATGATGTATAGTTAATTATTTATGATTATAATGAAACTAATAATTATAATTATCAAATAAAAAGTCGCATAGTGATTTTTTTATCGACATTCTGTAGATAAAAAAAATCAATTTATCTAACTTACTATATTAAAATTATTTTAAATAGGATTTAGGGTATCTCTGTGATTTGAAGGCAAGGAGGCATCTACTTTTTCTACTTTTGAAATTCCTTCAGTAAGAAAATTTCTACTTTTGAGTTCCTTCAGTAAGGTTAATTGGTAGACTGTATGAACTCATAATTGAGGAACGGATTTAAATTATTAAATGTGGACTCGAAAATCTTCTAAACCACTAACACCTCATAAATGCGTTTTGCTTAAAGAATTTCTTTATTAAATACTTCCTTTTATTTATTATAGGACAAGTGTTTGGGTCTTTTTAATGCAAACTGACATGAGGAACGGAAAATAGAAAAAGTCACGAAAATAATTGTCCAACATTAATTAGATTGTATTACTATTTCTTTATGCTAACTTCGCCGAATGAAAGCGCATCAATCATAAAAAATTAGCGGACATTAGAGGAAATAATTTGTTTACTTTTCTTCTATTCAAATCATTGTTATAACCTGCGTTGAACTGCTGACCCTACCTATCTATTTTCATCTCTATTGCTTAATAGTTAGTACAAGTAAACTACTGCATCAATCAATTGGGACAAATTAGCCTTAATGGATGATTTTTTTTATGGAACTAATCCGCATTTGCGTTATATGGGGAAGAAAATCACGAAAAACTCCCACGTTTAGCCCACGTTCTTTACACTTAGTCACCACTGTTTTTAAACTATTGGAAAACAAATTAGAGGTTTCATCTAGTTAAAATTTCATAAATTGCGCATTGAAGTAATAAAGAAAAGTTATTTAGTTAATTAAAAGAATACTCACACGTGAAAATTTTCTTAGTAGTATTTCATTTATTTGGTTACTATTAGTAATAATTAATTCATTATTTTTTATATTTCACGCAGCGCATGCTTTACTATTATTGCTATCTGATTATATCTAGTTTTTTTGCTATCGTAAATCCACGAGTTCAAAAACGTACAAAAATGATGCTAAGAACTATTCAGTGGCTTATTGATCTGTTAAATTGTAGTGATAATTGAACTATTTTTTAAATTGCTGTGTTAAAGAAACAAAACATTACAGACAGACATACTATAATAAGGTTATGAAAAGCATTTTCATTAATTTTTTTTCCTCTTTTTTTTATCTCCAAGCTGGAGACACTCGTTAAATCCAGATACCGCAATTCGTTTTCCCTGCTAACGCATTACATTAAAGGAAAAACCCGTTTTACAGAAAAGTTTAAACGAGATGTCAGCTTCAGAGCCATTTTTTTCTGCAGCACACGTAATAACGTGGAATGACCCTAACTACTTCATACTATTTCCAACTAAAAAGAAAACTATTTTAAAGGCAGACGATAAATACTGTCGGAAAAACCCATTATCTCACTCAGACAGTCGAAAGCACGAGAATTTCTAACAGCAGACGATTTCGCCGGTACCGGCGTACCCATCGCGCACGCGCTCGTATGAGTGGGGGTTGGAGTATCGATCTGGCACTGAGCGTCGCTAACCCCTTGTCCATGACATTACCGGGACATTGACCCACGCGGGCGGGAAAAGAAGGATCCATTCGCAAAGGAATCGGGGGTGAGGAAAGTGATTACCCGGGTAAAATAAGGGTGAGTCGGTTCAGTGGCGTTATTCACTTCCACCGACAGCTGAAGGCCTAATTTGGATAAACTATAGTCTGTTGACTGTGAGAAGGAATTTTACGAATAGTCCCTGACAGCAAGGCTGATGAGTTCTCCAGACTTTTTTTTTAATTTCCATAATCCTTTCTCATATTAATATCACCTATCCTCGAGGGCTCTTGTGAAAAAGGAAAGGGGGAAAAAATGTAAGCGAATTGACATTTAATATGCTTAAGTAGTTTTTCACTTGTCCCGAAATTAACCAGCCGAATTACGAGAATGTGGCGAGAGATAATTACGCTAATGATCTCTATCGCGTGTAGTTATTCTCGATATTAAATAAAGTGATAGTTGGGTGAGTTCTTGACTTCAAATCAATTTAACGCAATTTATCATTTGTTCTTAATTTTCAAACTAATTTTTTTTATTTTAATTTTTACTTACAGGAAAGGAAAACAAAATCAAGGGGGTTGTTTTTAATTCTAGTCTTTTTTTTTAAATAGTACATGGAAATAATATCGTGTAATAATTTTGATTCCGGAAAATCGAAGTTGTCCGTAGCAAATCAATTTAAATCTATTTTAGTGTTTAATTATAATTGAAGTTTCCAAATCAGATATAAAAACACTTATCATATAAGTGAAAGATCGTCTATATTAAATAAAATATAATATTAAATAAATATTAAATAAAAAATACGAGCTGAATTATTTGCATAAAAAATTATTGTAATGATCAAAATTAGTTTTTCCTCTCGATTCAAACTCATTGAATGATTATTACAAATCTTTTTCATTACTTCATGGAAGATTGATTTATTACAGGAAAAATAACCATTTATAATTTTTAAAACTTATATTACAGGATTATTAATTACATTAAAACTCATTAATTTCAGTAAAATAATGATATTTCGAACATCAAAAAAGTATCTGCTATCTTTATTACATACACAAAAAAAAATTCTATTCAGGTACTTGAGTTCTTTCTATTTAAGCAATTTTAATTTCAAAATTGAGATTTTGGGGTGAAATAATTCTTAATAGTTGTTACCTAATTAAGTATGGCTATTCGTTCATAAAATACGATACCAATATATTTTTTTATAATACTTACTCTTTTGAATTATATCAAATTATCTTATTTTTGAATGGCATTCTTTTTAAAAAAAACTAAGTTAAGGAAAACAAATATTACGATGTTAGTATATAAGAGTTAAGAATGAGTAAACCATTGTCCCCAATCTTTCAATGTTGGTTCCTTTTACAACATCTCTGTTCCGATTACCCACTTTAGCCTATGTAGTAACAGAATATTTCATTTGTTGTATTATTTATATTATTACAACAAACCTACAATTAGAATACTTCATTTGCTGTAAATATTTAGATTCCACATATTTTACTCATTGATTAATGTTTTCAATTTAAATTTTGGCACTTTTATATATTTTTAAACTATGCAACAAAACTGTTATAGGTTTATCCAGGAAAAACAGCTGCATTTCTACAAAATATTGAAGTATTTTTCGAATCTCACGGAGAAAAAAATTCTAGTAAAATTACCGTACTGAATAAGAGTATTTCTGAATTAAGAAAAAAGAACAAAACCATTTTGGAAATAAAAACCTAAATATAGGTTATTTTAGCCATTTATTTGGTAATTGTTTCGCTCATATGGTAACGTTATCCCGAAAATTTTGGTTTTTATATTTATAGTTCTTATTACAATATATTTAGTAAAAAAGTTCAAAATTAAAAAATAAATTTTACTGAATAAGTGGTTTTTATGCTAAAGTATTATAATAAAACTACCAAATTTTATCAAATTTTTTAAAACCATATTTTATAATTGGGTTTTACTAAACTTTTTACCAAATTACTTGGGTAAAAATTTCCAAGCTTTTTGGTGTTTCCATAAAGTTAGAAACAAGGTAAATTTTATCAAATTCTGATAGTTTTTATCATACTCTTTTTCGTAGTGCAAATGACTTTTTAAAAAAAATCATATGATATTTTTATAAAATATGACAAAAAAATATACAGCATGAATTAAAGCTTTGCTATAGAATATGAAAATGAAATCTATAAAGAAAAATGTTATTATTAATTATAATAATTATAAGACGAAGAGGAGAAAAAGCTGTAATAATGATCATAATATTTCTTAAAGGTAATTGTCTGTTTGCTTGGGTACTTTGAGCCCTACTTTCATTGTACTTCGCTTTATTAAAGAGAATACTTACCACCTATTGAGGCAAAATATAAAGAGCTTAATTTCAGATGTGTTTTAAGTTCTCTCCAGAAAAACGATTATACTTCCTTAAGGTTAATCTATGGAGTACCATATGAATGGAATTTACTCGTAAACGAATACAAGTTACTCGTTATAAATTTTTGCGTCATTTTATTCATTGAAATGCATTTGATTAAAAAGTCTAATTGCCAAATTTTAAATTTTAATTTTATGGTATTTAAAAACTTTTAAATCTTTAAGGGTTTCAAAACTCATTCAAATTTTAAACTAACACAGCGAAGCAAAATAGCGTTTTTTCAAAGTTCATAAAAAAATAACAAAAAGATTAATGCATTACTTCGAAAACTAAACTTCAATTGAAATAACTGATTCGTATTCAATAGCAAGTTTAACTAGGATTTTTAAAACTCTTATCCATATAATAATAAGATTTGTAATGGCATCGTTAGAATAGTACATGGTGGAAAAATTCAGGAAAAAATATTGTTTTGTATGGTAATGACATTTCTGGTAAAAAACAATAACAATAATTCTGTTTAATAAAATCAAACTATGTGGTATTTAAGTTATTCCATTTGACTTTATTTTCGTTCATATGGTGACGATTTACTGGAAATTCTGGTTTTCCAAATTATAGTTCCTATCATCACACATTTAGTTAAAAATACGAAACTAATTACGTTAACAAGTGAATTTAACTGAATTTTCATTTAACAAGCAAATTTTACCGAATTTTCAGTCAACAAGTAAATTTAACTGGAAAAAAAGAGGTTTTTTATGCCATGTTCTAAGGTATATATTGTTATATTTAATTTTGGTGTTCTTCATACTGAGAAATAACTTTAATATTATTTTTACCAGATGAATTTTTTTTACTGTTTAAGCAATTGAAAAACTTTTCAATTGTTAACCATTGCGTCATTCATGATAAAAGTTCTGAAAGGAAGTTAAACATATAAGTATTTAAAATTTTTATTTTTTTAGTTGTGATCAAAAAGTTAATATCTGAATGGTCTTTCATATGTTATAAGAAATTATTATGCCTTTTTGTTGTCTTAAATCTTTTAATTAACCTGTTTTAAAATTTTTATCACTATGAAAATTATTGAAGATTTTGAAGCAAGTTTTTCGTGAGTTAATAGTTATTAATTTATGCGCTGATGATTTCAAATTTTATGCTGCATTCAACAATATAGCAAGATTAGGGGAGAGTGGGGTCAATTGTAACATTTTTTACTTAGCTATGTTTAACTAACAAAAAATCCAATATATTATTAGTATTAATGGACAGACAAGTAAAGTAGACTATCCTCTACTAGAAAAAAAATAAATACCTTATTTTAAATGTTATTATATTAGTTATTAACAATTTTTGACAGTCGTGCACTTGTTACAATTGTCCCCACTTACGGGGTCAATTGTAACAGTTCATAAATTCAACTAAAACATAGTTAATTATACATATTATCATAGTTGTGATATATTTTTTTATTGATCAAAATAGTAGTGATATTTTAGGAGTAAAAATAATAATGAGCAGAGACCTAAAGGGTTAAACTTTTAACTTTAAGGGGTTAAAAATTTTAATTTATGCTGTGAAAGGTGACAAATAAAATAATGCACATGCAACATAATATAAATGATATAGGAAACTATTGGTGGTTCTTAAAGAGTTAAGTAATGGTTTGTAAACATAAGATTATTTATTTTCAGCTGTTACAATCGTCCCTTTACTTATTGTTACAATTGTCCCCAAGACGCCATTTCAGCTTCATTTGTTAAAAACAATGCTAGTTAATAAACATATTTTTTTTTATTGAAATGTTAATTAAGGTGTCCACTTACACATTCGGTTAATAATTTTTATTTTTTTAAACTAAATTACATTGTTACAATATAATATTCTAATACCAAAAAAAGTACTTACGTAGCGTGAAAATATCTTTTGTGATGTAACTCTCTCAAAAGTACATAAAAATAGTTGCCAGCAGGGGAGCACATGTAGATTTATTAAATACATCTTGTGCACCCCCTAGGAACCAAATCTAGTACCCGACACTCGAAATTTTTGCTCTGTTACAATCGTACCCTGTTACAATTGACCCCACTCTCCCCTAGCTCAGAAAACATTTATAATACTTTAATATAGTTATAATAAACTGATCAATTTGTAGAATCATGATAGTTTTAAAATGATTGCGATTGTTCAAGCGATTTTTTAAACACACAGAATTATGAAGGAATATTTAGCTAACTATTTGTAATGTATTTATTATTTCGCGATAGATGCATTTACTTGTAATTGTCATTGCAATTAGTTAAACAATATTAATTACCACACAATGATATATTCTTAATATGTAAAATTTTTAAGACTTTTAATTTTTTAAGACTAATAAGAAAAACGTTATTTCGCATACTAACGAAAAAAGCACTACTTTATTTATACTATCTAATATCATGATACATTGTCAAAAGTGCTCCTTTGTCCTTTTTTTTAAAAAAAAAAACTAGTTTAAAAAATAAGCGAGATAAAAAATAATAGATTGGAAAGCGTATTTTTAATATGCGCTAGCTGTAGTAGAACTGAAGAAAAAACAAACTAAACCAACCAACTGAAGATAAAACAGAGGAAGAAAAGGAAATTTTCAGTAAAAATTTAGACAAAATTTACTACAGTTTTCCAAAATATGATATAAAAATTATTTTGGGAGATCTAAATTCTAAAGTAGGTAGAGAAAGGGAATTTAAATTTGTAACTGGGGAATTTAGCTTACATGATACAACCGATGATAATGGACACAAACTAATTGATTTCGCTGCTTCACATAATATGATTATAGGAAGCACGTTCTTTCCGCATAAAAATATTCATAAAGCTACCTGGCGTACGTCATGTGGCACTTGTGCTAATCAAATTGATCACGAACTAATTGACGCAAGACATTACTCAGACTTGATGGACGTGAGAACTTATCGTGTGGCTAATGCGGATTCAGATCACTTCTTGATTATTACCAAAGTCAGATCAAGATTATCTAATGCAAAAATGTTCAAGGGAGAGACTTTGAGAGACTATGACTGTGATAAACTTAAAAATGAAAGGATAAGACTTGAATATTGCGAAAAAGTAAAGGAACAGTTGTATATAAAGAATTGTGACGGTAGTGTGGGAAATAATTGGAAATGTGTAAAAGAGAGTATCTGTAACGCTGCAATAAAAGAGATACTGCTTTTTAGACCCACTGGAACAAGAACGAGGATAAGGCCGCGGTTGAAAATGGCTGACTTAGTGAAGTCTGATTTTCTTGCAATTAATAAAAAGAATTAGGCTGTCTGGCCAACTATGATTATGTAGTAGAGTTTGCTGAAAATTTTCAACTTATGTTAAAAGTGTAATTTTAAAATTGAATATTTTGTAAAAAACAGAAAATGACTAAATTCCCTCACCGCAGTGGTGACATGTAATAGAATATAAAAAAAAATATTTATTTCATTCTTTTGATCTAGGAATATTACCACGAGCAATTTTTATTTTTAACTGATTAAACATTAATTCAATATTTTGTTTTAAATTTTTTTCATTACTATTTAAGCTTACATTTTTCTTATTTATAATTTTAAACTCAACCTATTTAAAAATGTATCCGATGTACAGGGAAGCGAAAATTATACTATGTTCTTAAACTAATTTAATATACGTATATTCCAATAGGTATAATTATCTTTAATTAAAATTTTTATTTTAAATTTAATTTACATTTTATTGGAATAAAATTCCAATAAAATGTCCCAATTTATTAATAAATGTTTCCATTTTATCAAAAGGAAAATGATAAAATAAAATAAAATTTTTAATAGTCTTAATAATTTTTCAAATTGAGTAAAAAAAAGGCAATAATTTTATTTGTACTGGATCTAAAATGAAAAACGTACAAAAGCATTATTTTAAAATAACATGAGGGCGATAGGAGAGCTTTCGGTGGGATGACAAAATTACTATTAGAGCGATGCACTCTCTGTTCTAGATATTTTTTCTAGATTCTAGTTCCAGAATGTTTTTCAAACTTGTTATTTTATTTTTCTTTCTTCTTAGTTTTGTGACTGTATTAGTTTGCTTACTTTCGGAAAGGGGTCCAATTTTGATCAGCAATAAAATTACAGATTCATTTTACTTACAAGAACTAAGTGCAGCTTATATTGGCATGAAAAACAGAGCTTCAGTTAAAATTTAAGCACTTTAACTAGTCTAAAATTGGTTGATTTTTCGATCGTCGCTAATTTCTGTTCGGTAAAAATAAATTGTGATATAATAATTGCGTGTAATATTAATATCACCAAAGAGAAAACGATTAGAAAAAACTAGTATTTTTACACAGCACAAAAGCTCTAGCACACTAGATATACGGAAAATGGTCAAAATTTCGGTTGATGATTCGTTTGGTGATAATATGGCTATAAATTCTACTACTGGCTGTTAAGAAGCAATTGGAGCTTGTCATTAGGCACAAGGCTTAAAAAAATATGTTTTATAGTTCTGAGTTCTTTTTAAAAAAATTTCTACTTTTTAAAATCATAGAAAATTCTTTTGCAAGAATCTAATCTCACAGGTATGTAAGCGAATGAATAATGAAAAGGAGCAAATTAATATACTAAGTGAGATTTAATTTTTTTATCAGAGTCCTAGTGGTCCGATAGTTAAGGACGCAGGGAACCACTTGTTTGACTAATCTTCGTTAAACGCTTTGAACTTTTTAACTAAGATTATCATTTGCTCACGAATATGTAAGATAATTTTAAATTATTTGTAAACATATTAGGTCGAATAACAAAATATTTAGAATCTTTAAAGTTGAAGTTAGTAAAACGATATTTTTTTTTCATACACAGTCCTATTGTCTTGAATAAAAACTTCACACTGAAGAGCAATTTATTTGAGAGGGTGTGAGATTTCAGATAGAATTTATGGTTCTATGTCTTCAAACTTTCTTCGAAAATAAAATAACGTGGCAGGATTTGATTTACTAGTTTTCTTTCTAAGCTGTCAAAGCTGTCAAAACTCTCTCTATAATCCTGTTCGAGAAAGGACATGGGGGAGTTTCCTCATTCAATTGATGTCTGTAACAATATATAAATTACTTTATCAATAATATTTTCAGTTTTTTTTCACGCCAAGACCACTTTTCGAGTAATTGATAAAATGCTTTGTTTTGCTTTATTTTTGGGATAGAAGAAGAAATTTATTTATATGTGTTCTTAGAACATGCATAAGAAACAATGCACATTCAAAGCCTTACGAGTTTTTGAATCATGTACCATCAAATATCATTTTGATCAGGTTAATATATTGTGTAACTGGAGAAAATTCATTTTATTTCTTTTTTTAGAAAGTTTTATTATAGATTTCGTGTCTAAAGCGAACAATACTAATCGTCCTTTTGTTAAGTTTGAAATTTTATGTTTGAAATGCTTTATGTATTCTAGTTTTTTCTTAATAAAAATGCGCATTTATCTAAACAAAATTTACTTTTTCATCATAAGGATAGGAAGATTTGCTGTTTGGGTTGTTATAGATTCACAAGCAATTTTATTTCATAAATAAAATTATAGCGTAACAGATAGAGATAAAGACCAATTTCGAAAAACTAAGACATTTATCCAAAAGGACCTCGCCTGATTGTAATGGATATTGTAAAAAAAAGTTTATAATTTTTTGAGATATAAATTTGCCTTTCATTTTTATGATTTCTTACTGTTTAACAGTTGAAATTTTTTTTGGTAAGTCATCATTTATGTAATCAAAATTGAGACAAATGATGTGGCGTATATGAAATTTATATATTTTTAATTAAGCTGTTGCTATTTCTACAATATTCTTAAAATTCTATTATTTTATTAAAGGTATTTTAAACTTATTACATAATTAAAAAAACTTATGAAACATATTTTTTTTAAATATTTTCATAAAGAATTTCTGTTGTGATTAGCCTCTTTTCCTCAACTATAGATAAATCAATTTTTTTGCTAAAAAAGGTTGCAAATTTGAGGAAACAGTCAATTTGCAGTTAACTTGTCCAATACTGTTGTTTTAAATTTTTCTATAACCGGATTACTTGGTGAGAATTTAATCCTATCTGTTTAGTATGTCCACTCAAGTAGAAAAAAGTTCTGGTAAAGTTACTGTACTGCATGATGATGGTAAAAAATTTTTTGGCATCATCTTACATCCATTTCTGGTAAAAAAAAATTCTGTTTAATGAAACCAAAGTATTCGGTATTTAAACCATTCATTTGGTAATAATTCCGTTCATTACTGGTACGGCTTTCCGGAAGTTCTAGTTTTCAAAATTATAGTTCTATTTTAGTAGAAAAGTCATTTAGTAAAAAATACAAATGTGTGAAGTAAATTTAACAGAATAAATGGTTTTCATACCATGCTCTAAGGCATCATAATAAAATCGTCATATTTTACTAGATTTATCAAATTTTATCCTATATAAAAGCATATTTTATATTAAATTTTAACCATAATCATTACCAAAGCACTTTGGTAAAAATTATCAAGTATTTCAGTGTTCCCATAGAGCCAGAAAAACGTTAAAGTTTACGATATTCTGGTAGTTTTGACCATACTTGTTTTTCAGTGCATATCTAAGTTACGATTGAACTTAATAGATTGAAAAATCCAAAAGCAGTTACAATACTTTGTGAATACTTTAGTTAGAATTTTATGATTTTGATCTAAATCTAATTTTGAGTGACGATATGCGTCACTCAAAACGATATGCTTAACACAAAAACGTTTTTTTTTTTAACTTTGCGCTGATATTAATTATAAAACGATTCGAGCACTTTTGGTTTATTAATGGTTAGTCATCTACCTCTGATAGTTTATCAAGTTTGTAAGATCAGGAATAAAAGTACTTATAAATAAATGATTGTCTACGTTCTCATTTATTTCGCCTCTAGCTGACTACTTCATCAGATTGTCTTTTATGTAACTCCGAACAAGCCATGACTACTTGCGCATGACTTTATTGTTAAGAAGTACTGGAGAGCTAGAAACCTAATGACCTAAGAGTCAATGGCTGGCATTTTTTTAATAAAAAATAAACAATGTATCTCTAATACAAATTAGTATCAGTTTTACACACAGATTATTTGTACCTAGTTTGCCATTTTTCTTTTAACTTTCGCTCACCACTAAATTTGAATTCGATCCTAAATGTAAAGATATATTTACGAGAATGTATATTTCCCGGGAAAAGCATTAGAACATTTTTAGGATGAATTTTCAACATATATTTGACATTAACGTTCAAAACGAAGTCAATGTTCCGGCAAAAACATAAATGGAAAACATTGACCTTGATTTGTTTATATTTTGTGGTCTCTAATATCTCTCTATATAACATAAGAACATAATAGTCTGAACTGAAAAAGTTCCCTATCGTTGTAGTTACATTCCCATTGCCAAAAATATCATGGCCGGTCGATACGAATCCGCATCCGGCTTGTTGACATGAAATATCCTCAGTGGTTGACCGATCATGGGTTAGAGTCCCTTTGCTGTCAGACTAACCGTGGCAGGTTCTTGTGTTTTTCCACTCCATATAACGCAAATGCGGGTTATTAACAGCAACACCCTCAAAAAGTTCCCTCAAAAAGATTTCCACGAAGGTAAATTTCTTCCCATACTTGATCCAGGAGTTCCCATGTCTCCTGGATTGGGTTCAAAATTACAAGGCTACAGAGTTGAACATAAGTCGTAAGCCTAAAAATTGGGTCGGCTGTTCAACGACTGTTATAAAGTAAAAAGAAAAAAAAAGCTTAAGCAAAATGAGCAAAATTATTTAAGCACAGTAAATAACGATAAAATAGTAATCATAGTCAATCTAGAAATGAAAAATTCACGTTTTTTTTAGTAATTGATGATTAAAGTTTAACAGAACTCCGATTATTGAGACAATGTTCTCTTTTAAAATTAGAAGCAGAGGCATATAGCATCTATTAAAGGCGTATATCATCACATTCTAAGAAATAATGATTTAGAAAAAAATTGATGATTCAGCAGTCCCTGAGTTGTATTTCGATAATTTTGAAAATCATTTTGCCACGATTATTGACGAAACATGAGCTCCTAAATGTATGACAAAAGTATTTCCTCAACTCGAAACCTGATCGCAGCGCATTGTGAGAGATTGTTAAGTAGAATGACGAAATTGAAATGAAGAAAATAAAGTGACAAAACGAGCTGACCCGGCTGTATGGTGGTCAAGAAGTTTGCCTCATACCAGAAAGATTCCGGGCTTTCTCGCTTCGGGCATGGTTGTAATAATTTATCTCTCGGTTCTATCTGTCCTATTTGTGTTATTGATGCGACACTGATCCATTTATATGGTGTGCACGATAGAGTTTTTATTAGAAAAATTAGATACATTAGACAAAACAAGTTTTTTTAAAAAAAAATAGAATTTAATTTTGACGAAATTTGTTTCCCTGAAAAAGTGACGATAGTTATTTTATCACTTTTTATTTAGAGCAGCATATACCAGAAAACGGTTTTATCAAAAATGAAGAAAGTTACGTGATATTTGAGCACTCATTTTTTACAGTGCGCAGCAAAATATTTTTTATGGATTTTTTTAAAATAATTTCTCTCTCTTAAAAATAATATTTCTATCTAATTTTTATTTTGTTTTAAAATTTATTATCACAACTGTAATAAGATTAAAATAAGATTTTAGAGCATTTTTGATGATTTTGACTCATCGGTTTTTAAAATAGAGCAGAATATTAACGAATAAGTCATTTTACAACGCTTCAGTTACGGAAATATTGTTAAGCCTCGTCCTTCTAATATTACAATCGATATTTTTGATTTATTTTGTGACAGTAAGATCATACTTATTTTGGAATTTGTTGGTACCGTAACTTTTATGAATGCTTATTAATATTTTACTTTTTATGGACAGTTTGAAAATATTACATTAAAAAAACATGTATACATATGATCCATACTGTAGAATTGTTTGAAATCAAGTGGTAGTTACCACTTAATTTCAAACTGTTACTTAACTGTTACTGTTAGTTACCAAATATATATTGTATGTAATTATATAACATGCAAAAATTCGAATTAAAAACATTAAATGGCTCATTTTAAATGTAATTCCTTAAAAATAAAATTTAAGCATATAACTACCCAATACGAAATATAAGAACAATATGTGTTTTTTTATATACAACTTGATCTTGTCTGGTCAAGTTGTTTTCTAGGAACTGCGTCCAATATTTGAAAGTTATGATATAATTGTACTATATGCACGTGACGGAATGTTTCTAGAATGTAATGTTCTCAAAATATGAAATATGTACTCTCATGTACTCAAACAAGTTTACTTTTTAAGGAAAAAAACTGTAAAAAAATCAGCTTAATTTTCAAGTGAACTAATCAAGGTTCGGGTACCTTCCTTGTACACAGTAAAAAGTTCCGGATCAAATTCGGTAAAAAGTACCGGCACTCCGGGTGTCGGTACTTTTTGTTGTGAAACCCATTTTTGCTGGAGCATATTACGGAACAAAAAAACAGATATACTGTAATTTCACAGTAATAATAACCAAAAAATTACTGAATCCCTGTAATTAAATAAATAGGGTCACGTGAGGTAAAGTGCGTATAAAATAAAGCCTTTTTTAAAAAAGACTCTAAAACAGAAACATTAATTTTATTTTACTGAAAATTTTTATTCTTTTTACATACATTGTATTCATATAGATTAAATATGAAGCATAGTTTTATTCTCTCTTGTTTATTTTATTCTGCCATATAATAAATTCTACTATCGGCAAACAAAAGAAATAATCCTTTTCGGAATTTATTCATTTGTGTAAAAAGTGTAATGGTGTATACCATTCATACAAATATGCATTTCAATAAATATTGACACAAATTTAAGAGCAAAAAATAGGCAAAATGGAAACATTTAAAATAAATCGCAATTTGCTTTTTAAAACTTACTTTCGTCTTCGTTAACGCTCGGCATCCTAAGAGAATTAAAATCTAAGCATTTTATAGAACAAAATAAAGCAAATAACCAAACGATTACTAGGAACTTCATAAATTCAGTTAAAAATAAAAGAAGAAAACGATAAACTCTTCAATCTAATTAGTAGTTAAGCTTTTGCCGTATCGTAGCGTTAAAATCGTTCGAGCTAGCGTTGCCAGTTTGGCGCACATAAAAAAGAAAAAGAAAAAACAAACAAACCTTTTTCTAATATGTTTAAACTTTAGAGTTGAAATTCTTTATATATTTCTTTGTAGAAAAGAGTATATCGCTGGTTCAAAACTAAAACGACAATTCTGCAAACGTATTATGCTTGCAGATGTGTCGTCTTAGTTTTGAACCAGCGATATATTTATTAATCTTAATGCAATTGTTTTCTTTTAAATCAATAATGTTTACAATTAAAAGCGATTAAAATAAAGTAATTTCAAGTAAATGATTACAGACTCATTTCCACAATCATTTTATAACTTCTGTTTCAAAACTATTTTGAATTTAGAATTTAACTTGAAGAGATATTTTTTTCAAATATTATTCTATTTGTTATTTATTAAACAAAGTTTCTTATTTACTTGTAACTTCAATGATATCGTCGAAATAGATAATTTTTCATTTTTGATTACGTGCTTTTAAATGGCTTTAAGAATTTTTTACCAGATGCATTTTTGTGAAAAATTTGATAAAAATATTGTGTTTCTTTTTAGTTATTTTTTTTGTCAAAATGTAAATTTCTTTCGTAAAAAATATATATTTCATAACTGCAGAGAAATAGGCAATTTTTTACACTTAATTTCTAATCTCAAAGCCTTTATATACATAAAAATTAAGTTCAATTAGCTTAACATTTTCAATCTATAAGAACAAAAAAATTTATTAAATAGGGACAAGTAGAAAAATTTGACAATTCTCGGAAGATGGATTATTTAAAATACCATCGGGTATTTTTTTTCTGTTTTTTTCTAACAGCTAAAATATTATTTTACGCATAAATGACTAACTTAATCTGACACTTAATCTATTTAGAACTTGTAATCGCAAGAACTTGTAATCGCAATTTCAATACTTGATCTTTGAACAACAAATCAAAGTTAACTTTGCTTTTATTTTGAATTTAAATGCTATGAATCATTTATTAAATGAAATCAAATTGGTTCTAAAAATATGTGTGACTCATTGAATTAAATATTAAGAATCACTTCTTAAATAAAACTAAATTGGTTTTCAAAAGAAAAAGTTCTATTACCGCATTAAATAGTAATTTATATTAAATAGAATACAGCTCAGTTTATGGAACAGATACAGAAATTTAGCTAAGCTTGGAGTAATAATGAAAAAAATGACTATTCAAGCTATTGGAGGAAGGAGAAAACGAACAAGTTTTTTTTTTTTTAAATTTTTATTCTGTTTTTGCATGAATATCTCTTTCCTTTTACCCTATAAGGGGTGCTCCCCATGTATTGTATTGAAGAAAAATCATGGATGGGGGGAATAATCGGGATTTCATTCAATTGAAAAACAGTGACCTACATATTTTAAACAGAATTTCAACAAATAGCAGTTTTTATTTTTATAAACGGTATTTCGAAATATTTTCCAATTCAATTTTATTTATATTTTAAAGTATGTATGATAATTTTAATTTAAAAACAGTGCACTCATTTTATTCTTTAAATATCTGATTTACTTTTCACTGCATTGTCAAATGATAAATATTACATTTTAATACATTAAATGGGGAACAAATAATATATTTTTATTTTAATCTTCTTAAATTTAATTTTTTTTTTCAAAATTGAATTGAATTAATAAATAAAAATATTTGTAAAACTCATTTTAATGTGTCAGAAAAGAATTTTTTTGTTTATTAATGTATTTATAAGCCAATCGAGTCCTTTTTTAATAAGTGTGTAAGTAATTTTTTTCTAAGAGTCTTTGAAATTCAATTTTGATTCTAACCTTTTATCATAGAACAATTTTATAATTTCGATTGCTTTTATATCTTGCTGTGTGCTCTTTTTGTATAATCCCTTAGTTTCAAAACGGCTTTTATGAATTTAAAATGTAATTTTATGTTAGCATTTAAGTAAAAACTAATTTCACTCATTTTGTATTCATTCGCGTAAACAAACAAACTTTTTTTAAGATGGTTATTAATTTATCATTATTTTTAAAGTGATTAGATTTTAATCTTTAATGAATGTTTATTGTTAACAAGCATTATTATTCTTGTAATAACTAATAACACATAGTAATTTGAAAATATTAACAGGCTAGATCGCAAGTAGCGTGCTCATGAATGTATATTTTATGATATCTCAGAATATGCATTCAAGTTCACTCTATGCATGTTCCTTAATAAATACAAACATTACTTATGCAACACGATTAAAAAAATACAAGAGAAGCAGCATTAAAATAAATGAAAATTTTTAAGAAAAAAATTTAACTTTGATGTTTAAAATCTTTCAATTATTTTAATGTCACACCATCCTTAAAAGTAATCGAAGTGCATTATAAATTCTAAAGAAAAATAATCGTGTTTGCATTCTTAAAAATATTTGGTTAACACAGTATGCGCGATGCTGCTGGCAGCAGCATTGTGTTAACATCGCGTACATGAGTTTGCTGGCAGTAGCATGTTGAACCTTAATACTGTTATCTAATGCAAATTTGGTGCATGCATAATAAGGCGTTAACATTACACACAACATAACATAGCATAACATAACATAACATAACATAACATAACATAACATAACATAACATAGCATAATATAACATAACATAACATAACATAACATAACATAACATAACATAACATAACATAAACATTAAACATAATGTTAAATTCGTATGAAATTATACAATATAGTTTATCAGTGCCATGAAGGCCCAGAGGATAGAGCGTTTGCCTTCCAATGCGCGAACCGGGTTCGAATTCCAGTCGATACGAAAACCGCATCCGGCTTGGACCGCCCACAGTGCTGACGGGAAATATCCTCAGTGGTAGACGGTTAGAGTCCCTTTTCGTCTGGCTAACCGTGGTCTTCCTCTCCATGTAATGCAAATGCGGGTAAGCTCCATCAAAAAGTCCTCCACGAAGGCAAATTTCTCCCAATACTCGATCCAGGAGTTTCCTTGTCTTCTGTATTGGGTTCCAAACTACAAGGTTTCGGAGTTGAACATTGTCGTAAGCGCATAAAATTGGGTCGGTTGTTCAACAATGGTTGCAATATAAAGAAAAATATAGTTCACCATATTATGATTCAAATAAATTTAAATGATACTTTGCTTTAGCAGATTCCAAACTTTTTGACAGCGTCTTCAGGAATGTAAAAATATTAATATAATTAAAAGTAAATTAAAATGTGCCAGTTTATTGAATTACACTCTTCCCCTCTCGGTAGGCTGTTAATTTTGCACAACGCACAACAATGTCAATTTTTATGAAGAAAAAGTAAGTCTTAAATCATTAAGAATTGAAAAATAATGAATGAAAAAAAAAACTTTGCAAACAAGAACGCTTTATTTGAAAAATGGTGTTCCAATATCTCACGTTTGCACGCTCACTTACTTTTAATAACCCACACAGTGTTTTTTTTCCTCTTCAGTTTCATATGCCTGTTGACGTTAACAAGAAGATGGGGTACATTTGTCACACTCTTTGATAAAGAAAATATCTAAGCAGACGATCATTTTCTCCCATCTGGTTCAATAGCCATCCTTAGAAAAAAAGAACTTCGGATCATTCAATTAGGCAACAAAAGAACAATACCCTCTTCCACTAAAGTAGATTAAGAGGAGATTCTAAGATTATTATTTTATTTTTTTTTGTTAGAAGAAAAGGGAATTCCTTGTGGGTTCTATTAATTTGATTAACGGATGATGCTATAGAGGAATCAGTAAAAAATGTTCTAAAGTTGATTGGAAATTCTTTTAAAGTTAGGCATGGTAAAAAAGTCTCTTAACCAAAGAAAAAATGAAAATATATAAAACTTAAGCAAAGAAAACTGTTGTTTTAAAATAATTAGATTATTTTCAATTTCTGTTAAAGGTACAATTAGTAGTTTTGTCAAGGTGATACAAAATAAAAACTGCGCTTCTGTTATAAACATATTTTTTTTGTTTGCATGCACATTGTTAGGGACTTAATCTTAATAAGCAATACAGATTTTTGAGTGAAAAATAATTTTTAAATATAATAAATGAGAATTTAACTAGTTAAAATATGATATAGTTTTCATTAAAATTTTCTTTACTGAAAATTTTTTATTCTTAGTCTGTATGCAATCAATAAATAAGAAAGTACACATCTAAACGTAATGTTAAATAAATGCATACCAACTTGAAATAAAGTTAAAAACTTACAAGGCAATTGAGTTTTACTAGTTGCATGTTGATTTCATTATCTCAGGTATAAATTAATTTCCTTATAAGCAAAAACTATAATTTAATGTTTGAATTTTATCACAATATAAAATTCTTGATTGCTTTTAAAATGACACTAAATTCACGAAATAAACGTAAATAATAATAACTTTATTGGGCTATAATTTGGATAATCTGTTATTTATACATATTTACTGAATATATTGTCAAATTTATCGTAAATAGTGTTTTAAAGTTTGTTCACCTTTAGGAAAATAAATTGCAGTATATAAAAATTCAAGGAATGAAGTAAATCTTGATTCGAAAATGAGCTATGCTGTAAGAAATTGCAGACCAAATTATTTTTAAAAGTACCGACACTCAGAATGTCGGTACTTTTTATCGTAAAATCTGTTTATACTGGAGCATGTTGCAAATCAAATGACATAATTATTATATAATGCATAATAATAATGTGAAATGATATGATAATTTACACGATGTTATAAAAATGATTATTCATGCGATGTTGTATGATTTGATAATTCGTTCTGTCTTACTGTTCAATTTTCGTTAATGAAAAATATTAAAAAATAGAGAGCTCACTTAACAATGAGGTGACCCGGTTTCGAATCACAGTATTGGCTGGCGGATACGAATTCCTTACCCAACTCGCACCGACCACAGCGCAGACGTGATATATTCTCAGTGAGAGATGGATCATGGATTAGAGTCTCCTCCGTCAGACTAACCGTGATAGTTTTCGTGGTTTACTTTCTCATCTAACGCAAATGCGGGTTAGTTCCATCAAAAGGTCCCCCACGAAGGCAAATTTCTCCTATTACTTGATCCAGGAGTTTTTTTTCCCTTATGGATTGGGTTTAAAATTACAAGACTACGGAGTTGAACATTGGTAGTCATAAACTCAAAATTCGGTCAGTTGTTCAAGGATGGTTATAAAGTGAAAAATAAATAAAATTATAAAATTGATTTTGGTTGCTTTAACCTATAGTGGATGCTGGTATTTTAAAAAATACTGGTTCTTTTTGTGATTTACTCACTTAAACATACTAAAACTTCTTCTGAAATATCATTGTATAAAAATAAGTTCCTTTGAATCTTCTTATTTTCTTTCAATCGTGTAATCTGTGGTAGGGGTCCAAAAGTAAAATAAACAATTCGATGAAACTTCTATTTTAATGAGCTTCATGATTTTATTGAATTCAATGAAATGAACCATATTAAAACTTCGAAATTTTTTAAAGCTATTCAAAACAATTTAGAGAACCACTACGAGATAGTATAAAAGCTTTATTATTTTTTTTGGAATTGGCATTTTTCCACATGTCTCCGATATTATAAAAACAAAATATGCATTAAAATCTTAATACTGAATGAGTGTAATATACTTTTACTCAGAGTTTTAATAAATCATTTACGTAAAATATTTTTTAAACAGCTAACTCACATAACGGACTTTTGTGAGTTGTACTCTTTGTTCATCGTAAACTCTTAAGTGAAGTGTAACTTGACCTTAACATCAGTGAAAAGAAAGACAGATAAGATGATAATGACCTTCTCCTTGCGGCAAACCTTCACATAATAAAAATACAAATAATTAATTTACACAACAGCGAATAAATAATTTCAACTCTCATATGGTAGAAAAGGGGAAAATGTAACAATATCTGCCTGTATGGTTTAACTGCTAAAGAAATAAAAAAAAATTCATTTCCGGTGGCATTAATAAGAAATTTGAATCTCTCTCACTTTTTTATTTTCTGAGCATATTTTCATTGGATTTAATATTTTGTTCTTTTTCATTCGCAGATACAACGGGAGACGAAAAAGAGGCCTGCAATGGAGATGTGACTGCAAAGAGTGATGAGAACGAGACCGCGCCATCTGGCGGAGAACAGTCTGAACAAAATGGCGGCTGTGAGAAAGATGGGGAAAAATCGATCCAAGATGGCGGCGATGGAGAGGAAAACGAAGAGAAGCAAACGGGAGAGGAAGCAGAAAAGGAAGAAGAGAATACCACAGCTGAGGCAACAGATAGCGAAAATGTTGAATCTAGGGAAAACAATGAGGAAGAAAAACCTGAGTAAAATATGAAATTGTAAAAGGAGAAATGAAAAACAAGAAGCTAGTTTCTTCTTTTTTATTTTGTTTGTGTTAATTTTTAATTTTCATTTGACATCCAAAGGAAGTTACTTCATTAGAAGGTTTAACAAAATGCCAAAGATGAACTGGTTAGGTTTTCTTTGCATTCACCAGCATCTAAGCAAGAAAGTAAATGGTTGAACTTTAATAAAATACACTGATGCGTTTCATGCATATGCAATTAATTTATAAATTATTTTTTATCTGATTTATGAATAGAATACAAAGATAATAAGCTTAAGATTATTTAGCATTCTAAATATTTATTCTATGTGGCTACTTTTTTCCTTATTAATTCTAATCAAATCCACTAATTTAACTATCATAATTATAGATTATTCAGAATACAAATTATCCAATTTTACTAATTCTCCACAATAAGAATAATTTTTTAAGTTTTGCCGATCACTTTTTGCTTGATGTTGATGAATTAGATCTATAAATTATCAAACTCTGATTGGAAGATTTTTATATAAATATACAAAATCCAAAAAAAAGGTAACACGGAACATTTTGCAGAAAAGAAAGTGCTGTATAAACATTTCGCTCCTTATAATGAACTCTGGACTGAACGTAGGTTATGTATCTTAATGTGTGACTGTGCCAAGTTAGATAACTGCTATATGAATGAAGCAAGAAGTGGAGAAACTTTTTCTTATAGCGGCATTCAACTAAAAAAAAGATAGTTACAAATGAAACTTTCCTTTTTGTTATGGCTTTTCTGGTTCTATAACCATTTCAAGGTGAAATAGATCACGATGCATTGCATTCGTAGTTGTTGTCGCCAATGTGAAAGAATTTCTGTGAAATTTATCCTTATTCCTTATTGGTAAAAAAATTGTTTTATGAAATTTGTATTGAATCATTAAGTATCTGCTTTAACATTTTAAAACTGAAATTTGCGAGATCAAAAAATTGTATGAAACATAAAAAAAGGTAATTTTTTTCTTCTGATTTTAAATGTGTTCATAGTAAATTAGTTTATATTTTATGTAGGGTACCTTAAAAGTTTTTATAAATTAATTTATTGTTCATGTTTTTTCTTACGCATTTATTTTATTCATCATTTGTATATAATTGTTCTTATTTTAAATGTGAATTTACTTTGACAATTATAGTTCTTTGCTTTTAAATTCATTGCTTAGTCTGTCAATTTTTCTTATTTTTTAAAAATAATTTTACATTAAATATAGTTATTTTGATTTCCTGAATTTTTTAAAAATAAAATCACTCCTTTTCCTTAATATTTTATTACATTTTCTGATCTGACTTTTATAAGATATATATGCTTCATTTGTATTAGTTTTTAAGATTTGCAAAAAATCACCTATGACGTGCTAAGAGCCTTCAAAAACTAAATTAATAGCTTATTATGGTTTTTGTTTATAAGACAAAATTAAAAACGGGGATTTTTTGGAAATAAGGAACTTGTTTGTTTTATGAAATTTACTTTACATTTTTTCTGACAAAATATAATTATAATAGCTCATTATTATTAATTTTTTATTAGCCTTAACTTTTTACAATAACTATGCTGGTCCTTAAATTAAACTGCATCACTCAAATATCTTAATCTTACAAATAACTGCAGAACTTCGTTTGATTTGGCACATTTAACTTGTAATTTAATATTCTTTGATTGTTTATTTCCTTCAAACAAATTTTTACGACTTATTTTTTAATTTTTCAAATTAAGTATTAAATTTTTAACTTAAAATATGATTTCCTGTATTAACTAAAGGCTTTCTAAGAAGAAAAAAAAAGTTTTTCTTTCTTGTTACTATAAATGCAATTTCACAAATTGAATTTTCATAGGTTGATTGCCTCAGCTTTTCGGCAACAATAGCTATGAAAGGTTCAATCCAAGCATTAACGTCCAATTTTTATCTGTGCATATCTTCACATTATGGAAAGGAAAATGTTACTCTTGATTGCGCGTGAATGTCAGGGCATAGACTGTGTGAAGAAAGACAGGAACGAAAGGAAGGTGTTCTTTTTTTAAAAAATGTATCAATTTGGAATTGACAGCTTCATAACAGACGTTCTCTTGATAGATTAGCCGGTGACCTTCGAATGATTAAGTGATTATTTTTTTATTAAGTTTCTTACTTCATAATTTAACTATCTCTAAAAGCTTCTATTATTTCTCATCAATATCTGTAAATATTTTATAGTATTCATTATCATGATTTAGTCCTTTTAAGTAGGTAAAGGAACTTACGTACACTTTTATATTCTTTAATGTAGTAAAACCAATTTAAAATGCAAAAATTCAAACATATTCTTAACTGTTGTTTAATAAATGCAAAATATGAATTTTTTTAAATAATCTCTTAATGTATACAAAGCATAAAAATACCACTTTTCTATTCTTAGGATGGTCAAAATTTACCAACTTTTTAGCAGTAAAAAAGATTCTTTTCAAATAAAAAGTTTACTAGAAACTTTTGATAAAATTTGAAATGCAAAATGTTGTAAAATTTCAATCATAAGATCTGAATTTTTTTAAAGTTAATTGTTTATCTATGTAAAAATACTTAAATATCATTTAAATTTTTTTTATAATTTTAAAAAATCCAATTCAAATAATCGATAGAAAAAAATGCACTAGCAATTAGCGCTTTAAATTGTATTCTGCCAATAAAACTATCAATAAAAAAAACGGATTTTTTTTACGCATAAAATGTTTTTAATTTTCGTAATGAATTGTCAGACTAGAGGGTCGCTGGTGAAAGATCATTTTATAAAAAAAATTTAAAAAAAACTTTTAACCCTAATCGTCCATACCATATTTAAATGCTATGAAACAAATGACCAACTTTAATATACAATTTATGCGGGTTTTTAATAAAAAAAATAAAAAAATTTTGGAATTAATTTTTTTTCCAAAACAGTTTTTTGTTTCTACTATTTTAACTGGTGTTTCTTATTAACATATATAGTAAAGAATTCCTTATTTGGAACATTTTCATTGCTATAAATTTGTCATTTAATAATCCTTTTAGAAATGAATTTACATAAAGCAATTTCCATGCCTTTTCGGGGCGATTTTCAAGCTCAATATTTATTAATGTAGCATTTATATATGAAATGATAAGTTTTATAAAGGAAACATCTACAAAATTATCATTTTAAAATAGTTTCTAAAATTGAAAAAGAGGGAAAAAGCATATAATCCACATTCAAGATAATTTTAAGAAATTTTATATACATAATGGAACAAATAAGTATAAAATATTAACAAGCTCAATTTTTATGCAAAATTACGTAAAGATATTTATGTTTAATAATGAATTATCCTAATGAACAAAACCTTTTGAGAATATGTTTTTCAAAGATGCTTAGCATTTATTTTTTATTTTTTATGGTGTTATGGTGTTTTTTTCCAGTGCAATTGTAATGTTCTATAAAAAAATTTTAACTCATAAAAGCATTCTAAAGCAAACTTATACACATAACAGAATAGATAAATAAAACAAATAATAAATTCCAATAGTTTTTTAAAATTACTTAAAGAAATTAATGTTTATTAATTAATTGAAATAACAAAGAAAAAATTTGCTTTAAAAACATTTTTACATCAATTTTTCTAAAGGTGTTAAGAGCTTTTATTTCTTTTCTCGAAATCGATGTAGTGTTCAATAAAATGAGAAAAAACAAATTTCAATATTTAATAATGAAGCCAAACACTAACATTTTTTTTCAATAATGCACATAAAGAAAACGATTTCGAAGTAGAAAACGATTTTAATAACACATCTTAAATTTCTCTAAATATAATCCAACATATAGCCTAAAAATATAAATATAGCTTATTTCATAGCTTAAAGTTGCTAACACTTTATTTCCTTTTCTAAACAGTTGTCATTTTCAATAAAATAACAAAAAATTTTTTTATTTAATAAATGATTAAAACAAGCGATAATATTTTTATTCAATAACGAATAAAAAGAAAACGATTTTAGCAATTGATTTTAAACTTCTTCCCGGTCCTATTCGAAAACATTTTCATAAATATCTCACGTGTGCTAAAATAACGATAATGCTGGTATCTGTCCATTTCAGAATAAGCATTTACATTATCAGTCATTTTTTTAAGTTATCTTTACTATGAAGATGGTGCTTTTTTTGACATACGTAGACTACAGCTAATTCTTCTTTTTCATCATGAGTAGAGGTAATAGGCGTAGTTATTTAGTCTTTCAATTTTTATTTTGCAACACATCTGAGAAGCCCATGTGGTAAGTACATATATAAATATGGATATAAATATGTATGTATACATATGTATGTGTTTTTGTGTATCAATAGAATTGCTCAAGTGTGCATCATTTAGTAGAAAACTTTTTGACGTCAGAAAAAAAAAGCATCATATGTTATCAGTCTGATTTCACTTTTTAACACGCACAATTTCAATTGGTTCCTTAGCTCAATGTTTAATTAAATAAGTCAAAAAAACAAACAAAAAAAAAAAACTGCTCAAATACGAACTAGACGTGATTTTTTAAAAATTTAACTAGCAGACCACCTTTTAAGAAAAAGTTTACATCTTTAGAATTTTTTTCTTTACTTCGAAATGCATTGAGTTTTTTTTAAACCTGCGTTCATAGTTTAGAAAAAAGATGCTTGAGCAATCCTATAAAGTTATTAGTTTTTCAATGTGATACCTGCAAGTGGCGTAGTGTGGGTATCGATGATATTGCGCATGCTCACGGAGATCAAGTGCAAGCTTAATTTTCCCTATATCAGTTTATGATGTTATAAAATTCCTTACTTGCTCCGATTGCAAACAAACTTTCTTCTCTGCAAGAAGGGAATTATAAATATCACAAACTGATCTGGGGAAAATTGGGTTCACACATTTATCCATTAGCATGCGCAAAGCATCCAAGAGGTCACATGTCTGGGTATCAATGATCTTCTTCTTAAAGTGCAAGTACCCAATTTTCTCTTTTGTACAAAACGCTTCTATTATTTGAAATCTTAGTTATAGTTGTACATATAAAGTTGGTGCTTTATTTCGTAGAAAGATTATTGTACCGATTTTGACATCAAAAGGTGCTACATGATGTAACTGAAAAAATTATTTGCTACGATTATATTTGTTTACAATATTTATGTTTAAAATGAACATTTTAATATATATTTTAAAAGGAGTGAGTTATGTTACACGAAAGCATTGGAGTCGAATTTCTTCAACTGTCAAACGAAATACGGTTTGACTGTTGACTTCGAACAATCTACTTTACTTTACACATGTTATCATTTTTCAGATTCCTTAGCAGACTCCTTAATTTTCATTGCATATGGATTTTTATTTCAATTATTAAAAAAACCAACCAGTGCATTGCAATAGATTATTTTCAATTAAAAAAAAAGTTTATCATTTAAATATTTTAGTTAACTCTAAATTTGTTTAGATAAAGAAAATATGGATATTCGCTCTCTCTGGCATTAAAATAAATTATCATTAAACTCAAGTAAATATACTTCTTCATCTATTTAAAGGTTTTAACAACTTGAAATGTGTTATTTAGGCTCCGTGTTACAGAACTCACCCAATATATTTCTAAATTTAATTCAAATTTGTTTTTTTGTTTTCATTTATGTCTGTTTTATAAAAAACTAGTAAGTCAGTAATTTATTTCAATATAATTTTGAAGTTACAAGTATGTATATTACGAAAATTGTAAATCCTAATCTGAATTTGGATCAATCTGACTGCATTATATAATAAATTAACAGTTTCCCTAACTTTTGAAACTTAAATATCTTTTTAGCATATGTATAAATTCTTATATAATCTTGTAAAGAATAAATTGTTTTAAGTGTGTAGAAAATGAATATGTTTGATTCTTTATTATTTGATGTAGAAAAAATAATGCAAAAATTCAGTAGATTGCCGCAAGTTCAGTACGTTGAACGCTTTACTAACTGCTACGTGTTGTTCTTTGCATCGACATGAGCGCCCCCTCTACCCAACTGTGCAAACCAATATCGTACCCCCTTTTACAGAAAGCTTATTTCTTTTTCTGCCGCTCATATGTACGCAATTCTGTGTGCTACAGCGTTTCAAGTGTTCTCATTTATCCAGTTATTTGTTGCAAAAGCATGTGAGAATTTTTTCTGTATATGATGAATTCGATCTTTTTATCTAATAAATGGTTTTAAAAAATAAATTACTGTGCTGCATTTACTTTCACTTACTTTAAGGAAATGAAACGGCTTAAGTTATACCTCTCCCGTAAGTTCGCTTTAAGAAATAACTTTTTGTTACGTGATATTATTGAATTTCGTTGAAAATTATATCTACCATGAAATTAAATTAAAAATTAAGTATTAATATCTTTAGAAAATACTTTTTTTACGTTATAAATTTTTTTATGTGGGTTGGAAAAACAAAACTTCATGAACGACATTAAAATGATATTATTATCTATTGATTGATTGATTAAAATGAATTATTTGAAAAATCTGAAGTATATTCGGGTCTTGATCTTAATGAAATACACACTTTGAATGTGTGTTATACATATTGATGGAATAAAACGCTAGCTCATATTTTTAAAGGATAAATAAACTTACGACATAGGCTTATAACAAATTAATTAGTAGAATATCAACTTAGAATTTTAAGTTAAAAAGTCCATTTAAATGTTGGTTGGCTAAAAGTGGAAAGCACTGAACAATATTTTTAAATAGTCTACCTTTTTGATTTTGTTATTTTATTTTACTATCTTAAAAATGTTTTACAGTATCTTGAAACAAAATGTATTTCGAATTATATAAAAAACTTTGTTTATCAATAAGGTTTTACTTCAATAAAAGCCCGCGTTATTCAAAAGTAAATAAACTGAAAGTTAATATTTTTTTACTGAAAATTAATAGGTTGTTTGAACATTGTTTATTTTAAGCTATTAAAGTGCAATTTCTTTATTAGGATACTTAACGCAAAACTTCCTACTTAATTCTTAACAAGTGTCGAATAATTGTACTCTCTCGTCGCAAAGGAAAATAGGTTTATACGAAAGTATCATTAATAATATCTTCGTCTTCAATTTTTTTGTTCCAATGAATTTTGAAGTAACGTTTTGCCTGAATTCGAAGGTATAAAACCTTCCAGAGGTGTTATGATTTGCATTTAAAAGCTTGAGTACGTAAGATTCATTCTAGGTCTTTTCATTTTGCAAATGTTTATTCAATATTGAATGGTTTCTTCAGCATGGCTATGTGGTCACTGTAAAATTTTTTCTGATAAAAGTTGGCTGAACTTTTTCTATTGAACTGGTTTCATCTAAATTAGATGATTTCAAATGTTCCATGGGTCTTTTTTACTCCTACCTTCTTCAAAAATCTTCGCATTTGCTCTGGTTATCCTGTTGTCAGGTTGAATAATGCGATTATGTGAAAAATTCATAAATAATTAGTCAAGCACCAGTTCTATCTGAATTAAAAAAATGACAAACCTTTGAGAAGCGTAATTTATGAGTTTATTTTTTTGTTCAATTTTTACGTAAAATGCATCCATTTTCTTTTACTCATGTTAAATGTATTCGGTGGCTTACAGTTGCGTGTCACACATTGGTAAGTTGGTATTCAATTGAAAATGCATTCTTCCTTTTGACTTTAATAATAATTTTGATTTCTTTGTAACACTTTTCGAATTTATGTTTTATCTGATCTTCTGGGCTCAATGTTTGCTGTTTTTCCCTAAAGTCCATTAAATTTAAATTTCTTACTTATTTTGCTTTGTTTAAAACTGAAAACTTAATCATGAAGACACGTTAAAAATTATATTTCCTTTTATTTCTTGCATGGCAGAATTTTCCTAAAACCAGTTTTATCTGAATGAGAAATATCAAGCGTTCAAATGACGTAATTTTGTTTAGCTCTTTTCGAAAATTTTTTCGCCAAATACTTACAGATTATAACTTTAATAACTTTTTAGAAATTAACAAAATTTAGGGACTTACATAATAAATAAAACAAATGAGTTAGAATTCGAGAAAAATACCCTAAAAATTGGAGAAAGATATGACGATTTGGAAAAATAATTCATTTCTGTGCTTGTTGTGCTATGGAATTAAAAAAAATCTTCATAGTCTAGTTATATATTGCTTTTAAAAAAAAATCTAGTTTGAATATAATGAAACAATGTAAGATGAAACCCAAGTGTAAACGACAGAGATGTGGAGTCTCTTAAGAAAAAAAAGTTATTTGACCTCTAAAATAAATGTTCCTCAACTTAACTCTGCACCACTTAGACATAACAGCGTCCTTCCAAAAAATTGCATTTGTATTTAATTTTCGTAAACTAATTTTCTTTTTCATTTACAAAAACATATAAAGAGTATTTTTATAAAACTGAATGAATTCCGAAAACATATTGAAACAACTGTTTATTAAATTCTAAGCTACCAAATTCAATTTGTGCCAGAGGTAAATAAATGTTCAAAAGCGTATTAAATTTCGGTAAAAAGAATGCCAATCATTGCAGCTGCATAAAGGGATTTTCAGTTAAGGGGGAATCTCTTATCACGAGAGCAGTCAATAATATTTGAATTGTTATGCAAATATCGTTCTCAACAGAATGAAATTATTGATTTAAGATGGGCAACCAGACTATAGATCATATCTATGAATAAAACGATGTTTTCTCTACACAGGCCTTAGCTCTTTAAATTCGAATTTTATGTACTAAATTATGCATGCTAGTCGATTGAAAGCAATATATATATATTAATTTATTCTAAAGAATTGTAAAATTTAGCTCATTTGATGATTTAATTTTAATTTAAAAATTTTCTTTTCATGCAAGTTCAAGAATGAAATACGTATTTTAATTATAAAAGTACTGAAATATTTAAATAACTAAAATGTAGACTCTATTTGATGTTGACGTGTGAAATATTCTTAGAATATTTCAAACACTTTCTGATTCTCTATAATAGGTGTGGTAATAACGCAAATTCATTAAAAAAACAATAAAATAATACCTTACTTGAAATATATATTCTTCTAAGCACATAAGAATTTTTTAAATTTGTTATTGGATTTTACTAACCTATATACATGAAAATAATTATAATTACTATAACTCGCGCAAATGTGTGAGTTATTGTCCGGTTTACATTTTCCGGATATTGCTCCTTTAAGGGATAGGATCATTGCCAGATTTATATTTCCCCGGAATTCCCTAAACAATGTGTCTTTAAGATTAAAAGCTATTGCCTGTTAATTCCTACGCTAGTTTTAAATCTATATTTGGATTAAAATTTGTAACCATCTCGCAGATAAAAAAAGAAACCAAAAAGAAATCCTGCTTGCCTGGAAAAAACATAGGTTGTAGGCACGCATTTCTTACCTTTTTACCTAACTGTGAAGCGAAAAAAATTCCACTCACGCAGTTAAACCTGATTGATTGGTTTGCTAATCTAAAAGTTCAATTACAAGCTTCCTCTCTATTTTATAACGTTTTTTCTACGAATCAAAGCCTTCCTTGTTGTTGTATAAAGCTCATTGTCGTTGAGATTCATTTGAATGCCTTTAAAGGTCTTTACTGGTAACATCTACTTCATTTCTTTAATAATTTCAATTAAGTATTTTAAATGAAAGACTTAAAACTGAAAACTGATTTTTCATTTTTTATAAAGTAATCCCAGAATAGATTTTATAATAAAAATCCCTTTCCGATCCATTGATTTTATTAGAGTGTAAATAAAGCAAAATATGCTGAAAATGCAAATAATATTTTAAGCCATTAATATTCACTTATACATAATATCTTCTGAAAACTTTGAATGCGAATTCTTACAACTATGTCTATAAAGTTGATCGAGAGGAACTGGACAATAGTTAAAGTAATTCGAGCAACCGAAGTAAACTCGAACTGCAAAAGGTTAAATTGGTGTCTAAACTTATTGACCATTTTACAATTAGTAAACGGTAAATTTGTTATGTTTATGAATTTTGTGTAAATCTACATCCAGTCAACATATAAAATTAGGACTTAACTACTCTCCTTATTAATAAGTAATGTCTTAGGTGAAAAGCATGCATGAAATTTTATCTTAACTAAGAGTTAAATTGGAATATAATGATACATAATTTTGGACGAACTTTCAATGATAATTGTGCAAAATTATTTTGTTCAAAAATTAGGTTTGTGCAAAATTATTAAGAGCATATTTTAATAGAACTGGTGATTTTATTGAGATCGAATCTTAACTAAATCTGGGAAACCAAATGTGTCTAAATACATAACAAATTATTTTGCAACCTTTTGGTACATTGAACAAATATACATCGTATGAATCTAAAAAAAAAAAGAAAAAAGAGAAAATGTAGAAGGATTCCTTCGTGTGTTAGTTCTTCCGAAAAAATGCAAAGTTCTAGAAAGAAAGGCAAAAAGAAAAATGTTTTGATTACTTTAAACCATTTATTTCTAATATTATTCTTCACAAGTTTCACAGACAGAAATTTTGAAAAATCAAAGGAATTTTGAAATAAACTTTTTTGAAATAAATTTCCAAATAAGTCATATTTATTGGATTTGAATGGAGCCTGATTGCACTTAGTTTGCTGAACTTCACTTTTTGTACCTGAAAAAAAAATGAAAAGAAGAGTTAGATTAACTGGAGTTTACGCAATATTTAAACCAGGTGAAAAACAATATGCAATTTTACAAATATGCCTATTTGCATTAATAGTAATTCCATTAAAGTGTATTTATAATAAATAAAAAAGGATTATAAGTGTTTACTTAAAAAGCTGGTTTAAATCATGCAACAATCACGCAAATATTAAACGATTTTTAAAGCGTACACAAGAATTTCTGAAATTTACGAATTAGTTTTCTTGCCAAGGTCTGCCATTTGCAGTACAAAAGTATTGACGAATGTATACGACAAAGAGAGTGTCAAAAAAATTGAACAATCTACCTAAAATAGAATTTTTATCCAAGCTTATTGTTTTATTTTGTGTCAAGTAACGCTGACCTTAAGCTTTAACGGCCATGGAGACCAATGCACATGTTGACGAAAACTTGGTAAGGAAGTCGCCAACACGTGAATGCTTTTTCCGAGTTTTCGCCAACACATATCCTATAATTGATATATCCTATAATCAAGAATCCTATAATCGATATCCTATAATCGAGAATCCTATAATCGAGAATCCTATAATACCTATAATCGATACGGAACAGTCTTTTTGCTAAGAATGTAGAGAAATTTAAGATGCAAAATTAATGCTATGAGATCTTTACTTGATTCAAACTTTGAAATTCAGGCAATAACCAACATCGCGCCAAAGTCCTTCAGTTAGTTTTTAAATTTTTTTTAATTTTAATATAGTAATTAATTATAAAGGAAAGATACTTTTCCATTTCGCCGGCACAGGGGGAAAAAGTTGCCAATGTAAATTTACTAAGTACAAATAAATTCATTTGTTTTGTTTCTTAACTTTTATTTATTTACTTATTTTGGTTTTTTAAGTGTCGACTTCTTTAAAAAAGTACCTAAAGAAATTGACAAAATGCAAATATAATTTATTGCATGCAGAAAATTAGATAATATTTAAATTTGAGTCATTTTAAAATTTATTTTCAGATTTGGCGAAAATAATCTACGGGAAAATACGTAAGTAGCAAAATTTATATAAATGTTAAGTAAAATTGATCCTGAGCAATAAAAAAAAAACTTTTGGAAGACTTTAAAAACTTTGAGCAATAGAGAAACTTTTATTGTGCATTTCATCGCCATATAAGCTCCTTTAGTTTAGTACTCTATGTGCTATTTTTATTATGGATGAAAAGAAGTTATAAATATATCTTTAAATTTAACTTTAAATTTAAGATTAATGTGAATAATGTTAAAATTCGTATAAAAATAATTTATTATATTATAAAAAATTTGATCTGGGAAAATTTGAATAATTTATAACTTATTTCTTATTTAAGCTTTAGATTAGTCAGTTTAATCGCCAAAGTAAATATCTAGTTAACTCCATTTTGATATGAAAAAAAGGAAGCTATCTTTATTCTATGATTTTAAAACATTTTTTTCATAAAATTGTAACAGTGTGACTTGAACATTTATATAATTCATTAAAATTTTTTTACTATTTATTTTTAATCCGAAAATTCCATGTAGTATTTCAAATTATTAATCGTGTCATTTCTTGGTAAGAGAAATTTAATAAAATTTTGAATACTTAAAAATAAATTAAATACTTAGTTTCAAATTTGTTTATATAATTTGTTTATATAATTATTTATATAAATAACTGTAGTTTGAACTTAAGCGTATTTATATGCATAGGTTGTATTCTATCTCTCATTTCAAATCAAATTATTTCAGTCGCCAAAGTATAGGTATCGTGTTAAATGTACCATTTTATTAACGTAAATATTAACTATATGTAGTGTTTTACTGTGTATTTTATTATTATTATCACTTAATTTTATTTACTTTTATGAAGAAAAAAAATGAAAGAATAAATTATGAGAGGGCAAAACTATTGTTGATAACAGTTATGATAAATTTAGTAATATACGCTACTGGTATAGTGGTAATGGGCTCTCTTATCTATCTCTCGCAACATAATACCTCTTAAATTATGCTAAATAAGTAACATTTGTGTTAAATAGTTAAAACTTAAATTAAAGTGAAAGTTTAATGAAAATAATAATAATATTAATAATTGCTCATACCAGTTATGGGCAAGTTTATTGAGATTTCAAAATTAGAACTATAAGGAAAAGATTCTTTTTATAAACTTAATAATGGATTAATGTATTAACTTTTCAAAAATAAACCGATAAAATCCTAGTATACGTTACATGCTTGGCGCAATTTTATAAAAAGTCACCAACGCCGAAATGAAGCGTTAATACTTTTCGCCGAAACTGTTACCAACGTTGAAATGGTGTTCTTACAATTATCGCCAAGAATTGGCGTAGGCTATATATAAACTTACCATGAAATAAATCAAAAACCCCCGAAACTCTGAAAATCTATAACTACAGATAGAAAACTTCATTGCCTTCTTAGACATCGCCAAATCCACCGTATAACGTATATTACGATTAACTCTTAAACTCAAAATACATATGATCTTCAATTATTTCTTAAATTATTCTGATGTTAAACAACTATAAAGATAATTGGAAAATAAATTAAATTATTTATGCCTTTACCGGTAAGACTATATTTTGAGTTACCCCCTATCGCCAAGATAAACGGTGAGCTAAAAAAAATTACAATTAAGGGCGCTCTTATTTTTTATATTCTTACAGAAAGCAAAGATTGGTTAAACTGCATAATCAAGGGTCCTATGATATTTGGCGATTAGAAAACATGCCTAGGTATATACATATGAAAATAAGCCAAGAATCAATCACATAACGGTAAATAGAAATTGTGGTAACTCGATGTTGTCCTCATTAAAATAAGAGACAGCAGGAAAAGAAGATCATGGTAACTAGAAACTGAGTTTCAGCAATCGAAATTTGGCACCAAACCAAGGGGCACCCGACTCTACACTGTAACACAGAAATTTTCTAATAATAAAAAATGTAGATAGAAATAATACGAAAATGGAAGATTTTATATAGAGTAAAATCTTCAAACTGCACTACCCAATCCAAGGGGCACCCAATTCTATATTCTAATTGTTGTTTCAGTATGGCACTTAAATCTGTAAATTAGGCAAGTCGATATTTCCTATTTTACTGCGCATATCAGATAACATGCATTTCAATTTTTAAGGTTACTTTGTTTTACTTTGATATATAATGGATTTTATTCGAGTCAAAATGCTTTTATATTATAGTTTTGTTTACGGTGCCCTTTCATCTGGTAAAGTAGGTAAACATAATTGATGGCAAGAGAAAGTCAGTTATTTTCTCCGAGGGCTACCTCTAAATTTATTTTAACCCCTTCATCCAAGGTTTTAATTCAGATAATAGCACTTACTTTATTTTTTCAGTCATTCATGAATTTATTTCTTTTCTGGTGATTTTGATTTATCATCGGGCTTCTTCTCTCCTGGTTTACCATGTTCTCCAGGTTTACCATGTTCTCCAGGCTTCTTTTCGTCTTTCTTGTCCATTTCTGCTGAAGATTTACCGAAGGAAGTAACGTGAAAGTCTTTGAATACTTTGAAATAAATTGAATTCACTAAAAATTTTAAGTTGAACTACAAATTCTCAAAATAATTATCCGAATGCTGTTCTAAAAGTTAAAGTCTCGAGGTTTTATTATATCAAAAACGTGACCTGTGAAAGATAATAAATACATTAGCCACGTGCATTGAGCATTATTAAAATTTCTTATTTTATTCATGAGGACTTTTTTAAAGCAAGCATAAGTGAGACACATTTCATGAAAAGGATAACTGCAAGTGACGCCGTCATTAAGGCTCCTATACTATCAATTTTCTAATTCAGGGGCTCTAGCCGTCATAGGTAAATCACTGTGTACGTAGTCAATTCGCGATCGCAACGAACTATAGGGGGCATTGTTGTATGAGACGCATACCTGCGATTTCTAAATGAACCGTCATTCAGTTTCTCTAAAGACGTCTTTAATGTAACGTGTAACATTGTAACGTTCCTTCTTTAATGTGGCTTATTAAATTTAAAAAAGAAAAATGTTTGATATCCTTTCTTATACAAACGAAAACAAGATGGTATCTCTTTTTTTTTAAAGAAGGAACATCCAAAACACATCTGAAAAATATTTGTAAATAAACAGAAAAAAATATGGATCTTCTTATTAGAGTTAAAACCTAATGCCTGAGAAATAGTTTTACTAAATTTAATGATATAACCTGAAAGGCCTTTTTAAACTTTACATTCCATAGTTTTAAGAATCATATTACTTCAAACATTAAAATAAGCAAAAAGTATACATAAGCTTCATAATTTTATGTAATTTAATTTTGTAAATAAGGTTTTTGAAAAGTAATTTTATCAAAAAATTTTAAGTTTTAATAAAAATCATTATTTAGAAACTGAAAAACGTAAAGTAAAGAATGCTTACGATACGACAAATAAAAATTCCTTATATTTAAATAAACAACTTTCATGTTTTTTTCTTTTTTGATTCATAATCGGACGTAGAAAACCATTCTATAGAAAACTATCATCAAGAAAAAGACTACTTAAAAGTAAAATTTTTTATTTTATGAAAATTAACACTTACCAGCTTTATAAATCAGAAGAATTCCAAAATGATTTGTTCTTCGATTTTTGTTACCATTTTTTAGTGCTACGAAAATGCGTCTTTGGGATTTGCCAAAAATAGAACAAGATGCAATTTTATTTTTTCTGGAGCGAAATATTTTGCCCATTGTCCACCGAAATCCGATAAACTACTTTGATTTTAAATAAAGTGTTTCGTTTTATGATTTGTCACAAAAATTTTTGGAGTAGATTGGCGTCACTTAAAAACAGCCAAATCTGTAGCTGTTGTGGCGTTAATACATAAGTACCGAATTTTTACTCATACTTTTCTGAATCATATTATTTGAAACATTAGAATATGCAAGAAGTTTGCATTAGCACATAATGTTATACCATTTATCTCTCAAAACAATTATTTTAACAACCATTTTTATCAAAAAATTATAAACTATAAAACGGAAAATAACGAATTCTTAGGATAAAAAACGATTTTAAGAATTCTTTACATTGAAATAAAAACTTTCATATAGCTTCTTTTCTTATTATTCTTATAGTTCTTAATCAGACGTAAGAACCCATTCTGTAGAGAACTATCATCAAATAAGAAAAAAAGATTTACAAGCTAATTTTTTATTATAAAAATCATAACACTCACCTTCTTTATAAATCCGTAGAGTTCCAAATGAAATGTTCTTCGTTTGAAAGTTTTATTTTCAAATAATATGTGCATAGATTATCCCTTTATTATAGATAACATACCACACATCAAAATTTTAGAATTGTAAGATCTCGATATGAATTTGAATATGTAGCTTAAAAACAGAACAGCTGAATTCTAGTTGAAATTATCTATTCTTTCAAAACTAAGAAATACTTACCAAGAAAACGATAAAAAATTTATTAATCATCAGCACAAATGACACTATTTCAAGTAATTTGGTTGATTCTTTATTGTTGTTTTCCGAATTATATAGATACAGAAATATATACTGTTCTATAACAAAGAAGAATTCTATAACTATTGCAGTTCTTGACGTTCTGAATTCACATTTCTTTATTGGAATGACGAAAGCAATGTTGACTTCATTTTAATTTGTAATGAATTGAAGACAGAAAAAATTATTTTACCGTAATATACACATCTGTAACAGCAAGTGATCATGAAATTTAAGTTATGTTGTTGGTAATAGAAAGGAAAAAATTATTGAGAAATTGTTCTTCAAATGCTTGGCGTGTTCTGTTTCAATGTTTGACATGTTCTGGTTAGTCTTTTCAAGTTCTTCAGCTTTTCCTTAGGGAAATTTTGATTTTTACTTGCTGCTAAGAAAATGGCGTCCTTCATGGTCGATGATTTTGATGGAACTAAATGAAAACGTGATAAATTAATGTCTGATATTTACAGGCTCCCGATAGAGGGCGTACTCGAGCGTTGCGATCGCGAATTCACAAGTCAACCAGGTACGATACGCAAGCGTAATGTCACTAGCAGGATTCCTATTAAATCTGACTTAAGTCACATGGTTAGGTGCAAGCACTTCACCCCTTCTCGCAAGTACCCAATTGAAAAGAAATATGTAAACAAACCTGAACAATAATACTAAAGGCCTCTTCACTGTATCGACATTATAATGCTTTTCTTAAGATTTTCAAAACAATTGGAAATCTTTAATTTTAGGTTTGTGTTCTATCAATAATTAGGGTACTTTTTGATTAACCGGGAAGAGCACAATTCAACTGATTAACACAAGAAAATTCAAATGTATTTTTAATTATTATTTTTTACTTTTTTATATTTGATTTTTTGAGCGCCCATTTTGTTCAATGCTTAAAATATAAATAAAATACGAAAAATATAGTAAAAAGAAAGAAGCTGGTGGATGTCTACATTTTTTGGTGTCTTTCCACTTGGAAAATCGAGAAGTACTGTGATTAGTGTGTTTAAAATTTTTTTATGTATTTTTGCTTCTTTAATGCAGTCATAAAAAAATTAAGCTATAAATTAAGAAAAAGAAAAAAATTTGCATTAATAATTTATCAAATATCATTTAGTAGCAATAGTAAGACGTTTACTGTAATGCTTAGCTATACTTATTCCATTTTTAGTTTAAGCTGAATAATGGTGCACTTCAGTCATATAAATATGTATTTAATTTAACATAGAAATAAATTCAAATACAGGAAAAATGGTAAAAGAATTAAAATATTTACGTAAATCATAATTTACATTACAAAATGTATTTTTGTCTTCTTCAAAACGCTCCAGTTTTTTTTCTTAACAAAACAGTTATTTTTTTAACACGACAAAAAATATTCACGCATTTTATAGAACTATCGAATTTTAAATGAGAAAATGCGATATTTGAATAAGTTTATTTGAATTATCTCTGAGCACTGCGATTTTTGTTTTAAGAAGTTGTATATTTATATGTCTCTTTTTCGCAAATTGTTGGCACAGATTTCATTCAAGATATGGATTTGATCATTCAGAATTACGTAATTTAAAGTATAATAATTTGTTCTATTTAAAATTCAAAATATTTTGATAATTATGAAATGAAAAAAATTTTTTAAATGAAAAAATGATTGTAACGAAGTGTTTTAAATGGAATAAAGAATATTATAATTGTTCAGAAATTTCTTATCTTGTTTAAACTGTTCCTTAAACTTAGAGATAGTTCCTTTAAATATGCAAACAGGTGATGAACCATAACAAAGCTCAAAATTTTGATTACCCTCCTGACTTTTGAGAAAATGTTTTAAAGATTTCAGCTATGAGATTTAGAAAAATTGAATAGGTCCAAAAGCACCGACCAAAGTGCAATGTAAAATTCCCTCTGTAGTCAGTTAGTGGGAAAATTCCAGTGCCTTTCCGCTAAATGAGGGTAAGTTCCACCAAGAAATTCCAGCTAGGGATGCCAGTTTGTCCCAATGTTTGGTCCAGGAGTTCCCTTGCCTTCTGAGTTGAGTTGAAAATTACAAGTCTACAGAGTTGAATACTGATATTCGTAACCTTAGAATTGGGTAGGCTGTACGTGATCCAAAATGGTATATTTATTAAAAGAAAGTTTATTTTTGTAATAATTTTCGCAACCTGTGAATAATTTATGTTGACTAGGAATTAAACGTTTAAAGCAGACAAGGTTCTAGTTTTCAAACAAGAAGTCATCACACATGAATATTGCACAAAGTTTGCAGTCATATATGAAGATCAATGGGGAACAACGACTTATGTCCATCTCTTAAAAAAATGACAATTCAATCTTGTGCGTTTTGAGGATTTCTAAGTTTTGGCAAATCAGTCATGTAAAAATGGTTATTGCACAGTAAAGATTAAACGTGCTGGGGAAAAACGGTTCTTGTTTAAGTATACACTGTGCTAATTAAATAGAAGACAAGAACAAAATAAAAAAAATTAAAATGTTTTATAAATATTTTTTAGCCTATGTATATGTTTTTCGAAATTATCACAACTATCATTTGATTTGATATGATAATCAAATTTCTCTTCTCTTCTCTTTTGAACCAAATTATCTTTTCTCTTTTTTTCTTTTCTCTTTAGAACCAAATTTCTCTTCTCTATTTCTCTTTCTCTTTTGAACCAAAAAATTATAAAGAAAATAAAATAATTGTCCGCAAAATGACCTGTCAAACGCAGAAATTAATAATAATTAGAAAGTAAAAGGAGAGGAATGCCTATTAAAGAAATAGACAATAGTATACATTAATTGCAGACTACACTTAATTTCTTTAATTCCTTTATATCTTCGAAACCTGCGCTGGCTATATGGAGTGACAAGTACAAAATAAAAAGACTTTAAAAGTATTTTATGAATATTTTTAGTATATGTATATGTTTTTAGAAAATTTGACACCTATTCTTTGACTTAATATTAATATAAAGATTCTCCATTGAACCAAAAAATTATAAAAAAATAATAAATAAAGTNGTTCTCATATGAACCAAAAAATTATAAAAAAATAATAATTAAAGTGTGAGTCAAATGACTCCCTCAATCGTAGCTACCAATAATAAATAGAAAACATAGGAGAACAATGCGTGTAACTAAATTAGATAATAATATATATTAAATGTAGGTAGCATAAAATTTTTTTGAACCCGCCTCATGTTTGTATCATCATCGATTTTAACAACACCTGTGCTGACAGAGTGGAGTGATACAGGATGAAATAAAAATTAGTTTAAAAATATTTTATACATATTTTCAGAAATTTTGACACTTATCCTTTGACTTGATGATAAAATAAAAGTTCTATTTTGAACCAAAAAATTATAAAAAATCTTTAAAGTGTCCGGGAAACGACCCTCTCAAACGCAGCTAATAATTTTTACTAAACAAAGGAGAACAAGGCGACAAACCAAATTAGATAATAGTATAAATTAAATGTTGACTACACAGAATTTTTCTTAACTCGCCTCATATGTATATCATCATCGATTTGGTTTTAGCAACACCTGTGCAGACTGAGAGGAGTGATAAAGGACGAAATAAAAATTCGGTTAAAAATATTTTAGACACATTTTTTAGCATATGTATACATTTTAAGAAATTATGACACTTATCCTTTGACTTGATATTAAAATCAAAGTTCTATTTAGAACCAAAAAATTATAAAAAATCATTAAAGTGTCCAGGAAATGACCCTCTCAAACGTAGCTGTTAAGAATAGGTAGAAAACAAAGGAGACCAAAGCGTATAACCAAATTAGATAATAGTATATAATAGGCAAAAGGTAGCACGTTGAATAAATATTTCAGAAATTATAAAGATCTGGTTCTGGCATATTTTTTTTAAAAATTCAAATGTTTATTTCTTCTTCATGGTTTTTAGAAATCATTGTTTACAAACTTACGTCACTTAATTTTATTGATCTTGATTATATTGTAGCTACGAAAAATAGGCTTGATGTGGCACACTGAACAAAGATTTAAGAAATTATAAAGATCAGGTTTTCGCTTGTTTATTAAAAACACTATCTAAAAGATAGACAAATTGTTTGAAAAAACTCAAAAATAAAACATACAAATTATATTTGATTGTTTATTTCTATTATAAGAAAGAAAATTTAAATTATGAAGAACTTGCGTAATAAAGCAAACTTGGCGAGAAACAGTTCCAATTTAAACAACGTGTATTTTTACACTGTTCTTCGACTAATATATATTTAAAATATATCTAGACTTCCATACAACGTTTATTTAACCAAAACAAAAAATACATAAAAATGTAAAATTGCTTCTTTTTTTCTCTCAAACCAGTGAGTCAGCAAATCAATTTGTAAATAAATATAAATAACTAATATTTTACGTTTAAAAATCTATTTAAAAGTACTGATTAAAAACAATGTTCTTTTTAAATTATAATGGATTTAAGATACTTTTATCTTTAATTATTTTTACAAATAAATTCTGCCACAAAATTGTTTTGATCATATACTCAACATTTTGTTTTTCGAAAAAAAAAAGAAAAAAAAAAGACTGATGGTATGATCACATTAATTTCAATTTTTAAAGAAAATAAATTTTGTTTTAATTTCCATTGAATAGCAGATTAGTAAGAAAAAAAAGCACTCTACCAAAAATAAAATTTGATTGCTTTAAAGAATTGTTTAATTGCCAGAAGATTGTCTTAAAGTTTTTCTTCTAAAGCATACAAGTGTTGATTATTAAACTTATAAACCATATGTTTATGATTAACATTCCATACGAATAGTTCTGTCTGCCACATTATAATGATCAAATTTGATAGAACAATAATTACCAGAATTCTAGGTTTAAATTACGATTCGGACAATTATGATGTTCCAGACATAAAATTCAAGCTATTAATGAAGTTTAGAAATTAAGAGGGAAATTTTATGAAATGCTTTAATAAAAAATTTCACTGTTTTGTTGCTTAAAAAAAAGTTATTTACTAAAAAAAGTTACCATTATTAAAAGGTTTACTATTATTGTGTTACTTAAGTTATTATCATCAGGAAACTGTCTTGTGATACTGTTCTTAGAAATGAATTTTCCGAAAATGTTCGGAAAATGTAATTTCTATGCAAACTGAATATCTAAATTGTGTTTGCATAATAATTTGCTTCTTAATTATGTTTTTCCATACGCTGACATAAAAATAACTGCAATGGTATCCAAATCATCATCTTTTATAACTCTAATTGTCATTCGGTTTATCGAACTAATATATTCGTGATTTAGTTTAACCTCAAGATTTTACTCAAAATACAATCTTTCAACTGGTTTCAGAAATACGCTAATTTGTGAGTTTACCCTTTTTACCTTATACTGTTAGAATATTTATTCTGAAATTATGGTAAAATAACTGGCAACAGTCTGTTCATCCAATTAACCAAAAAGATTATGGATAGGGACAAATCAATTTTTTTACGGTATTGAAACCGTTTAAAACTAGTACAGTTAAAAAACCGTGAATACAGAGCCATACGGTTTTGTAACCATTTACAATTAGTACAGTTTTTAAATTATAAAAATGAAACTTCAACGGACATTTGAGCTCTATGTGTGGTGGGCCACTTATACGGGAATGATAGTTTCGTATTCTAATAGTCTAGGGTAATGGCTACTCTTTTTTATAACATGTTGACTAACGGATGTTTTATTATTGCATCAATAGGTTAACGTTATGAGATTGAAATTCAAACTTTTGTTTCCAAACTTTAAATGAAACATAAAAATGCTTTCTTAGACCATTTACTATTTTTATCAGCTATTCTAGTAAAAGGTTTTGGTACTTTAACATTTGAGAGCTTTTGCGTTGCGTTAACGGAAACCTTATTTCCCATGCTTTAGAGATACTGTGCATGATCAGAAATAGCGTATTGTATCTCTCAAATAGCGTATTGTATCTCTCAAATAGCGTAAGAATGTTTATTTTAAAAATGGAGAGCAAAAAAGGCCTGAAATGGTGTATAACCGACAGTGAATAACCAGCTTTCTCCTCGGAGATGATTTAGCTTCGGATTCTTATGAAGATTCTGACCGTTAGAAAGAATTACATAAAAGTAAAGTCAATGCTACTAAAAACAAATTTTCATTACGTTATGTACGGGTACACATAGAACTACATCTGAAGTATTTGAAATGAAAAGAGAAGTAGGATTTGAGAAAGTAAGTGATTAACTCCTCATATTTTGATTAATTTTATTGAAAATGTAAGTAAAAATCTTAAATGAAGTTTATTCAAATTGCAATAATCGTCTATGTACACCAATATTTACTTTGCTTACTATCGCCAGTTGCAACATATGCACTCTTTAGTTTATTGTGATCAATTGCAAAGCGCAATAATTTTAAAAGAAGAGCATGAGATCGTGTAAATTTTAATTTTATTATAAAAGTACTACTTCTAAACTTTAGTTTAGCGAGTACTGATCGTGGAAGTAAACATAAAAGATTGCTGTTTATCGCCAACAATACTTCTACTGATTCCTTCCTGAATCCAAAATCCTTTCTTAACTAACTATTAGTCAGTTTAGCGCTGTTTATTATAACCTCGGTGTCAATTAGTTTAGAATAATGTTAAGTGTTCGGGAGCATGATTTACTTTCGCTATTAGTTCTCGCACAGTATAGAAATAGTAAGTATTTTTATAATGAAATTAATATTTTCACGCTTGTGCACTAGTCTTTTTAAAGTATTGCACTATGTAATTGATAAAAATAAATCTAGGAGTAAATTATATATTCAAATTTTCATAACTTTATTTAAGATTTATATTCACATTGTCAATAAAATTAAAATATAAGAAGTCAAGACCTTACTTTTTCAGATTCCTCTCTTCTCTTCTAAAATGCTTAAAGGTCTGGTTTCTTAGGACAAGCGCCTTATCTGGGCGTCAGCGGGACGTCAACGTCTCGTTGACGCCAACAAAATACTGGTTTGTTAGCTCAAGGCCTGGTTTCTTAGAACTAGCGCCTTATCTGGGCGTCAGCGGAAAGTTGACGTAGAGCTGACGCCANAGGAGTAAATTATATATCGAAATTTTCATAACTTTATTTAAGATTTATATTCACATTGTCAATAAAATTAAAATATAAGAAGTTAAGACCTTACTTTTTCAGATTCCTCTCTTCTCTTCTAAAATGCTTTAGATGTAGTTTAATAATAACTAGGCGATTTTTTACGTTTTTCCATAATGAATTAGTAGTAGAATTATTTATCCATTAAATTTTCATTGTAGTAAATGGCTCATTTTTTGTTTTAATTAGAACCCATTACTAAAATTAATTAGGTCTGGCGACAATAACAGTATGGCGATTTCTTACATTTCTCTTAATCAAACAAGTATCATTTCTCACTTTGTTTTCTTTTTGATACATAGCTCTAACTATTTCTTCGATTTCAATTAGTACCTATTACGTAGTTTTATTCCAAACTAATTAATTTTAGCAACTATTTGCTTTAACTTAAAAAGTTACGGTATGAGTAAGTGAATAAAAGGATATCTTAACAAGTAATATTAATGTCTAATATAAAGTGTTTAATTGTAAGTGTTTCTGTTAAATCAGTCTAAATAAAAGAATTTTTTATAAACGTTAAAAGTAAAAAATAAAATAAATTCATTTTATATTTTTAAACTTATCACAGCTTATTTATTTTTTTACTGAACATCTTAACTTTCAAAAAGCGGTAAAGAATATAATCCGTTGCAGGTTTAGAAGAGACCATTGCGGTATTGGATTCAAGTAATCATCCGAGACTGCAAATCGTTCCGGTTTATTTCGTGAACAAATTGTACAGACATGCTTTCAAAACAATATAAAAGCTTTCGAAAACACGTACACGTAGCAGAAATTTAATTCGTGAAATCCTTTAAGATATATATCAAATAATTATTATAAAAAGGTTATAGTTTCGTAGCCTTACTGGAATTCCAGACTTGGTGATATATTTCGATGAATAAGAACATTCGTTCTTGAAAAAGAAAACTATATGATGTGGTAAGAATATTGGATTCGCTTGGACCAATAAAAATGGCACGTGTTTTGCTGACATGCCCTTGACAAATCAAATGCGAGTTAAAATTTTTTTACTTTTGCTTCGCTGCAGAAGAAAATCGTCTGCAAGAAAAAATATTTAATATTCTTTCATCAGTTTCTTTAAATGCTAACAGAAAGTCATATATTTGTTACGATGTTCAGATATCATTTTTATTACTTCTTATTACTTGCCAATTGATTATTGTTGTTAATAACAGTTATTATTATTAATAAGAAAATAAACACACACACAAAGGAGGCTATGCAACGTCATTTCAGGAGTTAGCGATATTGATATACGTTCAAGTTAGGAGCTTGGCATCCATTTGGCGTGAACTTCGATGCTAACAGACTCTCTCCATAGAGATGTTTTGCTTTTCTTTTTTAACTAGTAACAGAGTATAGCACATAACACACTACATGTTAATTAGCACGTATATTTCTTACTTATCATTCCAATATAATTCACAAATCAAGTAGTAATTAATGAAATATTAAAATAAGAAAAAAATTAACAGAAAGTAAAATTTAATAATTTCAAAATGTATTCTTCCATGTCGAAGAAAAACCATTCTGACCTATTTCACCTATCTGAAGTATGAATATTGTTGAAAAGTGCGACAATTCCAGTAAAAGTGTTTTATCGTATATCGCCAATTCCAGCAAATTATATTCATATTCATATTATATATTCATATTCATGTATAATATAGATTCATATTCATGTTATTCATATTTTTAAAAATATAATGAAAATTAAAAAGAAAATAACGGTAAAGAATGAAAATAAAGAAAAAATGAAAAAAATAAGGGAAAAAAAGTTTTCGGAAGCGCAATTAAATCTACAGTCACAATAAAATACGCGGCTTTTGAAAAATAGCATAAGGTTAAGTTTTTGCCAAATTTAATGTAAAAACTGTAGGCATGTGTTATTTTTTACTTTAATTTTCATGCATGTGCTGTAAAGCTTAATATTGTTTGCGTTAGCGTTAACGGGAAACCGTAACGTAACGCAAAAGCTTTCTATTGTTGAACGATTTCCTACAATAAAGTTAAGTTTCCAGGCTAAATTTAAAATATTTGTTCCAAAATAACGACATCAGTCTGACCTTGAATGATATAATTGCTTTTGTATAGAGTCTGTCTGAGTTGGATTTAAACTAATTTTATTATATATATTTTAGATAAATCGAACTAAATGCATCATTCGATTAAGAAAATTATGATACTTATTAATTAAACTTGCAGTGAATGACACTTGATGTTAATACAGTTTTTTTTTAGAGCTTACATACCTTGAACTTTTTGCAAGGCAAAAGGCCCAGAACAAACAAAAGTGGCTGCTTCCACCTATTCACTACTGGTATAAAGCAAAAAGACCAGGACTCTCTCTATCTCTCCCTGGTGACAGGCAAACCAACACCTGCCTATCCCGACTGGCCAGTGGACACCTGAAAAGTCTCACATTTTCTGCAAATCAAAAGATCTTTNTCTGCTAATCAAAAGATCTTTCATCTTTGCCCTAAATGCCAACAAAACTAGGCATCACCTGAGCACATCTTGAACTGTTTCCCATGTCTGACCCCGTCAGACCAGATGGGAATTAGCAACAACAACAACAACAGTTTTTTTTAAATAACAATTTATTAATTAAATTTAATTAATGAATTTTAGTTTTATACGGGAGAAATTTTTTTAATCTTATATAAGATATTTATATTGCTTGCTTTTTAAAAAATTACACAATTATTATTTATATTTAAACGCCGTTAGCTGATACGTAACGTTATAAACGTTATAATAAGTAAAGAAATAGAAAATTAAGCAAAAAATAATGTGATGTAACGAGAACACACAAACGTTGAACATAAAAAAGCAGAAGAAAAAAGAGGTAAGCCAGCATGTACAGTTATTTCTATATAACTTAACAGTACTTTCCGTTAGACAAGCAAGAGAAAAAAGTCGCCAAACAATGTAGATCTCTACCAACTTTTTTTAAATTTTTTTTAATTTATTTTTTAAACGCATAAAATTAAATAAAATAAAATATTAAAGTAACAAGCATTTAAAAAATAGGTGAATTTATTTGCTCCCAAGTAACCGAAAAGTACAAATTTAACACCATTAGCTGAACAAAAAATGTTAACACTACATTGAACATTAAAAAAAAAGAATTGACGTTTTATTTTACGGCTACCATGTAATTGAACGGTGTTATTTGATTATCATAATATTCTTGCTATCACCAATCTACTAACTGAAATTGGTTTTAGAGCTTTAGCCAATCATGCCTTTTTCGCACTGATAGGTTTGATAACGCGATCTGAAAAATCATAAGTACTTGTTTTACTAGTACTAGTAAACTCCTAATCATAAGTACTAGTTTTTTGGTTTTTGGTGTAATTATTACAAATGCTAGAATTAAATATATGGTAAGAAAAAGATGCAAAGTAAACATTGCGATTATTTTAGACAGTTTATTCTAACGTGGCTTTTACATTCGGAAAATTTGAAAATATAATGAATTTAGAAAATAAAGTTTTAAGGAATTGAATTTCGAAAGGAATTATAGGTGGCTTTACTGGAATATGAATGCATTTATTATGAAGATCTTCAGTGTTAGTACCTGAAAAAATATAAAAGGAAAAGTTAGATTAATTGGAACATAGCCAAGACAGCAATCTTGGCGCGAAATAAATGTCTTGTAAATGTAAATAATCTGCATTTTTATACTCTTCAGTTAATGTTTATATTTATGTTAAGCACGTTTTTTACAAAAATGTTTTAAATAAAGTAACAGCACGCATAAATATTACTTAGACAGAAAATTTGCAAACGTGTCGATTCAATTTTTCACCAAATTCCGCCATTTAAATCTTATAATTAAAGAGTGTGGTGTATGCAATAACGGTATTGTTTACTAGATACCTATTATAATACCTATCACCTTCAAATACAATAACAGTGGTACCTACATCTATTATATAATTGCTTAAAAATCATTGGGGGCAATAATTTGGAGGCTCTTTTACGGTCTCTGGAAATGCCCTGAGGAAAAATTAAGTTCAAAACTACTAGAATATGGTAACATTTAGCTGATTTCTCGCTTTATGAGAACACCAAAAAGCTCGGTAATCTTTACCAAAACGTTTTAGCAATGATTTACGTGAAGTTAATAATAAAATATGAGTTTATATTGTGTGTTAAAGTTTGAAAAATGATGTATTTTTATTATTATATCTTAGAACACGGCTAAAAACTATTTATTTCGGCTTAACTTCAGTTTTGTATTTTTTTATTAATTGTATGATAATAAGAAGTTTAATCGAGAAAACCAGAATTTCCTGTAAATCGTTACAATATAAATGGAAAAATTACTAAATGAATGGTTTAAATTTAAATACCGTATATTCGGACTATATATATATATATATATAATGGTTAAATTTATATGTATATATATATATAAATTTANTATAATGGTTAAATTTATATATATATATATATATAAGTTTAATTTGTGAATATTTAGTTACCACTAGTCATCAATATAGGTTCTGAAGATTAGTACCATTAGTGTTGGTAATAGGGTAGTAGGTTTAACTGAAACCGCTAATATTAATTACGCAATTTTGTGAAATAATTGACATATTGGTGATTGCTGCTACCATTCTGCTGTCGATGAAACTTGTTGACCAAAAACAAATCAAAAACAAATAACAAGCGAAAGTTTCGATAACCCTAATTTGGCGTTATTGAAAACAAAGCCATCAAAGAATGCTATGATTACCGGAATCGGGATTTTCAGAAAAACTGAACGAAAATTATCGCCAGTTATTAACGGGCGTGGATAATGGTTCAGAGATTTTTTATGGTCCACTGAAACAGATAAATAAATTATGTGAAAATAAACAAATTATTTATCCAGCTATGCAACCAAAAATACGGCTTTATACAAACAGTGCAGCTTTATATAATTTTTTATTTTAGGATTTTTAAAAAAAATGTTTTATAAAGGATTTTTTATTAAAAAAATGAACCCAGTTTTCTTTATGGGACATTGATATACACTGATATCTTTCACGAAAACAAGAATAAACAAAAACATACAAATGCTGCTTTTTTACATAAATAGAATCGGTATTTTCCGTTTCGCCGACGCAGGGGATAAAGTCGCCAATGCTAAGCTGTAGTGTTTATTTATTTTCTATTTTTTAGATGATGGTTTATTTCCTCAAAAATAAAAAGATATAACAAATGAATAAAATAGCTGAAATAGAAAAGTACTTTCAAATCTGTTTATGAAAAGGAAGTATTGTGATAGCAAATATAATGTAAAAATTCTCGTTCGATTACATTTATGAATATTCTCACCGAAAGAAAAAAAATGTTACAATGGTTATAGTACTATTTTTCTTATAAATGAAAAAAAAATTTCTTAAATGTAATTAGATTTATAGCTTTTTTTTTAAAAAAAAAATGAAGTGGCAAAATGTTTAAATTTAAATATGTATTAAACTTAAACATATTAACTGAAACTTTATCACATAAATTAACATTTTTACATAAATATTTTTAGGTAGAATCGTGACAAAATGACACATTCGACATTTTCGGTCAACAGTCTTCAAACTGTTGCCAACGCCTAAAAGACGTTTTTACGATTATCGACAAAAATTGGAATTAGCAAAAATCGCTTATTGAAAATAGCAAATACATAAAAATGCCATAAAAAGCAATAACATACTAATTCTCGCCAAATATAAAACTACATATTTGAAACTTTATTGCCCTCCCAAACATCGCCAATGTCGCCAAATGCACCTGTATACTAGAGTTAAACCAAATTTTACTAATGGATAATACATTTTTTGACCATCACTGCTTTTTGACATAATGAACGATTAAAGTTTTCATGGTTTTTAAAATAGGGCCTGTTCACTTAGCAAAATCGAAATAGCGAAAAATTAAATTATTAAAATTTCATTATAAAATGTATATTAAAAGAAATAGTATATTAATAGTATGTATATTAACAGAAAGAATTATAAAATGTATATTAAAAGGAATTGAAAAAAAAACTCTTGCTGCTTAATTCAGGTCTGGATAAATCAGCTAGTGAAATACAAATTAATGAAATTCCAGTATTGTCTTAAATGTGTCGTTTTTGTTAATTAAGAGTGAAGAATGCATAGTTTTGAATGATATATAAGAAAAATAAGAAATTACAAATGATATATAAGAAAAATACGTGTATGCTTACAGTTTTATCAATCTTTAAAATCTGATAAGAGTACTCACTTTATTTCTTTTTCTTTTTCATTTATTCTTTTCGTTTATTTCTTTTCTGGTGATTTCGTTTTATCATCGGGCTTTTTTTCGCCGGGCTTACCATGCTCACCTGGTTTACCAGGTTCTCCGGGTTTTTTTTCGTCTTTCTTGTCCATTTCTGCTCTTGATCAATTGAAGTTAGAAGTATGAAGAATTTAAATACCTTATTATAAATTGAATGCACTGAAAATTTTTAGTTGCACTGTACAGCCTCAAAATTATCAAGCAAATGGTATTCTAAAACTTATTTCATAGCTCGAGATTTTTTTTATGACAAACGTAACAGCGTAATGAACACGCGAGCCGCGTGCATTACGTACATTTACCGCGTACATTTTAATTTTTTATTTATTTTTTATTTTAATGATTATAAGCAAGCGAATATAAGCAAGGCACATTTTAAATGCTGAAAATGAATGTGCATAGAACTATTCGTCTGTTTTNGTAACAGCGTAATGAACACGCGAGCCGCGTGCAATGAACAACTTTTAATTTTTTATTTTAATGATTATAAGCAAGCGAATATAAGCAAGGCACATTTTAAATGCTGAAAATGAATGTGCATAGAACTATTCGTCTGTTTTATCTATAAAGCATTAAAAAGTATGGTAAACAAAATCAACTGGATAGAGAAATTTCGAAAAATCCCACTAATTAAGCCATTCGCAAAAATTATTTGATGTAGCTACTAAATTTTTAATAAGTAGCAAACTATAAATAAAATACAAATTAAAATATCAAAAAGGAATTTAGTGACATTATGAATTTTCAAAGGTACATGAACCTAGATCAGACATAAATTATTTTCCACGAAAGTGGTTATTTTATGGGCGCAATCTAGCTTCTAGCTATATTTTAATATACTACTAAATTTTAAGACAAGAAGTTAATTTTTATAGCTTTACGGATCTTATTTATAAGGAATTTTAGGTAAGAGAAAATGAGTATACTTGGCTTACGTGTTTACTTTTTGAACCTAGAATAATATGAAAATAGAAATTAAATTTCTTAAGAATTCACCTAATACACCAATTTTGGTGAGAAACTGAGAAACAGTTATCCATCAAATCAATCGGTGTCTTTACATTTATATTTCATCAATGAAAATATATTTATAATAAACTTGTATATCGTTTTTAATAAATATATTTAAACATTTGATCTCCATACAACACAAATATAAAAAGATGTTGCTTCTATTTTTCTAGCCCAGGTCTGTCCTTAAAAAAACTTTTGAGTGTTAATTACTGTCATAAATTGCAATATTGCATTGCAGGAAAAAGTGTCATTAAAAACCTATTACAGTATCCATAGTAGTTATCTCTATCTGTATATTAGGTTTATATTAAAACAATGCCAGTAGTACTTATTTTAACAATTAAGCATGACTAAGGTTAATAGTTTGGAGTTTTTACATGCAGTCGGAATGAATAAATGCCGCAGAAAGCATTCTTCCTAAAGTAAAATTATAATTTATGATTAGTGCTTTGAAACTATTTACTTCTGAATGCTACAAAATATTTTTAAAATAAGACAAGTGCTTGTTGTTACATTTATATGTGAGTTTGATTGACTCTCACTTCGAATATTTGTCAGCTATATTAGCTATGTTTCGATTAAATTTAATAAAATTATTATACAGCTGGGTTTGAATAACAACTCTAACATTTATAGCTTTCAGAACATGAAACTCAAGTCATTAACAGTAATCAAGTTATGTTCATAATTATAGTGATACAAAATTATATAATGTAATGCACATAATATAAAGTACAAGTACTACAGTATGGATAAACACTCGTAAAAACTACTTATTAAAACTTCTTCGAAACATTTTATGGTACAGGGTGCACAAACATTATGATTTTTAATATTACGAATATAATTTTGAAAAATTGTGTTTATATTGCCTATTTAAATACACGAATGTTGTGAAAATTTTAGAAATTAGCGAAAATTTATAAATAAAATTATAAGTCATACAGGTTTTTAAAAGTTATTTATTTTAATATTTTTATTGTGGTATCTCATTGTTATAGCTTCAGTGAATACTAACGAGAATTGAACAAAATTCTAAATATATTTTATTTTCACACCACTTTTTTTTCCTTTTTAGCTGTTGCAAAAATATTATTTACCATTTCTAATATTTATTTCATTTCTACATTGTGCAAATAGACATAATTTGGCAAATTGAGCAAATATAAACATTTCAACTAGAAAAAAAATAGCGAAATTAAAGTATTTTGATATGATTATTAAGAATGCTATGATAGTTGTGAGAATAAGAAGTGCAAAAAAAAAAACATCATACCAATTCTTTTAGAGAGTTTATTCTAAAACATTGTTTAAACAGTAAGAAAGTTTAAAAATTACAATGAATTTTGAAAAGAAATTTTTTGCAATTGAATTTTGAAAAGAATCATATTCAGTGGACTTGATGCACTTAGCATGCAGATCTTCAATGCTAGTACCTGAAAAAGTATAAAAGGAAAAGTTACTCTATAAATAACGATTAATTGGAATTTATCCAAAGAAGCAGTTTTGACGAGAAACAATTGTGAATCCAAACAATCTGCCTATTTGAATTTATTATTCTTTTATTAATGTATGTTTAAAATATGTTTTGTTTATAAGTTAATTGCTTAAGAGGTTGCTTTATAAAGAAACAATACATAAAAATGTTGTTTAGGTAGTAAAATTTTGAAAACATGCAGGATTAATTTTTTTTATGAAGTTCCATCTTTTTTAATACAGAAGTATACTATCGTGCTGTCGTCTATTCAATAACGGTATTGCCTAACGGTAAGTTATATGTTACTACAATACCAGTGATATTTTAATAAAATAATAGTTTGGTTACTAAACTTGGAAACTAAATATTACCGTTTTTAAAAATAATGCTTTAGAAAGGAAAAAAAGAAATCAAGATACACTCTTGTCGAAAAAATTAATATTTATAATACCTCGGCGGAGTGTTGCCAATAGCTTGTCAGTAATGTAAGTGCAACGTAACGGAATTTTAGTATTAAATGTAAATCATAACTCATATATTTTTAATCAGCCATTTTGTTTCAGATTTTCGGGTAAATGTTTTCAGTTTTTTTCTCATGTTTTTCGTCATCCACTTAAAGTACTTAATATTAAAAAAAGGAATATTCTTTATTACCAACATTTTTAGTTATTTAACTAACGGAGATTATTAAAATAATAAAATGATAAAATTATATAGATACCATATGCATAGATTATGCATGATCCATGATATTAGGGTTAACTTTTAGTAAAAATTGCTTCCAAAGACTTGGTAATCCAAGACCCAAGAAAGTATTCTGAATTTTTAAAACTGTTTAGTTTGATTAGGAAAAGACATCATTTTTTTACACATTTGAACCCCGAAAAGGGTAAATATAAAGAAAAATTGGTGACAATTGCTGATGAATCCAAATGGCGTTGAATTAGGTACTTTTTGGTTTTGTTGACTTTTTCGGTTCGGCGAAAAATTGGTGATAGTTGCTGATGAATCTAATTCAATGGCGTTGACTTAGGTAATTTTCGGTTCGGTTTTATTTAGGTACTTACCCATTATCTCGCTGCTTAACAAAACTTCTTACTCATAAGAATGCCCGCCAACATTTTAAAGAATTAGAAACAATTAAATTCTCTTCGAAACTTAGTTAATTATCCTGTTCGCTACTCGAAAGTGTATCTTTAATCTTATAAAAAAATAAGCTAACTGTTTATAAAAACTTATAAAAATTTCACAATTTTGTCGAATAAATAACTTGTTGATGCATAACTGGCACATTGATGACGTATTGCTAGAGCACTGAAGATGAACTTGCCAATTTTCGCTAAACTTTCTCCGTTAGCTAGATAACGAAAAAGTACCGAAAATGTCACATGAGCGTTCACGTTATTTTTGAAAGTCCACGTCTAAAAAAAATGATTACCTAATATTAAGAGGAAACTGGCAAGCTTTTTTTAAGGTTTAGTACCAAGTGTCGAGGAAGAGACAAATAAATAAAGTATTATAATTTTTCACTCCCTTTGCTTCGTTTCTCTGATACAAAAATATCATTTTCAGTTTGAAGATTTTAATTCATTCATTTTTTAAAAGAAATTTTGATGCTAAATAATAAAAGGATTAATAATTTTTCAAATTTATTACCGGCCATCTAGAATGATAAGTTTCTCTAATTTTAAGTAAACTGTGATTCATGCTTCCAATTTAAAAAATATGAATCTTACAAATGAATACAAAAGATAGTTATTCATTAAAAATTTCTTCACAATACAAGTGATATTGCCTAAATAATTCAAGGTATTGTAAAGATCAGTTATCACAATATTTGTATAGGGAACATTGTAAAAAATTCCGAATCAAATTACAGTAAAAAGTACTGGCATCAGTACATCATCCATAAAATCCATCTTACCCTAAAATTTCACACCGTGGATTTTACATTGATATTCATTTAATTGCAGTGATTTAATAATTTTGCTGCAAATATTACAGTTAAAATTATGGCAGATTATATTATTTGTTCTGTAAAATTTTATTGTTAAAATAGATTTTATGGTAAAAAGCACCGGTACCCTAAATGCCGTTACTTGACCTGAAATTGTTTATAATGTTTTGGTAATAATACATTAGGTATCTATTGACCATATTACCAGCAGTGCCTTTTACCCCAGAAAAAAATAATCACTGGTGTCAAAAATAGCTTGGCGTTTATTTTATGACTCATGGAAACAGAGAAGTACCTAAATTAAATTTAAGTTGCGCAAAAAGGGACGATTTATTTACCGGGCGTTATGTTCCAAAAATAATATATTTGGCAATAGTACAGCATTATATAATTTCTAAATTTATGGTTTTCCTCTTAAGAAACCAAATTATTTTTGAGTAAATGAAATTGAAATCTGTAATAGTTTACAATCGGGGGCCCCTCTCATTTTTGGCGATTGGCAAATAAACGAATATATATGTAAAATAACTCAAGAATCAATCACATAAATGGGTAAACAAAAGTTGCGGTAACCCAAAGGTGACGTCATTGGAGGCAAAATCCGCAAAGTTAATCATGGTAACCAGAAATGGGATTTCAGCACCTGCGAAAACCTGGTTTGCCAACCAGCAGGTTTGGCAACAAGCAACAGTTTGGCGACATGCATCAACGCGTCATTTCAGCGTTGGCAACATTTTTCAAAATCGCGCTAAACTTATCACTTGTCACCAGTACTATCGAAAATGATGCTAAGAGGCAGTAGTAGTCTTGATAATGCTTAAAGCTTACCTAATATTTATCAGTTAAAAGGACCACGCAGCCAAAATGACCAAAGGGCGTGAACAGCTTAAGATTTTGATTTACATAGATCACCGACTACTGATAATACACATGAGAGTTCATTAACAATAATAATACGCATTGAATACAATCATATTGTGATTATTATCGATGGCATAACGTATCGAAAAAATAATTTGTGAATAATATTCATAACGATAATTATTGGTAAATAATATTTTTTTAATAAAATATTTTTGTGAGTCACAATAAAGTTAATCTAATTAACAAAAATATTGAAATATAAATTATTATAATAATATAAATTAGTTTCCTTGGGAAATATCTATATAGATTGTAAATATTGATGTTTTTACAATATGTCGTTGTAATAAAATTCCTACTTATTGGCAATAAAGCAGCAGCGCCCTTATTAAATTGTTATTCGTACTTACCTAACTATTAATTCGTAGGTACTTACATATTATCCCGTCAATTATTTTCGCCAACTCTGCGAGTCCTTTTGCTATCGTTCAAATTTATTTCTACATAGTAATTTATCAAAAATAATTAGCAAATACAAATATAATTTATTGTACGCAAAAAGGAGAAAATATTTCAATTTTAACTGCTTCCAAATTTATTTTCAGATTTGACGAAATTGGTCGACGGAGTAATACGCAATTACCAATTCCTACTTAATCGAATGATTATTCGCGTTGGCGACAACTCAGAAAAGCTGCCGCCAATACATGATCCCCATAGCCGCTTACACCGGTTAATTTTGCTATGAGTGTAGCTATAAAGTATGTATCAAAAATGAAAAAGGAGGAGCTAAAGCTTTGCTCAAGCAATTTTTTCTTAAATCAGGAGAAATTTTGACAAATATCTAAAATTTGTTTCCAATACTTAAATTTCAGTTCTAGATAAGCGTTTTTAACTGCAAAATTTAACTTTAAAATCAGAATGAAGGTAATTTTTAAAAAAATATTCTTGCTGCAAATTATTTATTTATTTTTCTTTTAAATTCTGGATTAGTCTAGTTAATGGCCAAAATTAGTACAATAATAAATATATTATTTTTTTAATAAAAATATACTTTTCAGTTTAAAGCTTTTACTTACAAAACAAAAAATGGCAAAATGAATCATATTGTTAATAATGCCTTAAATTACTATATTTAATCTAAGCAACTACGCAAGATATATAAGAAATATGAATATATTATCGCAGTTTTATTCCATCTTTAAAAGCTGATAAGAGCACTTACTTTATTTCTTTTGTCAGCCATTTCTGAATTTATTTCTTTTCTGGAGATTTTGATTTATCATCAGGCTTTTTTTCTCCGGGCTTACCAGGTTCTCCAGGTTTGCCATGTTCACCAGGTTTCTTTTCGTCTTTCTTGTCCATTTCTGCTGAAGAGAAATTGAAGGTGAAGGATTTTATATACTTTCAAATAAACTGAATACACAAAATTTTTTTAGTGTCACTATATAGTCTTCAAGTTATAAAACGAATAGTGTTCTAAAAATTATGTCATGCCTCGAGCTTTTTTGTATCAAAACGTGACAGTGAAATATAAGGAAACACGCGAGCCATCTGCTGTAAATAATTTTTATTTAAAAATTGTTATTTTATTTATCAAGTTACTTTTTAAAGCAAACATAAGCAAGGCACATTCTGAGAATTTAAAATGAATATATATATTTCTTAACTCACGGGAGTCTATAAAATTATTGAAATTATGTGTCCTTGAAGATGACTAATGTTAAAATAATAGTTATTTTCTTCTTTCGAAAGAGTTACTTTTTGTTTTAATTATTTTTTTAAATCTTATATGCATTAAATGCTCAGTAGAAATGTTATATTTTTGTTTTAATGATGCTTCATAAATAACGCTGGAAAGGTATGCATTTTATTAACAATAATTTAGCCAACAATGCACTTTTTCTTCCTTTTTCTTTAGATTTATATTTTTAAGCTTTTTTAAGTATTGAATAAAGGAATTAAAACCTACTTAAAAAGATAAAAAGCCTAAATTCAAAGCTACACTGAAAAATGCAAGTAGAGAGTGGAGGAGGGTAGGATGCTCGTACTTTGAAGCAACGTGGAAAGATCTTCGGTAGTACAGTTTAAAGCTCAGTTTTACAGAAATTAAATAATGTGGTATAAAGTGAAGACATAGTATCTGAGCCGGAATAGCATGGTTAGTAGGACGTTGGGTTCGTGTTCTTGAGAACGTGAGTTCAAACCGCTGACAAAAGAATCCTCGAGTATTAAATGGTGACTGGTGCAAGTTAAATCTGTTGGGTTACAAAGTTCTCCAAGTTCCAATTAACAAATCAATACCTTTGGGGGTAATGAATTGGAGATTGATCATTCTTTGGTTCAGGACAAAATTATGATCTGTGGATAAGTAAATGGAGTATGATTGTGTCGTCCCTGTAAAAAGGGCTGTGACGTGTGTGTGTGGCTGAATTCGTGTTCTTGGTCATCGATGTCCCCACTGGAAAAACAAGAAGTGCATCATCTGCCTTAAAAATTCGCTTGATTTCAAGCAGGCTTGCTAGTGATAGAAATTAGCATAAATAACAGCATAATACCTCGATTCTTCAAAAACTTCGAAGTAGTTCAATGTATTTACATTGAAACATTTTTATACGGACGAAACCGCTTGTTAGCCCGAGTTTCGCTGAAATGAAGTTCACTAATTTATTACCAACTGTTTGTTTAAGGATCATAGTACAAATATTATAGTTAGTGGCCTTACATCGACTTAGGTGCGCTCCCTGCAAGATTTATAAATGAGGCCTTTCTTAAACTTAACTTAATTTTCTTTAAAAATCATAATATGAAACAAAAACACAATGAAAGTACATTTAGGTATTTAAAGTTATTCATTTTATTTTAATTTACATTAATTAATTAATTTTAATTTGTATATTTTAAATTATTTGTATTTCAATTAATAAGGAATTAATAACTGTGTTGGAAAGGCGGAATTCAGAAAAGTACTAAAATGGAACAAAGTATACACTTACCAACTTGCCACATTAAAATTTAATTAATGTAACAATACGAAAAAATAACTCACTATCTTACAATAATTAGATTCAAAGTTTAGTTAAGGGTTATTATTACTTGTAAAATTAATTTAAAAAATATCTCATAATAGAAACATTGTGATTCAAATAGTTGGGGTAACAACTCTTTTTTGTACCTAGAAATCTTGACAACAATTACGATAATTTCATAAATATCAAAATATCAATGTTTCGGACATAATTATCGATCAACATAATAAAATGTTTGCATGAAATAAATCTTTTTGAGCAATTATAATTCTTTTTCTTATTTTCTTAATTCTTTTAATTAATTCCATCTTTCATCTTTTCACTAGTCAACTTAGTTATGTATTTACATAAAATTAAATTATTTTAACTGTTGAAATTTGTTCAAAACTAACAAATACCAAACCGCTACTTTTTAAAAAAAATGTTCTCTTCTTATCAAAAAACATATTTGTCGAAAAAAATATAAAGATGAGGATAGGAGAAGTGTTGGTTTTTTATCATATTTAGTAACATAAAAGTTTATATTAAAATAAATTAACTCTAATGTTCTTGAAAGAAATGAAAGAAAATAAAAAATAGATAAATATTTTATTGAGTAACATAAATGCAAATGAAATATTTTTATTAAAAATTTTTAATGGGATCTAAAATGATTTAAAATAAAACAAATAAATATATTATAGCTCTAAATAAGATTCAGCATTCAGTTGGGATTTAGTTCAGTATATTTTTAGCTTTAGAACATTTATATTTCATGAATAATAAAAGATTTTATGAATTTTAAACCTTAAAATATTTTTTAATCACTTTCAGTTACAAAAAATTAAGAAAAAATTCAAAAACAGTAAACAGTTTAAAAAAATAGACCATGTTCGTGGTCTTTCTCTCCATGTATCGCAAATGCGGTTTAGTTCCATCAAAAAGTCCTCCACGAAAGCAAGTATCATTCAATACTTGATCCAGGAGTTCCCTTGTCTTCTGAATTATTTTAAAATTACAAAGCTACAGAGTTGAACATTATAGTTGTAATCCCAAAATTGGGTTGGCTGTTCAACGACGGTTATAAAATAGAAAATACTTAGAGAAACGATTCGATACTTAGAAAAACGAGTAAAAGTAAAAACTTAGTTACGAGTTGAACTTGAGAAATACATATTCAGAGAAACGAGAGAGAAATAGTACTTAGAAAGAGAGTACTTAAAGAAAGAGCCATGTATTCCATTTAATTGCCATGCATTCTTAAAAGTAAACCCTACTTTTAGTGTAATTATGCTATTGTAATTACGTTTAGTTAAATTATGTTTAGAAATTAAACAAACTATGCCACTGATCACTATGATTGCTTGGCAAATATTTTTTTTCTTGACCAGAAACAGACTGTTTTATAAAAATTTAAAAAGTACTCAACTAAAAAAATTTTAGTTTTATTATTTTTATTTATTTATTATATTATTATTTTTTTGAATTAACAGATATTAGATTTCACATATTTAGCTTCCGATTGTATTGGGATCAAGCTTAAAGTAACAATTTTGCTGCCTGGTCATTATTGTAACTTTATCATTATTGTAATTTATTTGTTTTTTAAATTCCTGCTTAATTGCTTATTACTGTAAAAATTCGTTTATAATATTTCAACAACAGAATTTTCCGTTATTTGAAACAGACAGCATTTTATTCGAATTTATGAAAAATTTGAATGTAAGAAGTATTTTATTGCTAGGACAGAAGTTCTTTTAACTTTCCTCGTGAAAATGATTTTCAACCCATCCATTTTTAATACATCAACTATTACGTTATCTTAACTGCCGTTGTTAAAGTTATGATACCTTACAACTAGCGTCTAAATTCACCTTAGTTCCCTACCATTTTCCCGCCACTGATTGGATAATCAATTCCCATTTCTCTCACGTGTGTCACTTATCAGCAAATAGAAAGGACAGTCTAGAAAGATCTTCACTTATTGCGTCGACATTTTACGGTTACCCGTCAACCACAAATCGTTGTACATTGGTCAGGAAGTGGACAGATTCTATGAAATTAGTAACTATGGCAACCACGTTGCGTGACGAATCCTCGCCAAAATAATCAAAAAGGAATTAAAAAAGGAAAGTTCGTCTGCGTGATCTGATAATTTGCACGTTTCGTACGAAGGTAGAGTTCTCATTTTCTGTACTGTATTCCTTCTCATTTTTACGCTTGGGAATGTTAGTCAGGTGGAAATATTTTCACTAAGAGGATATCGGTGTCTAATTACTTTTTTTTAATTTCGAATTTTTATTAAAGTTAATTAGGTAAACTGCATATTATTAATGAAGCTCTGTTTGAAACCATTCAATTTAATTAAACAATCTCTTAAAACGTAAACTGCTAAAATAATACTTTGCTATATACGGTTTTAATTGCAGCGTTTTATATTACAGACATTTTTAAGGAGTTAAGTTGCTTTAATTTCACATAGTTTCAGAACATTTTTTTCCTCACATTTATCATTTCGAAAATCGCTGTTTCTTGGAAAAGAAACTTTAAATTCTATAACGTTTAGTAAATAACTTAATGATAGAACATGCAAATGACATTTTTATAAATTCGAGAAACTCATCAGCTTTGAAATAAAATATAACAACCGGAAAGATCTTAACTAAGTATTTCTTTTTTAAAATCAAAAGACAAACTAGGCTCCAACAGTTATAACAAATTATAACAGGTACTTTTAGTTAAAGATTTTAGAGTTTTTAAAATGCCCTTTCATATACTTTACTTTCCAATCGGTATTAATATAAATAATGGTTAACAACATATACAATTACTATAGATAAAAATCAGTTTTTATTTTAAATACCGTAAATCAACTGTATTATTGTCATCGAGTTGGTATGGAGGGGAGAATCTTCGTCTATCAAGGCCTGGGGATGTTAATTACCCACGATAAAAGCTGATCGTTTGATCAGATTGCGCATTCTGGAATCCTCTCTAAAGTAACATGACGAACGGTTTCATAGCCAAAAAAGTCCTCTTACAATTAATCGATTGGGGGTGTGATGGTAAGGCTGGATGATTACTTCCTTCATCAGCCCTTCGACCTAAATCGGTTTTGTGCAGTTCAAGCATACACAAGCATTGTCTTCGCATCATCATTAAAACATTTTCCCAGTCCATTGTCAATAACACATTAGTATGGCTCCACCTGAGAAAATAGTATGGTAAAAACTACCACTTTATTGCAAATTTTATCGTGTTTCTGGGTTTATGGTAACACCAAAAAGTGCGGTAATTTTAACCGAAGTACTTTGGTATGGATTTTGGTAAAATTAACAATAAATATATGTCAATAATATGTGATAAAATGTGGTAATTTTATCATTATATCTTAGAGTACGGCATAAAACTATTTATTCGGTTAAATATGCTAAAAATATTTTGCTTTTCTTATAAAATATGTGGTAATAAGAACTATTTTAAAAACTAGAATTTCCGGTGAACCGTTACCATATCAACGGAAAAATTACCAAATAAATGGTTTACATACCGTATATTTTGGTTTTATTGACTATAATTACGTTTTTTTACTAGTAATGTCATTATCATACATTGCGGTAATTTTACCAACATTTTTTTTATACATAATATGTATTTATTTCATCAAAATTTTTCATTTTTTAATGATAAAAGCAAATCGTACTACGTTACATCAAACTGCAATTCCGAATTGAAAATATTAGAATCTTTTACTCTGACATGAATATTGAAAATACTGATTTATATAACACAGAATACCACGTATAAAAGCATCTATAATCTTACCAAAATAGTTAGCAAACATTCACCAAAAATGGATAAATGTTTCAATAGCATTAGCAACATTGTTGAAGAATTGTTGTTCCGTATTTAAAATATTAATAAACTGTAGCAGCTGATTAGTGTCACACATATGTGGTTTTTATCTAATAACGATGAGACTAATATTTTCAATTCCAAAATATTAAAGAAACTTCATTAAATGTTTATTCTTTTGGTTTAAAGTTACTACAATTGATCTTTCCTTTAAAACCTAACTATTAATATGAGAAATCAGAAGATTCAAAAATATTTAATAGTATCTTACCCCTAATGATAATTTTAATGCTTTTAAACTTTTGTTAAAGTACTATAAATGTTGTATTACATTTTTTAGAAAAAGATAAGTTCCAAAATAGATTTCTATCGAAAGAAAAGAAAAAAAGAAAAGAAAAAATAGAAGTAAAGAAACAGAAAGGGAGAGTGAGGCAAAAAAGCTTCGGACTTTTCATAAAGAATAATATTTTGCTATAAATCACATACTGACTTGACATCTTGTATAAATAGAGCATTTCAAGCTATAAAATATTTTGACAATGTTACAATAAAAATTTCTCCTTTTGAAATATTTTATATAATGACAGAGAATTAAAAAAAATAGAGATTTAACATCACTATAATGTGAAACAATATTTTCCATAAAATTTAAACAGTTTTTAATCTTCTTTGTGTAGAGAAAATGATTCACTTATATTAAGTTTACAAACTGAACAAGTGTATCAAAATAAGCAGCCAAATAAATTCTCAGGCTTTAATTTACAAATTAACTTCTCAGGATTTAATTGAAAAGCTTACTGGTTTTATGAGCATAAGAAAAATTAGTAAAAATATATTAGTATCGTACAGTTACAATTTATTTTTCATGACAATTTTTAATTCATTATAATAGTTTTAAAACATAATTTCACAGTCCTCCCTTTTTATTTTATTCCTCGTTGTCAAATTTTTCTTTTAAAAATTTATTTTTCGAACTAAAAATTTTCATGCACCCTTAAAAGTTTTGTGAAAGCAATACAATGAGGATATGCTGGTGTAAAACTTTTCGTAACTTTAAATATTTATTCTGGTTCTTTCTTTTATTCTTTTTTTATGAGTTTCAAAACATATTTTTGAGAGAATCAAGGGAAAAAATACTATTTTGTCCACTTTTTAAATGTCTTTTCTCGAAAAGTAACGCCGGCGTTTTTCGAAAGATTGGTTACTTTTTATGAGGAAAGATAAGTTTTAGAATAAAAAGTTTTACAACAATGTCTCAAACAAAAAAGAAGTTAGGCAATAAATATTTTTTTATTTATCTTTGTTAATAAAAAGTAGAAAATGTTGGGCATTTTTCATTTTCTAAATATATATATTCTAAATGCCATGCAATGCTTTTCATGATTTTTTTAATTCATGACATCTTAAAATCTTAGAAGCTTTTAAAAAAAACTATGATTTGCTTAATTTTTTAAACTTTTTATTCAACATTTCTATAAAAACAAGTCTTTGAACAAAGAAAAGAGGAAAAGTTGTTTGAAAAATTAAACAATTACGCTATATTATACATCTACTTGTTCCGCAATGATTGCAATATATATGTAATGTTACAATTCTTGTCAAAGGTTAAGTAAAAAGTATGAGCATTAGAGAACGTATTTTAATATTCAAAAAAAGAAATTCCTCCGAAACTTCACGAATCACTGCTTAGGAACATTTGATTGAAGACACCAAAACCACTTTGATTGCCTGATAAAACTTGGTAGTGTTTTTCATAAATCATTTATTATCATGCTTTCTCCGGCTATCAAACAGGTTTTGATTCGTATTTTTCTGCCTTACTTAGTAGCGAGTCGTTAGAATAGCATGACTCATACTTTCTTATTTTGATTTTTTTATAAGGGTTCTAACTATGCTGATTAAACGGAAGTCATTATAGAGCATCCTACAAATGAATATTTTTTTAAACCCTCAAAATTCCTGAACACAATTAAATATATTAAAAAACATTCATTTTGTATAATTATCGATAAGAGCTGAAATATGTAGGAACTATTAATATTATTTAAGTACGCGAACAAGAACAATGAGACCGAGCAAATAATGATGAAGTATTGACATTGACTTAGCTAGCTGAATATCCATCCTTCATACGGGGTGAAAAAAATAATCACTGAATCAAAATCAGTACCAAACAATACTACAAAATCATGCACAAAACTGTAAGAAAAATACCATCACAATTAATAAACCTAAAATAATTTGTACCAAGCATGCTTGGGAATTAAACACTGGGAGTTCCGCGTTCGGCTGACCACCTAAACCGGAACATCTGCTCCTGCACCCCAGAGCCCTAGGTCAAGAAAACTGAGATGGACACAGTAGGCCTTGGCCCTCTATGGGCTGTCGTGCCATTGAGTTTAGTTTTAAAATAATTTGAATACCTTTTTTATGCATTCTTATACATTGCTCATCGTGGTGACTTCACGTTATTAGATTTAGCAAAATACATTTTTAGTAGTTCATCCCATTAAAATAAAGATTAACTTTATTCAATATCATCTGTGATAATGCAGTTTTTCGAGGACAATTATAAATTTTATAGTAATTATAAATAGGCCAATTTTCAATTTAGCACGATCAAGCGATTTTCTTTTGTACTTATACTTTCGAGGGGCACAATTAACTTATTTTCGCCGTATCAATGATGAAAATGCACCATATTGGGGCAGTTTTAATAAGTACCAAATTTACTAATAAAATATTTTGTACTTACATTAGTATATTTGAAAAGTATAAAAACTGCATCAATTACCGTAGTACTAGTAGTCCCTATTTTCAAAAGTAATTAAGCATCATTGATGTTGTGATGCCACTAAAGGCATGGCATATTTCCTAGGTTTTAAAATTTCCTTAATTTCACAAATTTAATTTTTTAATCATTCTTAATCTAACTTTAATTATATTAAACCACTTATTTAAGTTCATTGCATTTCATAAAAAGCAAACATAAATATATTATTCTCTTCTTAACAATCAATGTAAGGGATAACTTTTTAATTCAAAACAGATGTAATAACTCATTAATTCCTTGTCACGACTAAATCGAATATCAAAATCTATATTTAACTCTTTATTCCTTAAGCTATTTTATTTCCCTTAAGCTATTTTATTACAGGGTTGTATTAATTCTTACAGTCTTTTTGGTGATTAAGCTGTATATCCAAGTTATTTAAAATTTACTATTAATAACGAGGGGTTGGCTTTATTTTTGACTATCTTATCTTTCCATTAATCGCCAACTGTGGATCTCTTCCCGTGCTTCTAAGTGTCAGTTGGGAATAATTCAGACACTTTTAATTTAAAATTCTTAGTTTCAGGACTGGGATGTGGGGGGTGGGTTTGATTACAGTTCAAATGCTAATCAACTACAGAGACAATATCATTTTTTAAAAAATGGATGTCTTCTACTCTATAAAGGCATATTATTTTGCTATTGCATATTATTTTGTTATCTTCTACATATGGCCGTATATGTATCTTCTAAAAATATTTCTTAAATAAAGCAGTATTTCGTTTTTTTAAATAATTTTGTTCAAATTCTCTGGAATCTCTCCCTCTTTTACAAGAAGCGCAAATGTACCAGAAATAATTACTATTACGGCTAAAGCCTTCCATGAAACTGGACCAACTAATTTTACCACAAAAACTCAAATAAAAATATTTTCACGATAAAACTCTTTCTTTCACTATATTGTCATAAAGGAATAGCATTTTTTTTACATTTCTCTTAAACAAATTAATACCATTTATGCATTAATTTGGCTATTTAATAAGTAGCATACTTTTTCATTTCTATTAGCATTTATTGCCAAAATTATTAGAGCATCACTGTCGTCAGAAATAGTATGACGATTTATTACTTTTCTCCTAAACTTATTGGCTATTATTTTATTAATTTTACTTTACCGTACAAAGCTTAATATTTTTTCAAATTTCAATTAGTTCCTACTACCAAAGTCAATTGAACATCATTGGTTTTAGAAAAAGTATGACATTTTTTAAATTTTTTTCCTAAACAAATTGGCACCATTTCTCTGTTTCTTTTATTTTTTTGTGCGTAGCATATTTTTGAAAAATTTTTTTTCAATTGGAACATAATACGAAAATTAGTTAATTAATTGGAATAGTTTGGTGATTTTTTATATTTCTTTTAAATGATTTAGTATAATTTCTCTATTTCTTTTGATTTTTAGTGCAATGGTTAATTTTTTTTAACATAAATTGTTATCTTGACGTCAATAATTAGTATATGGCGATGTCTGGCATTTCTGCTAAATGAATTAGTACCATTTCTTCATTAATTTTCCTTTTCAATTCATATTTTTATTTCAATTACCAATGGTTTTAAATGACTTATTTTTATCGAAACACGTTTTAAAATCAAAACTATGAAAAAATTTGCACTCAGATAGCTTTAGAAATACAAATTTCATAACGTAGACCACTAATGTTACCATGTTTATATTGATTACCATCACTCAATCATGGCTAAGTACCTAGTACCATATTAGAGCTCTATTTTTTAACGACCGTGGTAAAAATGATACGCATTTTTGACCCTTGTCTAAACTATGCAGGCCCCGTAATTTTGAACCTTTGAGCTGGTACCCTTTTTTCCAACTTCCCCACCATAAATAAATTTAATGTTGATCATTGAGTCTGACTTAACGAATAAAAAAATAATTAAATGTTATAGAACGTGCAATAAAATCCTGAGGCTATAAGACAGAAAAAGATATGAAGATTTTTTGAAGGAGAAAAGAAGTTACTAAAATTATTTTAAAAAATATTCATACATTTAAAATTATTTTAAAAAATATTCATACATTTAAAATTAGAGAAAAATTTTTAAAAAAAAATGAAGAAAAAAAGGAAAAGATATAATCTTGTCATCAGCTCACACGATTATATCAGAAAAAATAGTGCTTTCTAATAACATTAATTCAGCCAAAGCAAAATATATCAATACTTTAGTGTGAAGAGCACCAAAAAAATTTCAACGAACTTATCAAGCACAAAATGTAAAATGAAACAAAAATTAAACAATCAAACAAAAAAATATAAATTAAAAATTAAAACTCAGGCATTTTTCAAAAATGATTTAAAATCTTTTCGTAACAAAATATGAAAATTAAAGTGTAAAAAAAGGATGAAGGGACCGAATTATTTTACGTTCTCACTGAAGTATCACTTCTATTTCATATTTTGTAATCTGGAAAATAGTTACGAAAATATTTTAAATCATTTTTGAAAAATACCTGTAACAGTAAGTACATTTGAATTCACTCCTCTTTTTTTATATATTACATTTTGAGTCTTATTCTGTATTTTCTTGATGTTTTTATTTTCTATTTTTTGCTTAATTGTTTTATTTCGCATTTTTGATTTATTTTACATTTTTTGCCTTGTAAATTCTATTTTCATTTCAATTTTTCCTGGTGCTTTTCACACTATTTTATTGATGTACTTTGCTTTTGTTGTATTAATACAATAGTAGAAAGCACTATTTTTTCGGATATAATCGTGTGAGCTGATGACGAGATTGTATCTTTTCCTTATTTTATTTCCCAATTTTCCTTTTAAATGTAGAAGTCCTTTGAATTCTTAAATTTGTAAACATTTTTTAATATTTTTTTTCTTCTCCTTTAAAAAATCTTTATATCTTTTTCCATGTCTCCTCTAATTTTTTAACTTTTTTTACGAGTGCTTTGTACTTGCAGCTTGTGCGCACTATAACTTATTTTTCTTAATTTTTTTCGTTTATTTCTCTTTTTTTTAAAATCCTTTTTGTATTTATTATATACATTCTTATTATATTATTCTTCAAACGAATACATCTTTTCAAGTTAACAGTCTTCTTTAAGCAATCTATCTTATTATATAAAACGCTAGTACGTACGTATGTATCAATAAAACCGATGATATTTCGTTTCTCGCGTTGGCAACGGTTTTTATTTTTAATTTATAGGCTTCGGCGCGCAAGAGCACGTAGTGAGCTAATCTATATTATATAAAACGCTAATACGTTTTAATTGATAGGCTTCGGCACGCAAGAGCACGTAGTGATCATCATATGTCTAATTGGGTATAATATGAAAAAAACACAACTACTTCGATTTAGTAGGAACAACATATGACGCACTGCTAAACGAATGGAATTTAGTTGTTTATTTAGTTATTGTTATTAGTAGTTGTTGTTGTTATTTGTTTTAGTTGTTGTTGTTTATTTAGTTGTATTTAGTTTCAATAACTTTTCTTTATAATGCAATAAAATCTGGCGAGCAGCTATTTAAACGATCGAACACTTCGTTTGTTTATTTGTGGCTTGAAGTTAGGCTCGCAGAAAATGCCGTTCATGGGTAAAATTTAGTAGGAACAACACAACCTGTGACGTAGGCTATATTATACCCAATAGGATGAATTCTCACCGAATTATCAAAAAAATTCTCGCAAAATTATCTTCATCGAAGCCGAGGCTTTACATCCGGCATTCAGTACTATTTCATATTATTTTATAACACATGGTTTTAGCCCTCTGGTGGGAAAGACTTTAAAACAAAACTTACAACAGTTACTTTTCTCAACAACTGAAATTTAGAATAGTGTGATTGCGAAAAATATGCGAACTGTTTACAATTTCAAATTAATATTGAAATGCACAGGTTTAGAATTTTCTACAGTGAAAAGTTTTCGGAACTTCAGTGTTCAAAAAAGTATACAAAAGCTAGACGTTAAGAACGTATCCAATGAGCGAGCAAAGTGAGCATCGGATTGCGAATCAATCCGAAATGAACTGCGAAAGCAGTTCCGGGGGGATGGCGAGCGCCAGCGAGCAGGGGGCGAAGCCTCCTAGTATTATTTAAAACGCTAATACGTACGTATGTATCAATAAAACCGATGATATTTCTTTTCTCGCGCTGGCAATAGTTTTCATTTTTAATTGATTGGATTCGGCGCGCAAGAGCACGTAGTGAGCATCATATGGCTAATCTATATTATATAAAACGCTAATACGTTTTGATTGATAGGCTTCGGCGTGCAAGAGCACGTAGTGAGCATATCATATGTCTAATCGGGTGAATTCTCAGAGAATTATCAAAAAAATTCTCACAAAATTATCTTCACCTCCGGCGTTCAGTACTATTTCATATTGTTTTACAACACATGGTTTTAGCTCTCTGGTGGGAAAGACTTTAAAACGAAACTTACAAAAGTTACTTTTCTCAACAACTGAAATTTAGAATAGTGTAATTAAGAAAAATATGTGAACTGTTTGCAATTTAAATTTAATATTGAAATGCACAGGTTTAGAATTTTCTACAGTGAAAAGTTTTCGGAACTTCAGTGTTCAAAAAAGTATACNTGGGAAAGACTTTAAAACGAAACTTACAAAAGTTACTTTTCTCAACAACTGAAATTTAGAATAGTGTAATTAAGAAAAATATGTGAATTGTTTGCAATTTAAAATTAATATTCAAATGCACAGGTTTAGAATTTTCTACCGTGAAAAGTTTTCGGAACTTCAGTGTTCAAGAAATATACAAAAGCTAGTCGTTAAGAACGTATCCAGTGCGCGATCAAAGCGAGCATCGGATTGCGAAGCAATCCGAAATGAACTGCGAAAGCAGTTCCGGGGGTTGACGAGCGCCAGCGAGCAGGGGGCGAAGCCTCCTAGTATTATTTATTTGTTTTTATTTGAATAAGAATTTCTGATTAAGGAAACATTATCAACAGTAAGGAGTTCTTAGAAATAAATTTGAGAATGACCTTTCACGAATACATAATAAAAAATATATATTTGGGAAGCAAAAATTAATAAATTTTAATCTATACTTTGTTTTTGTTTTCAAAAAAATAATTATGCGAGGTAACTTTGAGAGGCAAAAATATCTTTTGATAATAAGTCATATCACCAGGTTTAAAAAAAAAGTATCTTTCTAAATGGAGTCACGTAATTTATTAATATTAATGATCGCCGAATGAAAGGATACAATCGTAATCCTATGCTATAAACAAACATTATGTTCATTTTTTCCCGATTCAAATAACAAGTGATACTTATCTTTTGCTTCTCAGCAAGATTGATGACTTTTATTGACATTTTTGGTGCAACACAATAAAGAAAAAGTCATCATTCAAACTGTTTTATGTATTTTTTTTTTATTCTATGACAATTGATTTGAAAGTTTGTTAAAAGAAGGGTTTGGCTTATTGATAAAAAAAAATATCTTAAGGTTACTTAACCTAAATGTTGCTTCTTTTCCGTAAATGTTGCTGGGTAATTAATATTAACACTTCTTTTTAACAAACTTTCTTTTATTTTTCGAAGGCTTGAAAATATGCATAGTAAGGAATATAAATATTTGGTCTTTCGTTTTTCTCCTTCTTTTTTTCAAATATTTAATAAATATATATATACGAAAATTAAAAAAATAAATAAATAGAAGGAATTAGTCCAAAACAATAATAAAAATACTTATAAAATTATTATTACAATCAATTGAGTGGCGCTTTAAACATAAGATTTTCATTCAAATAATATATTACAATTACATTTTTGAAAACAATCGATCCCATTAAAATAATTTTATTTTAGATCATAGAACAAAAATGAATTATTTTGTGCTTCATATAGAATTTATTTCATAATAATTTAACGCTACAGTCCACTAAAGTTACAATAACATTAAAGTTAACGCTACAATCCCAACACCTGAATTTTTTAAATTGTTTTATCATCAAGGTAAACTAAAAAAGCAGATTTATGTACAAAAAAAAGTAAGTACTTATAAAAAGTAAGACAGAACGATGATTCAGTTTTCTCAATTTTTAACCTATAACTATAGATCCTTAAAAATTTAGGTCTTTAATTATTTAGATACCTAAAAAGCATTAATTCAATTTATTTGTTCAGATAGTTTCGACTATATATTACATATTAATTACTTTGAATTGCGTATGAGAGGTTAATAGAAATAGTATTGAAAAGTAGAAAATAAAAACACCAACATAAACAAAAAAAATTAAACAAATTTTTTTTTTATCGTAATGGTAAGCACTTAAGATTGATTCTACGAAAAGTAATCTAACAGCGTTCTAGCTTTCTCTTCGTTCAAAACGTATAAGTACATAATACATAATTTCCCTGTATGTATTATTGCTCGATGAAAAATGTAGTACTTTCGATAAAAAATGCATTATTTAAAAAAGTAAAACTTTTTCCAACAGGGGGGAAATAATAAGTCTGAGGCAAATTATATATCCGAAGCATTTTCTTCGAAACTCTATGCGGAATAAATAAATAAAATAGGTTCATCATAATTAAGCATTTACAAAAACAAATTATGTATTTGAATGTAAATTTTTCCTTGCTATTGATAAAAATTGGTACCATACACTAAAATTGGTACCTGACTAAACTATTGGTACCATACGCTAACCTAAAATAATGGAAACGACACTTTCAGTTTTCGACATTTGCTCTAAACTTATCAAGAAATACTTATAGGATTATTTCGTAACTTTAGAGATATTCAGTTAATGGGATTGTTTATACATAGAAATGAGATTTAAAGCTTTCAGAGGTTTAGAAGACCTACAATAAATTACGAAAGAAGACAAGTATTTCTGAACACCCTATGCCAGAAAACCAAGCAATAAGTTTCCAACTTGTATCAATTACTTAAGTTATTTTTAATAACTGTAAGGTAGTTCTTTTTTACTGCGCATGCGTAGAAAAAACTTGATTTTTTCTTTTCTTTTTTTCTTCGTAATTTTGTAGTGCGTCGTATTTCGAAACGAGTGAAAAAGTTTGATCTGAATGCCTTTAAAATTTAAAAAGTTTCAATCCATTTTCTAAGCAGTTTTTGTACTTTTTACATGAAAGCTCAAAACGATAAGGGGTTTCCCACATATTTCATTTCGCACTATTAAAAATGAGACATTTTTCTAAAAACATTTATTAAACAACATTTTAAAACAACATTTATCAAGCAACATTAAACAGCAGACAACATTTATTAAAAATGAGACAGGCATTGTGGGGGAACATCTCTCATAAAAGTATGTTTTTTTCGTATGTTTTTTTTACCCAATTCCATCACATTTTCGTTTCCTGACGATTATTCTAAGGAATTGTCATTTGTTATTAAATTTTATCTTATTTCTTGAAATAAAATTCGTGGAAAACTCCTGATCGTTTGGAGCTTCCTTTTAAAAAGTACAAAAACTACTAAGAAAAATGCACGAAACTTTTTAAATTTTTAAGATACTCAAATCAAACCTCAAACATTAGTTGCCAAATGCAGTTTACTTCAAAATTATGAAAAAACTTTTTAAATTTTTCTGCGCATGCACAGTATAAGAAATTACCTTAAATACATATATCTTGCACACTTCTTAATAATTTTTTTTAAAATTTCAAATTAATAATTTTATATTTAATTTTAAATTCTGAAAATTTCGCTTAATTGTATTGAAGATTTCTATAGCTATAGCAAATAAATGTATTTTTTGGAACTAACATATTTTTCCCTGTCATAAAATTCTATAATTTTTTTTTAAATATTTATAAATTTTAATGTAATTAGTATAAAAAATATCGTAAAAACAATTTTTTTTTCTTCAATTTCATTGTTTATAAGAGTATTTTCGTTCTTAATTACTTGCTGGCTTAAATTATGATGAGACTACCATTTAAAGTATTAAACAACAAAGGAATAATTAAATAAAGACGAAAGTACGACGCAAAAACAAACTAAAACCGCAAAATAAAGTTAAAAAAAACTAATTAAGAATCTTTGTAACAACAAATTACTTTATTTACACAAAATCTGCTTTCTTCTTCCGAGGGAGCAGAAAAAGAGCAGCAAGAGAACGATAAATCAAACATTTCCTATCCATTGAGATCTCAAAACTATTTGAGCATGTGACGTCCTCTAGTGTCAAAAAATGTAACGAAAAAAATCAATAAAATATGTTTTATCTCAGAATAGCGTGACAACTCCACTTTTCCGAATCGCAATTGGGTGAAGGAAAATAAAGCTTTTCCATTCTTTGCTTCAATAAACTGGAAAGAAATATATTTTTTTCTCGTAGAAATATGTTCACTTTTGGTTTCGTCTTGTTTGAGGAATAGCAGCTAACTTTAAAATCTTTATTTTGGGTACTTTCCATCGTTATAAGCCATATCAATGCTATTTTAAAAGTTTGCAACTAATGAGGCGCCAAGGAAAACGATTCAGAAATAATTAGGCGTGCTGATGGCTTCAATTTAATCCATCATTAATTTTATATATTTAAAGTAGACATCTGAAAATTTTCCTCGTAATTTTGAAGTACTATAAAATTTTTTTGAAACTTTGAAAATCGTAATTTGTAAACGTCAAATAAAAATGATGTAAACATGTTATAAATCGGGGAATAATATGAAAAGCAGTGTGATTTTGTTTTCTAATTTTATTATTTTTTTGTACCAAAATCCTATTTGAGAGTCTGAATGTACCCATTAAACATAACCTAACTGTGGGTATGTATGTAAAATATGTATTCATAATTAGCTTAAATAATTGATTAATTGTGAGTAAGATATATACAGACGTGCAATTAAAAAAACAATGTAAGTGCTTTGCGAGAGATTTGGAGAAAAGTGGCTTGACAATTTTTTCATCTTTAATGCTATGAACTATGAAATAGAATTTCAAAAAACTGGTAAAACAAAATTTTTGAAGAAAAAGGCTTTTGAAATGCGTAGCTTATCATAAAAAAATGCCAAATACATAAAAATTTCCATTTCGAATTTTTGTTGCATACATTGATTTTTCTATTGCATGGCAGTGCAATCTCTCATAACTCAGACACTCATTTTTGTAACAAAAACAGTAAAGGATATTGTTTAAAAATATTCTAGAAGCATTCTAATCACTCCCCAATATTTAAAAATGTCCAATTTTTTACTAATAGTACAAAACTAAAAACTTATATTTCAATTTTAAAAGGTTTGATAAATATTGTCGAAATGTTCTAATTACACTCAAAGGCTATAATTTTTTTTAAAAAATCATTCTTCCATCTATTTAGTAGACAGAAAACTAATTTAAAGAAGGAAACAAAAGTTTAAAATTCAACTTTAAATTAATATGGGAAATAATTCCAAAAATTAATATCTTTGCATGAAAATTACAATTAGGAACATTTTTGTTTTATTTATGACACATGACTTCCAGCATTTTCAAAATGCATTGCAATCCTACAGCGATGAATTAAAAATTACTATTTTTTTCCATTTTATCATAAAATTTAAGAAACTGCCTAAAATAAATTGCATGTAGAACAAAATTAATTAGCTGTTTAAAAAAATACTGGTCACAAAAAAATGCTTACTATAGAGATTGTTACCCTAATATATTTCGAGTACTTATTATGATATCTTTAACAATTTAGCTTACGAAATATGCAAAACTTTATAAATTATAGAAATTTAGAAAACTTAAGCTGAAAAGGTTTGCATAAAGATTTCCAAACGTTTTTAAAGATGAAAAGTTTTTACTAAAGAACTAGATCTGATCAGTCGAAGTTGGAAAACAAACTTCTTCCCTTGCAAAACTGTTTTACATTTACAAATAGATAAATCACCTGATTAATAGATTACCTTTAATTTTTAAACGAAAGCAGAAGTTGTTATTTTCTTCAATAATAGTCGTTTGCAAATTTCGCAAATTTTGATCTGAAAATTCAAAAGTAAGAAAATAAAAAATCTACTTAACTAAAATACACAGACGATATAAAATAGGCAAGCGATAATTTAGCAATATCAAAACTTTCGTTTGGCAACTTGAAGTTGAAAGTCAAGTGATTTTTAGGGATACGCTGTTATTATCTCATGGAATTTTTATTATTTGCTTTATATTAAGCAAATAATTTTAAGGTTCATACCGTTCTAATGGTATTTAATTCTTAATTACATATGAAACTACACGAATTACATAATTTGAAGATAATATGACAGACGTAAGTTTACATTTCTTTGTTCATTTTTATAGTAATTTTATGCTAATTATTATCAGTAAATACAAAAATTTAATGACTGAAAGTATTATGCTCTAGATATTTTTCTCTTCGTCTTCATTTTACATTTAATGACACAAAAGCATATTACTTCTTACTTAGATATTTAAAATGTCCTTATTTTATAATTTTTAATTAATTTATAAAATAAATTAATAAATAATTATAAAATAATTTTTTTTCAATATCTTTTTTAGTTTCACACGATAGTTTTTCTAATCTAACTATTAGTTTTCTTTTAGATGACATTTAATCTATTAACGCTTATAAATTTTAAGTACATTTCCCATAATAAGAAAAGATGGGTTGAAATTTAGTTTTGATTTATGTAACTTCGAAAAAAAATTCTAAAAAAAATAGTGAAGCATGAAAAATCATAAAACGATAGAGTTAAATTATTTGATAAACAGAAGAGATTTAAAAAAATTTAAAGTTGAAGGAAATTTGAACTTGGTACGTGAAACTGTAATTCGAACAATTTGTTCAATAAACAATATAAATTCTCACATTACAATATACAAGAAATTTTCATATACAAATATGAGTTGAATAAACAGAGAATTATTGGTAATGTGTATTTCTTTACAAATCAGTCCTTTAGAACAGTAGTGGTTCCCAATATTTTTTGCCCATGGAACCCTAAATGATCAATCTTCTTTTAGCGGAACCGTGACGTTATAAATAAAGTTCATTAAGAATAATGAATATGTTATTTAAGAAGTAGGAATAATTTTGAAATTATTTATTGTCACTAATTTTTTATTATTATTTTATAAATAAAATTAAAATTTGGTTTTACGTCTAATAGTTAATTCGCAGGCTTGCAGCTGTCTAATATAACTCTAAATTCCTTTTTGACTTACGCATAAGTTGGTGGTATATATATATATCCCTGTAGCTTTACCACGGAACCCTTGGGTTCAAAGGAACACCTTTTGGAACACGCTGCTCTAGAGAGAGTGATTTTGATGATCTTGAATTAAAATCAGTTCTTATGGGTCAACTATGTAAGTCTTGCCAATAAATTTAGCAGTATCAGAAGTATTTTTTATCTCAAACCTTTTTGAGTATGCACAATTAGGATGCCTGTTTTTTAAGGTGTGGATTTCATGGATTTGAGCTCTAATTTAAGATGTGGTACTGATAGCTCATTATAATGTAAGATAAGACACAAAAAATGTATACTGAAAATTTTTTTTTATAACTGTATTCCATTCTTGATTCTAAATCTTTAAAAGTCAAAATGTAAAAATCTACTCTAAATTTACCTTTTAAGTCCATTTTCCTTATAAACATAAATATTATCTTAACAGTTTATATATTTCTAAATTCTGCATTTGTGGTCTTTTAATGCATTTTACAATAATTAAAAATTTGTGACATTGGTTGAAATCTATCTTACAAAATACTAACCTAGAGAAAAAAATCAAAATATATTAGTGCTAGAATACGAAAATTAGTATGAAAATGGATTAATCTATATAAACTATTTTTGCTTGCCTTTAAATGGGGATGGAGCAATATCAATTCAGCTGAGATGAATTTCATTTCGACTTCAGGACAGAATAATTATCGGTCAATAAATATTACGCCCTTTACGAAGTGACGCATTGGATTGCTTTCTGTCAAGAAAGATATATTTTTATTTTCCGTAAGTCTTGCCGATAAGTATGTTCCGATTAAATTGTCGATTCCAATATCAAGGATTGCGAATCGTTTATGCCTTTTCCATAAAAACAGTGCGCCTTTCATGAAAGTAAAATGTGTGCCTAAAACTGGCATCCGATAGTTATCAAAAATACTTTTTAACAAAACATAAAAATTATGAAATATTTCTAAATCTAAAAACAGAACTTTGTAATTTAATTAAACAAAGTTTGTATGAAAAATCTTTTTAAAGCTTAGCAAAGTCTATTGAGGCATTACGATGCCTCTTGTAATAGCTGTATTACTTGATCGGACGATCAGCACTTACTGATGCGTACTTCTAATGGAAGTTATTTCTAACAGAGAATTTGATTGAAATTTGATTTCAATATAAACATATGTTCAAAGTAGATTTTATTTAATTTCATTAATTGTTTCTTTTTTCTTTTTTTACATTTTGACTTTGACTTAAAGGTACAAACAATGTAAAGTGGAACACATTTTTTCCTTCAGTAAAAAAGATTTCTGCTTAAAATGGTTATTCCAAAAAATATTTACTAACCATCTATTTCCATTGTATATAATTAATACCGATTGGTAATTTGAAGAAAAGGACAACTGCGTTTTCAGTTTTTATTAAAGAAAAGAAAATGATATTGTATATATTCTACGCGTATATGGGTGATTGTTTGGAAACATGACAGTTTGGACCAAAACCTTTTTTCAAATTTAAAGTCTTAATTTTTTTGTACACTTATTTAGTTACATTTTATTAATATCTTACAGACAGTAGCGTAGTTTATTGACATTTGCCCAAGAAAAAAAATTAAATAGAGATTCACAAAATCTTGAATGCCAGGAAAATGACATATTAGATTAGAAATTAAAAAACAGTCATTTTAAGCTAATAGTATATATGTAACTCAACTTAAGAACCATAAATATGAATATGAACTATAAATTGCTTAAATTAATTCTTTTTATCCACTGTAGAAGGAATCAAATATGTTTTTGTTGCTGATATGTACAGAATAAAATTGTGTATAATAATCAGTCATTAAATAAATAAATAACTTTGATTACATTCAAGCATATTACAATCTTACATAAACTTGTTATTAGGTTAATATTTGCTATCCCTCTTTACAGTATACTGTTTAAAAAAAATTCTGGTAACACTTCAATGTCCTGGCATTCATGAGCTAGGAAAATGACAGCCAGGATAATGGTAAATTTGCCATTTTATAGCATTTAACTTTAATTTAACATTTTGGCCTAAGACGTTTACATCCCGCAGAAAACAACAGGATTTCTTGAAATAACTCAGTCAGATAAATCTATGTAGTTGACGTTAATGATTTCGAGAAGACAGGAAAATGGCAACATAAAAACCTACTCACATTGAAAAAATTTTTGAAATAGATTTTGAGCCAGAAAGTCGGTTCTTTATTCACGCAACAAGACATGTTCAGATAGGATGGTATCTAATTAATCTATTAACATAAGATATTGATTGCTGGCGCTATCTATTTTGGTTATAAATCACTAAATAAAAGTAGCCAGGAAAATGGTAGATTTTCTTGTGACAAACAAATTATTGACAGAAAAAATTTATTTTAAACCAAGTTTTTGGAAATAATACCCTCTGCGTATATTCTAGATATGCTTAAAATAGTTGAGATGAAAAAAATTAGATATTGAAAAATGTATGGGAAATTTTGAAGCTAGTTATTATTGGAAATACTGTATGGGACATGCCAGGAAAGTGGTATTTTGATATTCAATTAAATTTTTTAAGTATACAAAACAGTCAATGCTAGTGCGAAGTCATTTTAAAATGCTAACAGCAATACTATTTATTAAAATTTTTGAAAAAAGTTCGTTTAGTAGTATATTATTAGATCTTGGAGCAAGAGACTGTAAATTGTCATATTTCGTGAGAGTCACCCATATATCAAGCGGCGCTGGTGAATTATTATTCCATTCATCTAATTTCAAAGCAACATTAAAACAGCTATCCCTGGTCGATTTCCTCAATGTATAAAATATACAACGCAGTTTATTTTTTACTCACAAAATTAATCATAACGAATTTCTTATCAAAAATAATTTATGTAAGATTACAGTGAGAACATGGTTGTCACAACCTAAAAAGAAATACCTTACACATTTAAATTAACAGCCTATGCAATCAAAAATCATCAGTCTCAACCACCATTTTTTAATTTAAATTTTTAGCAACTGATTAATTTTAGATTACCAAAAATGAAATCTTTTTGATTTTTTCATAAACTTTTATAATGTATACATATTTCTTAGATGAAAGAGTTTAATTGCTATTTTTTCATGGATATAATTACTATACTAAACATATGCAGACAACATATTACCTTTTGCGAACGGTTGGCTTAAAATGGTTATAGCATCACAAAGATATTTTCTTTGAGGGTGAGTGAGGTACACTATAAGAAATTCCAAATCAAATTACGGTAAAAAAAAGTACGCTGGGTCTCAGTACTTTTTACTCTAAAATCCATTTTTACCGGAACACGCTACGGAACAAAATATCTGATATACTGTATTTTATACAGTTATAATTACCGTAAAATTGCTGCATCACTCTTATTAAATTAGCATTTAATTGCTCCCATTTTACTTATTTGAAATAAAAAGATATTTTAAGGGCAAAATTATAATACGAAGCTTCATAACTTTTTCAGTTATCTAATACTGCAGCAGGTAATCTTAAGGCACTTGAAATGAGACTTGTATAGACTAAAGTATTTTTTTAATGTATGTGTATCTCGAGTTTATTTCAAACGAACACAATTGTTTCTAAAATATTAATTTATTTTAAGACTAAGAACTTTATTATTTCGAAATTTAAAAATAAACATTTTAATTACTTCTATTTTAATATTTTAGTTTTTTTTAAATTATTTTTGTTTTTATTATTATAATTCTTATATATTAAAAAATATGATATAAATCTTTTTTTCTCATAGAGAATTTAATTATATGATAGTGTAAAGTTAATAGTTTCCACAAAAAATATGAATTTTTCTTTAAATGAAACATATCGCATGTCGTTGATACGAAATATCTTAATCTTTCTTTGAATTTCGAATTGTGAAACATTAAAAATTCTCAAACTGCATACTATTATTTAAGCGAATGAAATATTTAGAATCCTCAAGACAAAAAAAAAGGAAAGAAAAAGAAGGAAAGAAAAAGAAAAAGTTACGTTTATATTGAAAAAAGCCATTACAAAATGTTGATTATTTAAATAACCTTTAAGCTGGAGCTAGACATTTGTTATTCAGAGTGCGGTGCGTTGAGGGTTAATGCATGTAATTGGTCTATAATAGTTCAATTAGAGTGTAATTGCTTTGAAGTAATGCGTTCTATAACTTATCATATTTTAAAAGGATATAATTTTAACTGAATACTCACTTGCAGTATCAAAATATATTATCTGAAATACAGTAACAGAGTGAATACAGTACAGACTCTCTATATAAAAGATTAAACTTAAATAAGTTAAGTCTTAAATATGGTACTCTGTGGGGTTTAAAAACATAAAAACTTCCATCCTAAAAGGATATATTTATTTCTATACTTTATTGCGAGTGTGCAAGTTAAGAAAAAACCATTAGCCCCATGGAGAGAGCCTGTTTGCATCGCAATGCACGTGAAATGGATGTCAAGCTCCAAGCGTGAACCTATATCAATATCGCCAATTCTTAAAATGACGTCCCATAGCTTCCTTTTTGATTGCTTTCTTATTTATAATAATAACGGTTATTTTAGCAACAATTATCAATTATCGAGTAATAAGAATTAATAGAAATTATATCTAAAAATCGTAACAAACATCTGTTAACATTTAAAGAAACTGATGAAGGAATAATACATATTGTTTCTTGCAAACGATTTTCTTCAAACGTGAACAAAAGTAAAAATTCTTTATCTCGCATTTGATTTTTTAAAAACATGTCAGCATAAGACACGCCATGCTTTAGTGTTCTAATCGAATCCAATGTTCTTGCAACATCATATAGTTGTTTCGTTTCAAGAACGAATGTTCTCCTTATTTGAATATGTCGCTATGTCTAGGATGTAAGGCAACAAAACTATAAACTTTTTTTTTTTTTTAAAAAGGAGGGGAAAAAATTCATGTTATATATCGTAAAAGATAGCACGAATTAAATTTCTGCCTGATGTCTTCAACTTTTAATAGCTTTTATATTGTTTTGAAAGCATGTTTTTACAATTTGAGCAAGAAATAAAACGGAACGATTTGCAGTCGTGGATTATTATTTAAATCCTATACCGCAATGGTCTCTTTTTAACATGCAACTGAGTATATACTTTACCGCTTTTTAGAAGTTAAGATGTTCAGTAAAAAAATAAATAAGCAGTGATAAGTTTTAAAATATGAAATGAAGAATTTATTTTCTTTTTTTCTTTTGATGTTTAGATGAAATTATTTGTATAAAAAATTATTTGTTTAACATTAATAAAAAATTATTTGTTATAACAGAAATTATATGTTTTGATTCTTTCAAAATATCTATCCCTACCTTTTTGATTCGCAATTCCAGGACCTCATTTCTACAGTGTAAAATAAATTAAATGATTTTTTTTTCTCCAAATTTAAGTCATTTGTAAGAGTAATTTTTTTCGATTTACTTTATTTATAATCTGAAGCATTTTTCTGCGCAAATAATAATTAAGTAAAGAAAATGATATCCAATCCATGTGTTCAAAAATTGGTACTTATCTCAATAACAAAATATATCCATACTTATGTTTTAATATTCACACACGATAATAGAAAAAAATTTGCTATTTACTCGAAATTAAATGCATTTGTTTTTTAAATTTTTTTACCTGCTTTTTTGTTCCAAATTAAAAGGTGTTATCACTTTTTATTCGGCCATACTAAAAACATTTTCGTTATAAAAAATAATTCTCTTAACATAAGTTTACTTCTAACTTTACAAGAAAGAAAATAAATAGTATTCAAGAATAACATAAATCACTTCTAAGGGTAAAAAACACTTTTCAACGTCGGGAATGTGCGCGAATTTATTCACATTCTCATAAATAAAAATCTTTTAAAAAAGTAAATTTTGCGTTTAAATTGGGAATCGATATGTCACGGTAGTGGAACTATTTTTTTTAGCCTCATTATCTTTTGAGAGCGTGACTTTTGCGAGATTAAATGACTTAACGACACCTTTAACACACCATTTCGTTTCGGGATTCAAATTCCTTTTAAGAGTCTTTTTCTTTTTTTTTTTATCGAATCTCTGCTAGTGGATTCTTTAATTTCCTTTTTAAGGTCCGAAGTTGTTGACTTTAAGAATGGTGAACAAACAGTGTTTTAATGTTATTTTTACACTCTTTGATGTCACTTTAAAAGATTTTAAAATGGTTTTAAATGGCGAAATGGGTTTGCGAGTCTATGCATAGAATGTTTTTGTAATAGGCGTGTTCAACGCACTTGGTTTGCTTTTGTTGTATTTTTTTAAAATTATAAATTAAAGAATAAAAATAGAAAACTCTGAATGTCCAAAATTGGATATTGTTCAGGTGAGAGAAAAAAATTGACTTCTGGTGTTTCCAAAGTTTTTCATTAATTTTTTTTTTTAACTCTTAGTCAGCACTAAAATTAAGGCACTTAACATCCTTTCAAGTAAAGCTTGAATGCGTAATAAAAGATATATATATATATATATTTAGAAGATCAANATTAAACATTATATATATATATATATATATATTATTACGCATTCAAGCTTTACTTGAAAGCATGTTAAGTGCCTTAATTTTAGTGCTGACAAAGAGTTAAAAAAAAAAAAAATTTATGAAAACCGTTGGAAATACCAGAAGTCAATTTTTTTCTCTCACCTGAACAATATCCAATTTTGGACATTCAGAGTTTTCTATTTTTATTCTTTAATTTATAATTTTAAAAAAATACATCAAAAGCAAACCAAGTGCGTTAAACACACCTATAACAAAAACATTCTATGCATAGACTCGCAAACCCATTTCGCCATTTAAAACCATTTTAAAATCTTTTAAAGTGACATCAAAGAGTGTAAAAATAACATTAAAACACTGTTTGTTCACCATTCTTAAAGTCAACAACTTCGGACCTTAAAAAGGAAATTAAAGAATCCACTAGCAGAGATTCGATAAAAAAAAAAGAAAAAGACTCTTAAAAGGAATTTGAATCCCGAAACGAAATGGTGTGTTAAAGGTGTCGTTAAGTTATTTAATCTCGCAAAAGTCACGCTCTCAAAAGATAATGAGGCTAAAAAAAATAGTTCCACTACCGTGACATATCGATTCCCAATTTAAACGCAAAATTTACTTTTTTAAAAGATTTTTATTTATGAGAATGTGAATAAATTCGCACACATTCCCGACGTTGAAAAATGTTTTTTACCCTTAGAAGTGATTTATGTTATTCTTGAATACTATTTATTTTCTTTCTTGTAAAGTTAGAAGTAAATTTATGTTAAGAGAATTATTTTTTATAACGAAAATGTTTTTAGTATGGCCGAATAAAAAGTGATAACACCTTTTAATTTGCAACAAAAAAGCAGGTAAAAAAAATTTAAAAAACAAATGCATTTAATTTCGATTAAATAGCAAATTTTTTTCTATTATCGTGTGTGAATATTAAAACATAAGTATGGATATATTTTGTTATTGAGAAAAGTACCAATTTTTGAACACATGGATTGGATATCATTTTCTTTATTTAATAATTACTAGGGGGCTCCGCCCCCTGCTCGCTACGCTCGCCAACCCCCAGAACTGCTTCGCAGTTCCATTGCATATTGCTTCGCAATCTTATAAAAACATTTTAACAAATTTAAATTTTGAAATAAAAATGCCAGATATTGAAATCAATTACTTAATGAAATTTATACACTTCTCTGCCCCCTTCACAATTTGATTATCTTTTCTTCATGTAGCTGAGAAATTTGGAGCTGTAGCAGAGAATATATCTCAATAAGAAATGCTTTCCCGTTTAGAATTCCGCCATTCATTTCTCTGACGTCTGCCGGAGATATTTCGACGCCTGATAGCAGGCATTTTATTTAGGCAGCAGGCACTAAATAAATAAAAATAGAACTAAATAACTAAGATATCGTTTTAAATCTCAAATCAAAATAATTTTTTGTAGAAAGTTTGTTTTGGTTTGAATATTCGCACGTTTGTTTTGGTTTGAATATTCGCACGATGCCATTGCCATTCTATTGTAACGAAACAAAAAGTTTATCATGAAACTAAAAATTTATCAAAGGAACTAAAGATATTGAATTCTTTTTTTAAGAAATTCAGTTCCGTTTTTTTTT
>NC_092207.1:51398979-51505611 GCF_043381705.1 Parasteatoda tepidariorum | reverse complement strand
ACTAAATAATATATATATATATATAGTATATTCATTTGCACTTTCAGTCCTCACTTCGTATTCCATATTGAACTGGATAGCTGCTCTATTCCGACACTTTTGAACTATTACAACTTCAAGAGTTCGACACTTTGTTACGCTTTACTTAAAACATATTTTTCATAAAATAAAAATAATTTCAATTTTTTGGTACTTTCGCCATTTTCTTTAAGTTTTCCTCCTACAATTACTTTCCTCTTGCTTAAGTAAAACAAATCTACGCAAACACTTACTGAGGAAAAAGATTTTTTTTAACTCTTGAGCTAATTATGCAAATACATAGTATATTTTTAAAAGCTGAATAATCGTGTGCACTGCATATGTTAGAAGTTTCTAAGCTTTTTCTAAGTTGTAGCACCCTGATGAGATTTTGAATCGTGTCACGGCACGCCAGCCATAAAAATTTTGCCTGTGGTATAGTATTTATTATATTAGGTATGTTTAGTACATGCAAAACTACGAAATTAAAACTATGACAGTAAATGATAAGATTAAAATCATAATTAATAAAATTTTCTCTAGTATTTTAATTGTAACGAATAAGAAGATTTTATACTAAAAAAAGTGCGGTTAAAGTTATTAGAATATAATAAATTTTATTGTGTTTCTGCTTCTACGGGAACACCAAAAAAGCTTCGTAATTTTCACCGAAGCGCTCATTTTCGTAAAATTCATAATAAAATATGGTTTTATAAAATTTCATAATTGTATTAAAATTTGGTAAATATATCATAATACCATAGAACATGGCATAAAACCCACTTATTCAGTTAAAAACCACTTATTCAGTTAAATCTTTCTTCTCAGATTTGCAGTTTTTACTTTGCGTGTGTAATAAGAAATATTTCAAAATCCAGAAAATTCAAGCAAATCGTTATCATGTTAAATGAAAAATTACTAAATGAATGATTTAAATACGCTATATTTTACCTTATATTTATATACTGCATAAGTAGATCATAAATACCTTATATTTATAATCCGTATAATAACACTTGCTGCTCGCTGCATAACTTATGCATCGCAAAATAAGACGAAAAAAAAACATACATTCATACAGTAAGTACCTTTCTTATAAAGAAAAAATATGAGAAACACCTAAATTTATGATTCTTGTGTTATTTATTTAAAATTTTTCTGTTTGTAATGGTAATGATTTATCAGAAATTCTGGTTTTCAAAATTATAGTTGTTATTATCCTTACACATATAAAAGTACTACGCTGAAAAGTAAATTTAACAAAACAAAAAAATATATTTTTACGTTAAACTCGAATAATCGCGATAAATTTACACTTTTACTAACTCTGAAACTTTCATGGCAAAGCCTTTTATCAAATAGAATGATAATAAACCTTAAACTGTGTTAGTAGGAGTTATATGAATGTTGATTATTTCTTTTTTAATGTATTTTTCAATTATATCAAAGAGAAAAGGTGTATGAATTATGAAATCAAGTGCTGAAGTGTCAAGTGTTGAATCAATTGAAATAAGTAAAAAATACAACACTTCCGTGAGATCGGTTTTATGTGATGGATAACGCTATTAACAATTTCTGCATAGTATCGTACAATTGTTCTTTTTAACTAAACTTTTTTTAAGTAATTTGAGTCACTGAATGGAATATGTCATTTATTTTAAAGCTATTTCAGTGGTTTCCTTGTTATTTACTTCCCTTACCACTCTCAAAAACAAAACCACTTTATGCAGCATACACCTAAAATAAAAGTCTTCAAAATATAAATAAGGGTATTTGATGAACTTAGAAGATAAATTATTTATTAAAATTATTTTTATTACTACGCCGTTCCTTTTGGTCAGCTCTAAAATTTTATTTCGATCCCGTCTCTCATAAACTTATAATTTAATAACGACATTTCTCTAACATGGGTGCTATTATTTACTTACGTGAGTCTTTTAAGAATCCCGTTTTTTTGCTTCCTACGCGAAAATTGAATCTATCAAATCAAACTTGATGGAACATTCCTAAAGCAACGTAATTAATCTTTTTTTCTGAATAATAAAATTTTTTTAAATATACTTCAAGTGGTTTATTTTTGATTTTGATTTTAACTAAACATAAAGATTAAAACTTTCAAAAAACCTAGTTCAAAAAATTTAAATATATAATTTAGAAATCAAACATGAATAATTAAAAAAATTTCACTATTCAATTATAGAAAAACTAATTTCTCCATAATTGCTAAAACTGTCTAAATGGCGTTTCTTGCTTTTGTATTAATGAGACATATGTTTCTTTTTAAGTAGGTAATTAAAGACTATTAGCTTAGATATTTTTAATCAAGTACTGTTATTAAGAATGATCAAAACAAGTGGATTCTCTTAAGAATCTGTCAACACTTCACTTCTAATACTACTCGAGGCAATCAAAGCACTTTTGAGCAAAAAAATTATTCAATTTTTCAAAACATAACAACTCTTCAACGTTGTCAAGAATCAAGTGATGCTGCTAATGCTAAAAAGAAAAAGTAATCTTTACAAAAAACGACATCAATTTATGTATTTTCGTTCCTGTATGATTTGTAATCTAAGGGAGAACAACGCAGTTAAATTTTTAAAAAATTAAAACAAAATTGCTTTTTTTGATAGTCATCCTTTTAGGATTATTGAACCAAAATATTGAATTAATTGACGTAAAAATTGCAGCAATCTCGAGTAACAGTAAATCTCGCGATTCAGGGCGCTCTGAGACCATGAACAAGTGAAATTGTGCTCTCAGTTAACTAATGGATTTGCTCACTCCGATCAAAATATTTTAGTAAAATATAATCATTTCAACTATTTTATAGAAATAATTTTTTTAAATTATGTAAGAAAAAGAATTAATGGTGCTTTCAATATAAATAGTCGTAATTGCAACTTAAATAGCTGCAGTAATTTTTAAATAAGGTTGCAATGGATTATTGACAGTTTTGGGACAATTCGAAATAAATGGAGACTGGAAAGTCAAAGAATCTGCTCAAAATGAGGATGACCATAGAATTTAGGCTGCTACTCTTAAACACATTTGAGGCGTGTCACATGAAGGTAGATCGATATGAAAAAAGGCTAGAGTAGCTCTTGAGGCTGCTGAAAATGATGGTGAAAAAGCATCATATGGGCCTGGTATTGATGCATTTTAGAGTTGCAGTATTTTATTTATTTATGTGGATTATTGATCACCAAACTTAAATGCAATTTATTCGATACTATACTTCTCTTGCTTTGCTGTATCTTTAACTTTCGCAATTTTCACCCGATTTGCTTCAAATTTTGACATAATGTTCACAATAAATATACTTTTCGTTACAGGTGATTTTTTAATTTTTGACTGATTTTGAGTAACCCACGAAAATGTAAGTTATTTTGTATAATTTTTTGAATTTTTTTAAACGCCGATATTTTGTGATATAATGATCACAATAAATATAGTTTTCGTTACAGGTGATTTTTAAATTTTTGACTAATTTTGAGCAATCCACGAAAATGTAATTTATTTTATATTATTATTTTGTAAACTCCGATATTTTGTGAAAAAGATGCATTTTTTTAAAAGTCTTAAGAGCAACGAAAACTGAATTCATGTAGTTAAAAAAAATTGAAGCAGAATCAAATTTGGGTGGTTTTTTTAAACGTATGAATACAGTAAATTACGGATAATTTGAAAAATAAGTTAACACATTGCATTATTTGAACGCTACATTTAAATATCTGTATTTCTAACATGATAATATGAAGATTAGAATGCGTACAATAAGATAAAAAGTCTTAAGTTTATCATCAATCACTAAGAATTCCTTTTAAAAAAATCCTTTTTTTTTATAAACATATTTGTACTGTGTTGTTGTCATTTAAGAATGGAATGTATGGAAGTATCTTCAAATAATTTTTGAATCCAGAATAATGTTAAAATAAAGTGGATAAAACTATCGTTACTTACAATAAGAAATACTTTAATAAAAATAAAAGAATTGTTACAATTCCACGAATTAATTTTTTGAAGGAACAGCGCTTCTAAAGTTTAATGGCATTTTTTAGTGCAAACTATAAAAATATATTACAATTTAAGCTAACATATAATTAGTTAAGTATACACTAATCCCCCCTTTTTAGGCGAGTATTTCTGAGACATACTAGACATGAAAATATTACGCGTAAAAATTGAAGCGCAAACAATACTTAATTAACACAAGAATAATTACTAACGGAGTGAGATTAAACTATCCGTTTTAAGATACCAGCTTAATTCATTGTTTCTAGGTTCACTGTTTGTTCACCATTTTATATTCACGGTTCATTCTTATTACAATTTGTCAGTAAGTTTCCATTACATTTTGTTAAGATGCCATTTTATAATTAAAGAAACAAATTTGAAGTNTTATAATGGTAATGCTATAAGTATTAAAAAATAAATTACACCAATTTATTTCATTTTAAAAAAGAATAGTTAAAAAGCTATTAAAACAAAATTTTTTTTAAAATTTTGTTAACACTGAAACCAACTTATACATAATGACAGAAATTATGTAACAAAATTATTAATTACAAGCAGCAAATTTTATTAAATTTGTAGATTTGTGTCATAGTGATGACCCTTACAATTAGGTGAGAGATTGTAAGCAAATGAATTTTATTCTGTTTTATAACCAACGTTGAACATCCAACCCAATTCTGAGTTCATGACGTTCAATGATTAGCTTCGTAGTCATGTAATTTCAAACCCAGCCCAGAAGACAACGGAACTCCTGGATCAGACATTGAGGCAAACTAACCTTCGTGCAGTACTTTTTTGATGAAACCAACCCACATTTACGTTACAGGGAGAGGAAAACCACGAAACCCTCTCGCTGTTAGTCTGGCGGTAAGGGGATTTGAACCCACTGATGATATTTTGCGTGAGCACTGCTGTTGATGCGAGCCGGGCGCGGAATTCGTATCTACCAGCCACCGCTGGTATTCGAACCCGGACCATCTCAATGGGATGCAAGCGCTCTATCGTCTGAGTCACCGAGGCTCCCTTTATTAAGATTGGAGTAAAATTGGATGGTATTCATTTTTTTTTTAAAAAAAAAGCACTCTTATGAAAGTTGCATTAAAAAAAAAAAATGTTGTTATTTGCCTAAGTATATTTTTTACAAATTAATATTTTTCACATTTTAAAAAGTCAACAGTTGTTTTAGTTGTAGCGAGTATTAAACTTACGTTGAATGAATTTATTTATTTAAAAATCACTGCATCGTTTAGTGAATACGAGATCACCTGAAAAATTACAACTGTGATGTATGTACAGTCCGCAAAAAAAAAAACGAATCACCCTGAATAACTTTTGTTCTAATGATCGGATTTTCACGAACTAAGCGTCANACCCCAATTCTGAATTAAGGGAATTTTCTCCGTAATGATAATGGTTAGTGCTTAAAAAAATAAGGAAAAGCAAGTACGAAATTCCTCATTAATTTGCAAGATTTGGGTTAACATTGAAAAAGAGCATTTTTCGAATGAGTCAAAATGTTCTTAATCACGCATTTCAAGCAGTATTCATTTTTATAAACGCACTTTTTGAGCTTTGTCTTCTCTCTTAAACACACATTTCGAGCTATGTATATTTTCTTAAACACGCTTTTTAAGCTGTGCCCATTTTTTTTTAACCCTTTGACGTAGATGGGATACCGGTGTCCCTTTTATATATTTTTTTCTTATGCTCAATTACAAGCAAAAATGAGTTTTGAAAAATTTTTTTATTATAAAAAGCAGTCTAATTGTTACTAAAAAGTAGATAACCGGAATTTTATTTATAATAAAATATAGTATCCCAAAAAAAATTGTTTGAATTATTTTTATTGATGTTAAAAGAATTATCATTAATTGATTTTGTAAATTAAAGAAATTTTGATGATGAACCACTAGAACAATTATTACTGAAAGTGAGATGTGTTTGGAAAAAGTCACCGGTGTTTCATGATGTATTTCAGGACCATAAATTATTAAAATGCTAAATATAACATTTTTCAAATATTTTGACCTAAATTAATGCGAAAAAATGAAAAAAGTATGCAAAATTAGTTTAATAAAATTTCTGCATCAAAGAGGGATTTTGAGCTGTGTCCATTTTTTGAAACACCCGTTTTGTACTGCGTCAAGAATAAAAAGATCACCTGCGAAACGAAAAAGACAATCAAACGACAGAATTTTTACTACTAAATTAAAATTTGAATAAAATTGGTCAAATAGTTCGTGAGAAATTAAATTTTAAAAATACAATTATTTTTAAAATTTGATTTCGCAGGAACAATTCGACCGATTTCGCTCAAATTTTGAAAGGCAAATTATATTTTTTAAAATTACATAAACAATTGTATACCTTACAATCCAATTTTTTTCTGACTATTACTAAATAAAATAATAAAAATTTACTATAATTTATTTTTTTCGCGGAATTATCTTTGGATAAACGAATTTTATAATTATGAACACATTTCTTTTTAATTCACTTAGGAAGTTCTCGAGATAAAGTGAAATATGCAGATAAGTAAAATTATAGTAAGGGGTCCAAACTTTGGACCGCTCTTCTGGCCAAACTATTTAGACTAAATTTCCTAGATTGCGACTCCCCTATATTCTGGGGGTTAGAAATTCGAATCCGTTGCAAAACAGGTATATTTATTCAGAGAAAGTGTTTTCTTTTGTATCTGATTTCGTAACTTAAAATATCACCGCACTAATTAGAATAGTTGAGGTCACTCCTAAGATCATTAAGATTGAATCCTAGTACGTGAAGATCCAATCATTAGATCAAAAGTTATTTAGAGTGGTCCGTTTATCTTTTTGCACCCTGCACAAAAATGAATAATTAAATTCAACCAATTTAAGTAGAACTAAAGCGTTATAAATTTAAAGAAATCCTCGCGAATTTGGTGCCGCGGAAGACGAATGCACGTGAGACAGTTAAAGTTTGATAGTTTCTATAAAGTTTGCAAAAAAATTCACTATTCATCGTTTTAAACAAATCAAAAAACTTTTTTTCAGAAAATTTGAGCGTTTTTATTTTTTTATTATCATAACCTATTTAGGATATACGTGTTTAAGATATACTCTCTCAATAATTGTTTTGCCCAGACAATAAAAACCATGAGAAGGGGTTAGTGTGGACATGCAAAGGAAATAATTATTTAATAGACTTGTTAGAAAGGAAGTAAAACTAAAATATAAAAAATTTTAATCCAGAAATTTAGTCTGAAGTTCAAACTGTTTATTTCAATAATTGTTAAAATTTAATTAATGTTAATATAATTTACAGTTAATAAATTAGATATATTCGAATCATCTGATAAAACTTTTTAACGAAAGGAAACATGATTTAATATTTAGAAATTTTTTTTTTTTGAATTTTTTTTTTATTTTATTGACTTGTTTGACAAATAAGCATTATTATAGACGAATTATTCGTAATTTTTTTTAACTAAGTCAGATAACTATCTAATTAGTGAGCAATTTTCGAGTTCTTTCAATTTGCAGGACACATTTGAAGCCTAGCTCCCATGAAAGGATGAAGGTCATATTGTCATAAATATAACACCCATTGTTTCATATATCATGTAAAAAAATTCAAAAGTTCATAATAAATTTTCATACCTATCTATATACATTGCAATCATTATTAACGATTACAATTTTCTTAATTATACCTATAATTGAAAGACGATTTCAAGTAATTATTATATCTAAGACTAATAGTTTGCAATCAATTATATAATTTGTTTTAAAATTCATATTATATTTTCTCATTCATAAATATGCTTTCCATATTTTTATATGTTTTCACTTCAGTAGAAAAAATTGAAAATATTGAAGACATTTAAGTTAAGTTCTACAAGATAAAATTTTAATTTAAAAATATTACAAAAAAAATTATTTTTAATATGTTGCTTTAACTCTTACACGCTTACCTGTTTTTCTTTCTTTCATTTTTTCACATTATTTTAATGTAATTGAACGCTTAATTCGAAAACAAAATTATTTAGAGAAGTAAAATTCATGTCGAGCTCTAAACTTTTTTGCAAGTAACTGAATTACATACTAAAAATAAAATGTAATTATAAATACAGAGTTTAAAACTGTTTGATTAATAGTTTTTAAAATCACATGGATTCAAATTACTCTTAAATGACTCTTTGAATGAATGATGAATTATGATTATTTTTACAAGATGAATCAGAACAGTATCCTAAGAGTTCGAAAGACACTTAGACTAAATCAAAATTTTAATTCAGCGAAGTTTAATATTAGTTAAAAAACTTAAAAAAAGAATATTAAAATCAAAAGAAACTGTTAAAATCTTAACTAAACGAAACAGAAAAATCATTTATTTATTTAGTTTAGTAGGGCTATTTAATAGAAAATAAAAATGTTTCCTTCAAAAATTTTGATTTTTAATACTTTAAAAATATACAAGATGAAATTTTGGATTAAAATTTATTAAAAAATAAAACAATTGCTTAAATTTTAAATTATATTTTGACATTTTACACGTATTGGCACAATCAACACTTATTTGCTAAGCAAATAAGACATAGTAATTTTAAAATGTAAATGTAAGGTTGCATGCTATTTTTATATTTAATTATTCAATTTTGTGTGCAATAATAAAACAGTAAACGATCTTAAACAATTAAAGGGGTTTTCAAGTGTAAAATACTATTTATAACAAGAAAGAGAAACATATACTTTATTTTACAGTTTTTACTATTTCAAAAACAAAGACTTTATACAGCTTTCAAAGTTCACTCAAAATTTTAAATTCATCGTTCAATATATTCCAATGAAAATATTCAGTAGTCAAAAAATTACAATAGGACTTTTTTAAAAAAAAAATACAAATTTATATCGATGTCCAATATTAAATGTCCATCACGAAATAAAGCACCAAATAAATTAAAAACTGGAACTAACAATAGAAGTTTAAAATTTAAATCATATCTACAAAAACAAAAAATAAAACTATACAAGAAATAAATTCTCAAATTGATATATAAGCTTTTTGTCTCACTGTAAACAATAACAATATAGGTAATGAGATCTATAAATAATACAGCTGCTTAAATTAAATAAAATTTATCTAAAACAAGGAATACAGCTGCTTGTATTAAATCTGATAAATTATCAAAATTTACTTACTATTATTATTTATTGGATGATACTTTATGTAATAAAAAGTTTCAAATAAAATATATAAAATATAAATTAGTCATAAAATCAGATGAATAGTAGACTTAAAATTTTGATCAACTTTCAATAAATATCTCACTACAAATAAGATATTTACTGCAAGAAAAGAGAAATGTTTTAACATTGTCTAATTCCTACCATTTCAAGATCACATATATATATTAACACTTTATGAAAAATAAAATGTGCATATCTTCCTCCTATATTATTGTTCATCTCTGAAAAAACTAGTTTGAGAATAACACGTTTCACCATTTTTAATAAAATAACTATTTCACAACAGCGTAAATCAACCATCGAAAATTTTTGAAAAATTATTTCCTACTATACACAATTATATAATGACAGTAAATTGATGAAAAGTTTTAAAAATAATAAATCATATAGAATTATATATTTCTTATCTGCGTGTGAAAGAAACAAACGGTTCTAAATTTAACTCAAAATTTTCAATTTTAGTGTTATGAAAAAACATTTGTAACTGACAAACAACTTCATGTATACTTCAGTTAAACTTTATTTTATGTATAAACTCATTAAAATATTTAATTTTGGACATATGGTCATTTTAATACAATAGAGATGATTTTAAAGTAGTATGGAGGTAACAGGTGAAATATCTAATTAAGTGAGAGGTGCAAGAAAAAAGTCTTCTTTCAAGATTGTTAGGGGAAAAAACATTGAAAAGACAAGGGAGAAGTTGAAGTTAAAGTAATTGTCCGCAGCGTTATAAATATACAATGAAAAGACACTAGAGCATGACCCGCTTCTTTCTTTCACACAGATTAAAGCATTTTGTTTTTAAAATGTAATATACAAGTCAATTTTCGAATATGAGGAAGAAATACATTTTTTTTTAAAAATGGTTTCTTTAGAATAATGAAATAAAATTTCGCAACTTTCGGTGGCATCAGTTACAATTTATAGTTCCATTCATATAATACAAGTTATAAGTTCACTTGACTTAACAGGAGCTGAAGCAGCTAATCTAAATGATTATGAGTGAAAAAATGGGGAATGAATAAAGAAGTCACCAAAAGGGAAGATTTTTAAAAGAGTTTTAATACCAAGTAAAGTCAATGCATGGCATATCACTCTAATGAATAAATCTTATTTTTTTTCTAGGGAAATATGCCAGAATATTTTTAAAATAATTTTCTGACGTTTAATTTTTAAAAATTCAAAAAATATTAAAAATCACTTTATTAAATCACTTAAAATACAATGCCTCATTGATAAAAAATATTACACTTTTTAACTTTTCCAAGCGTAATTATCGTATGATGTATTTTAAAAAATTTTAGTTTTATTTTCTTATATTTATAGCAGCTCATACCAACACCATGGAAGCTGCTTAACCTAGATTTATTATAATTTTTTCACTATGCAATATCACATTTCTGCACTGTACGACAAAACTCAACAATCCAATTATGTTGACTTTTTTTTTTACTATAATTGTCTTGTAAACTCAATAATTTATTTATAGTAAAACACACAGCTGCTCTTTGGGCTTAAGACACAAATAATAAGACAATTTTAAAGCTTCAACCTAACATTGAAAGACAAGCAATAGTACAAATGTCGACGAAAATATGTATTAAATATAAGCATTTATTAAACATGATATGAATAATAGCCGCAATAGATTATAAGTAAAAGTATGTTAAACTAAAGTTAAATATTGTCATTAGAAATGTTCAAAATTATTGTTTTGTAGAATAAACTAAACTTTAGCCATCAGTCCCTTAAAATAAAACTGTTGAGCTGTGTACCAATTTTAAATAATGAATAAATGGATATTTAAGTTAATTATAACACAGAGCATATTCACAAAAACATCAATAATACAAATTCACATCGACCTTTAAGACTAAACTTACAATTTGTGTACAAATGAAATTTTCTAGCAGCAACAGCCAATCACAGACATTCAAATATCCGACACAGACCATCAAAAGACTAGGCACATTAGTTAACTCTTATCATAAGACATTTCACACCACACTATGTGATATTGCATAGTGAGATTATAAAACATGATGCTTGAAGGCTTAAGAAGCGAAAAACTTAGCAAAGGCTATAAAATAAATCACCGTCCTCTTCATGTAAAATCGTCAGCTTCGAATCAACCATGTTTATTTCATGTTCGGTTCCCCTAGAACGCTTAGATGTAAGCGTAGACCCAGAACAATAGTCACAAGGAACACAGAGCATAAGCCTAAAAATGAGTAACAAACCCCCAAGGAGCTGAATTTTATTATGCCTCGGCAATAGCTGTTCTATAAAGTCATTACAGCGAAGAAAAATACAGCTTAAGCCAAGGAACCCAGTTTTGAGGTCCTCCTCCACATTGCCCCCAATGTACTATGTAATATGGGTTTCTACTGGATGACACAGCAGTTGCACTTTGGCTTTTTCTTGAGAATCACTTGTTCCACCTGCGGTGTGTCAGAGGGAGGCATTATGACGCTGCGTTGTACCTCCACTATGCCCGGTGTAGCAACTTTGGGGGTGCTGCCATTAGCCCCTTTTCCCAGGGGCTGATTGCTGTTGGGAATTATGGCCATTTCTTTAACCTCTTTGCCATTAGGAGATCCGGAGACAAACGAGTCCATCTGATCGTGATGCACGCCATTCACAACAACGCCGTCCATGCTTGTTTCTTCACCTTTCACTGGGGTAATGGGTTTGCCCTCTTTGATCAGACTCACTATCGTGTCTGCCTCTCGACTCAGCTCACCGTCAGGTCTGAAGGGATTGTCTATACCACTCTCGTGACTGCAAGAGAAAATGGAATTAGAATAAAGGATGGACAAATTACAGTAATATACAAAGAAAATATATGTAATACTGAGCGTCGATAGTATCTGTGACTCACAACGTCAACGACTCAGCGCTAAAAACAGAAGAGACTTGTTTCACAGATTATTGCAATTTTACGTCTCTGAGCTTGCGGATAAGGCACAATGCGCTAAAATGGTGACGTTGGCGCTCTCTGTGCACTAACTATTTCTTATTTTATTTTATAAACGTAGTTGAACAATCAACCCAATTTTGGGTTCACGACTACCAGTGTTCAACTCCGTAGCCTTGTAATTTTGAACTCAATCCAGAAGACAAGGGAACTCCTGGATCAAGTATTGGGAGAAATTTGCTTTCGTGGAGGACTTTTTTGATGGAGCTAACCCGCACTTGCTCTACAAATTAATTTCAAAAAAAGGTTGCATTATAATAAAGTCGCTAAAAGTAAGTTTTGTGACAGTTAAAATTATTTTAAGTATATAATATACAAAAATATTTTTGAACCGAATATAACTTATTAATTTAAAGTGTTTGTCTTCTTAATGCTTTTAGGATAAATATTAAAATTTATTTCAATGATTAAAATAAAATTGTAAATAATTTAGCATAGAATTTAGTAGTACCACTGAAATATTTTAAGAGCTTTTGTTTGAAATCGAATTTTAAAGATAAATGACTCGAATCGAATTTTAAAGATAAATGACTCATTCAGATCATAACTTTTAAAGATCATACTTCAAAAAAAATGCAAAACATTTTTTAAAATAATTGCACTGTTGCCAATTATCTGGAAGATTTTTTTTCAGGAAAAATGGTAGAAAATTTCATAGTTTCATATTTGATTTTTTGTTAAATAAATTTGTTTTAATATAATTTAACCACCATTCTACACCAACATATTAAATATATAATAAAATAACAAACAGAAAATAAGATATCTGAAAAGTAATAAAAATTGTTAAACAATAAGAAAATATTTAATGATAACATAATTAGTGAAAACATTGGGAAAATTATTTGAATAAAATACATTAAAAACTAATTAACCATGAAAAGATAGAGCTTCTTTTTTAACTCACAAGATATATCTACAAAGCAAAATGTACTTACAAATAAATATTAACATATCTTTTACCAGACGCTAAATTTTTATTGTTTATTAAAGGTATGTATAAAATAATAGGCTCGAAGACATACAAACAACTTGAAAAAAGTTAAAAATAATTAGAACAGAAAAAAAAGTCATAGAAAAATGAATTTTAAATAAAAGAAGAATAAAAATTACTCAAGATTTAAAAACGTAAGAAAAAATTTAAAATCTTAAAAAATATATATAAAATAATCTTAACAAATCTTAAAAACTTAATTTTCTTAGAAATTCTCTCTCTTTTTTTATCAAAATTAGACATTAACTGAATAGTAGGAAGTAAGGTAATATCCAAATAGAGCTACATACACAATGAAATAACAATTTTCTTACACCGATGACGAATTTAAATTTTAAGAAAAAACATGATTAAGGAGCACATTTTATTTATTTCTCTAAAGAATTAAAGAAATCATAAATGCAATTTTTTACATTATTTTATTTGCATCAATAGACCTATAGTAAAAAATCGTCAATTACAATTTTAAAAGTTAAAAATCAGCTGAAGTTGGGTTTGTAGAAAAATGTTTTTATGAATAATTTTAACCAGTCTGGTTTGTGATTTGCAGTAGTGTCCTAAGATATAATTTAAAAAGCCAGAAACCGACCAATAGAAAGCGAATAACGTAACCAGTATAAAGAAATAAAATTGTGTTCTATATTAAACTTGGGACAAAAGCGAAATGAAAAACAGGAACAATTATCTTGGTGGGGGGGGGGCTTATTTTATTTGGTGAAAGTAAAAATTTTCAAGGAATCTGATTTGGCGCAATACATTGCAACATTATTGTTAAGCAGTAGTGTAAATAGTTCTATTTAAAAAAAGTAGTAAAAATAAAACAGTATGGCATTTATCAGGAGTTTCCTCCTTCAAATTTTGATTTTTTTTCTATATATATTAGCTGAACACTTTTCAGAGATTTACATTAAAATATCTAAAAAAGAACAGTTTATAAATACTTTTTAAGTTTATAAATAATACAGTTTATAAATTTATAACTTATATTGTAATTAAAATAAATTCTATATTAATTACAATATAAGTTATTAATCATTTATTGTTATCACATTCATAAGTTAGCCAATTCGAAACATCAGAGAAATTTTTTTTTTCTATTGATGATAAATATTAGCATAAATTCAGAGCAAAGAAAGTATAGATTTACATAAAAATATTTTTTATTTATAAGAAAAAAATAAATATTTAAACTCAATCTCATAAATACACACATTTAAAAATTGTAAAGACAGTCTTTTTTTTCTTCTCAGAATATTTAATACGTTAATTTAATATTCGAATTGTATGATAATAACCATAAGAAGCATTGATAAAATCGTAAATATTATTTTACATGGGAAAAAAACCATTGATTTTAAGAGTACCACTTTTAGTTTTAGAAAATCTCACAAAAATAAATACAAATGTTTCAAATTTTTATACAGATTATCCTAAAAATATATTGATTTTTTGAATATCAGTCTACTTTAGCTAGCTTCCAAGGAAAATACATTTTTTAAAGAATAACATATATATTAATTTCGCATGTATAAACTTTAAAAAATGAGTATTACAATTAATAATGCATGCTTTGAATTTACAATTATTAAAAACAATTTTTTATTCGGATAAATTAAAACTTTAATTTCATTCAAAACTGTATAGTTACTTCCTCATTTTGAAACATTTACGACAGTTAATTTTTCTTAACTGATAAATCTACAAAATTTATATACATATAAAAAAAAAGAACATTCAACGTTTAAATCATAAATAAAAAGTGAAACAAAAATAGAATAAAATTTAATTACATATTTGGTCCTTACAATAAAATCTAGGATCACTCAAATTACCTGATATTCAGGAGAACTAGATTAGCAATCAAAGTTTACAAAATCTTCCTTAAATATAATTAAGAAAGGATACATACTCAGAGCATACGACCTCTTCCAATAAGGACCAAATAGTAAAAAAGCCACAAATATTCCCAACATATCCACCCGACTCATGCACTCCAAAAATAAATTTAGGGAGGGTCTTAACATACCGTTCTACTGGTACAGTCACGTAGTACACATGCAGGCGATTATCTATGGAGGCCATGGATAAAACAGCTCTTCACTTTTAGTGTGTAGGATGAGGCAGATAAAACTTTTTTTAAAAAAAAAAGAATCCTCTTACATCCTAAAGAGCAACATAGCTTGACAACAGACGCAACATCCTCTTGTGGAGGCTCGAAGCCTCGTTTTCCGACGGTGTTTCATGAGCAAATATTATGCTACACATGAAATATACAATATTTTGAGCAATAAATTAGTGTGCGCATTCTGCCTCATTCATGTGTGCGTTGGCCGGGACACACTCGGCACACGACTATCTATTATTTTTGTTTCTTTTCCATGGTGTACCGCTAGCGACATTTCAGGGATCGCCAGACGAAAATGGAGAGTTTGGCTGCCAAAAAAAGGTTGCTGGAATAGAGAATCGATCGCCAAAGTATCGCCAATGCTTAATGTCGACAGCTCAGACTTAGAGGATTCGGAACAATTTTTTATTGAATGAAACAATCATTAAAGGAATACCAACAAGAGAGAATTCGAATTTAAGATGTCTAGAAAATTGCTCCGCGATGCCAAATATTGTTCGGGAACGAAGTAAAGAAGCGAGAAACATGCATTGAGAATTTCTTTCAAATGACAAATAAGAGAAAGTAAATTATATATTTTTTTTGTCCTTTCATATAACACAGCCACAGATATTAAATTATATATATATTTTAAAGTTAAGTTAATAATAAATACGCATATGTTTGTTAAAAAAAGGTTTAATGTTTGGTTTAATAATGTGAAGAATTAAATCGAGTTTTAAAAGAAATTTATAAAGCTTTTATATCTTGATGATTTTACGGAATGGAAAAAAATACATATAGTTTTAATACACGTGAATAAACAAATATATTTTAAATTTTTGAATATAAAAATAATTTATTTGTAGGAGTGAAATATTTAAACTAATTTCATGTTGTTAAAGAATTAGATAGCAATTTAAAAAGAGATTAAGTTTATACATATTTATGAATTTTTGTAAAAAATATGGTTTAGTTGATACAAATATAACAAGACTGAAAATTTTAAAATATATGTTAAGACTAGCCATTAAAAATCAATTATGGTTTGCATTTATATATTCAATTATAAAGAGTAACCAGCAACCATATCTACAATGGGAGAAATGTAATTTTGATTTATAATGAGTAATGTTCAAATCGTTTCTAAATTTCGTTATAAATTGTAAATTCGCAGTTACCCCCCAAAAAAGCATTTTTTTCAAAATCGATAAATAAAATAAGTTGCAATATAAGCTATTAAATAATACTTTTTTTTATTTATTCATGAACTTTATTTGAAAAATCTTAACAAAATATTTAGCTTCAAACAGAATCATGCAACATATTTTTCATTATAAAAATGTACCCTCAATATTTTTCAATTCAGAACTAAACATTTCACAAAATTCTTTTAAGGAACTAAGTTGATTGGTGATACCTTTAAGTCATAATTTTAGAACTACAATTCTTTGAAAGACCTGGTTTTTTGTGTTTTTCCCTTTTTTACAAAAACAGGACCTTATTTTTATGTATTAGAAAAAACTGAACTCTGACAAAAAAAAATCGATTCAACAGTAATTTTAGATTCAGAAAATGAGTAGAATTTCGATTCAGGAATTTTTTTTATCAAATTCACAAAAACAGGACTTTTTAGAAAAAAAGTATGCAACGATTTCTAGTTTTGGGGATTTTTCACAAAAACAGGATCATATTTACAAAATCGGAACTTTCGCAGAAAACCCCTGATTTCCCGATGTATTTAAGTATTTGGCACTAAATAAGCTAAGTTTCTACGAAACGAGAAATTTTTCTTGAATTGAAATTACTGATTTTCAAAAGTATAATCACTTTAGAATCTATAATACACTTAATATTCCCTACCTTTAAATAAACTAGGGTAAAACTTTTTAAAACAGCAAAAACAATTACAAAAAAAAGCAAAAACCTCTTAATCTGACTTCAAACAACATACTTCGATAAATAAGGTTCGGATAGTTTATTAATTTATGCTTTATTAATTAAAAGTAATCATTTAATAAATTTAGTCTAATACATCGTGTTAACATTAACATGAAACAAAATCATAGTTATCCACACTTTAAATCATGTAAAATATTAAATATATTCATTTTTTTTTTACATAGAGAAATGGATATTACAAAAGAATCAACTGCCATAATATCAGAGTTCAAATTAGCTTTTGCTAGTAATTATATCATTGAGCTTAAAATAATTTCTAATAATTCGAATGCATAAGGTATCAAAATTTTTACTGATGACACTGAATATGACTGCTAAGAATTAACGCGAGTTTCTGTTAATTTCAGGAAATTAAAAAAAAGATAATAAAAAGTTAAATTTTTTTTTCTCAAAAAGAACTAAAAATAAATTATCAAACACGTGATAAAGTAAATAGATAACTTAAATGAAACACACATTTTTCTTAAATAAAATTCTAGAATTTGCATTGAAGTTCCAGAATTTGCATTGAAGTTCCAGAATTTGCACTCAAACTGTCTTTTTAAAAATGAGCAAAAAATAAAGATTATTTTTCTAAAGTTGAGTACTAGAACCCTGCAGACTTTTAAAATGAGTATAAATCAGACATAAAATACAATATAAAATCAAATAACAGCGATTGATTAATNATAACTTAAATGAAATACACATTTTTCTTAAATAAAATTCTAGAATTTGCATTTAAGTTCCAGAATTTGCACTCAAACTATCTTTTTAAAAATGAGCAAAAAATAAAGATTATTTTTCTAAAGTTGAGTACTAGAACCCTACAGACTTTTAAAATGAGTATAAATCAGACATAAAATATAATATAAAATCAAATAACAGTGATTAATTTAAATTATACAACAAAATAATTGAATGGGTGATATAGTTTAGTTTCGAAAAAATAATGAAAGGATAATCACCATCGTTAATTGAAAAATGTGCACAAACATTATGATCAAACTAACTAATATAGTTCACAATAATTTTTTTTTAACTTGAGAAAATCAGAAATACAAAAGGAAATGGGTATTGAGTAATGCGTTTAAATAAGGCACATTTATTTACAAATGCAACATTCAAAATATAAGCAAAGGTTTAAAATTTGGTCCAGTTTCATGTCAAATAAAAGCAACGTCTTCATTGTTTTGTTCTTTCTCAATCGATAGTTACACTATTATAAATATTCGCCTAGTCTTTCGCTTATAATAATTTACTGCACGCAAGGAATCATGTGACTCGACGAAAATCATTAAGGTTATCAAATATAGCCGGGAAGAGCGATAAAGCGCCAAATGAAGTTGTAGGCTTCCTCAAAGGTGTTTCCCCATCATCCCAATCCCGACATCCTCTCGCTATTTCTCCCCCCCCCTCCACCCTTGCAAAAAGAGCAAGGATGGAAGACAGTGTTAGATATGAAAGGAAGTACCCATTTAAGAATAAAATAATTAATTTATTCTTTAGTTTTATACAACCCAAAAAGTACTAGTTTTATCAAATTAATTTTCTACGCTTAGGAAATATTTATGAAGGCATCATTCAGAAAATAAAATTGAATTCAGCTGGAATTTTAGATAAATATGGATTCTAAAGTGCAGTAATATTTTACGAATTATTAGAAAATAATCCACGAACTATGAACGAATGTATTAAAGAGTACGTACCGAACGTACCCATTTCACAATAATATATTACGAATTATTATAAAACAACTAATCATGAACGAATGTTTAAACACTAGAAAGACTGAAACTTAGTATATATCTATATTGCCCAAAAGCAGTCAAAATGTGATTGTGAAAGAATAACCTAAGGTGCTAAGAAATTTATTTTAAATTAATTTTCAATAATATTTTTCACATTATTTACAGTTATATAACAAGTTATTAGTAAATATTAACAATAAAAAAAATTATATGTTGCACAAAAAGTCTACAAAATTCTAAGAAATTTGTGTCATTATATACATCATTATTTTTCTAATTGAAATTAAAAAGCAGTCAAAATGACTTCCTTGGGCAATCTAGTGTTCTTTTGACAATAATATATTACGAATTAGAAAATAAGCTACAATGAAAGAATGTTTTAAAGAGTTTGTATAAAGCATACCCACTTGACGTATTAAAAATTATTTTTTATTAATTAAATTTCTTTTTAATGTGATAGGTCTATATTCGTTTAGGGAAATAAGGAAATAAATATTTAGTAGTTAACTAACCATAAATAGATATTTAATAACTATAATATTTATGATATTTGAAAGTTAAAGTTAGCTAAATACTAATTAATGAATTATAATTTTTAATTATGATTTTTAATGAACAAAAATGCAACATTTTTGTCAATATATATATATTTAAAAATTTAAAAGTAATCGTAATGTTCATGAGAAAATCATTAAAATTTATTGTCGCAAACAAACCAGAAAAAATTTCCAATCCATTGAAATTAAAATATTTATATTCTTTCAGTTAAATTTAAGTCAAAATTTAGTATATTTAACAATTAATAGCGATAATATATCGAAATACGATGAGACACCAAACCTAACTTCATCCAAAAAACTAAAACTGATCATAAACAAATATTTCTAATCTCATTGCTTTTCGTTAACTAACAAAGACTGTAAGTTTTCAGTTAACAGTAGAAATCTTGAAAAAATTAAGGATTGAATAACTGAAGCTAATTTCGGCCCAAATTTTAAACTTAAGTATTGAAATCTCTTTATATGATTGAATAAATAGGCTGCTTTGGTTTAGCTCTAATAAGCTGCTAGTAAAGCATTGGGGAAACATCAAGTTTTCAATAAAAAAATTTAAAAAATTATTATAAAACATTTTAGCGATAATCATGTGTTTTAAAAACCTTCAGTCTCATTGATAGATATTATCTGAGAAAACAAAACATCTTTGTATACTTGCGGCGACAGGAAAAAAAAGAATCACAGTTAATCTGATCAAAGATGAGTCATGATCACTCACGATAGATCGGAACTATGGATAGAAAAGTGGAGAGGCTATCTTAAAGATTATAGAGCAGATTAACATTTTAGGTCAACATAGAAGTTTTAAAAACAATAAAAGCATTCGAGCATGAAGAATTGAAAGAAACTAATCGAATAAAATATATAGTAAGACGACGAAGAATTGATGAGGAAATGGTGTTATATTGAATGCGAGAAATAAGAGAAAAATTATAACTTTATCGATTCGACAGTAAAATAGAAAATAGTTTTTTAAAGGTAGATTTGATTGGAAATATTGAAAAACCTGTTTAAAATATACCTCAAAACACATCTATAATAACTATTCTTATATAAGAAATATTCGCTACTTTTCGGAAAATTAAGAAGGAAAGTTTTACAATCTAAAATGAAGTATACAATAGAGTTTTGGAATAGTTTTAATTTTTACATATATTTTACTTTAGTATTTTCTAATTGCGATATTTTAACTTCATGAGATTTTCTCTCTCGATATTTTGACTGTGCGAGGCATATGTCCCACCTTGTTTTGAATGGATATCGTACGTTTCATTCAATTTTTGACCGCAATAATTTTTTTTTTTTGCATTCCAATAATGTCAAACAAATTACTAATAAAAAATGAAGAAGCGATTGAACTCTTTCAAACAAATGGACGTGTTATTTTTTTATTACTTTGGGGATTTTCTCGGGATTCGCTTATCCGTGCTTCTCCAATATTAATTCCCTCGATGAGCCGAGATTTTAACTGCATAATTACCGTACAATTGAGGTTCTTTCCCTCATATTTATTAAGATTTTTACCCCAAGATAGAGTGCTGATCAATAAGATTTTTAACCAACAGTCTAATGCAGTTTACAGAACACCGAAATTATTTGTGAAGTGTGAGACAGATGTAGAAAAGGGAAAACAAGTGAATGAAGCATTTGTTAGACATTCATTTCGGATCCAACAGCTAAGAAGAGTTACTCAGAAAATAAAGGAAATTCGGGCAAGAAGCCAGCAAAGCCACCGACTCGAGACGTCCAAGTTCAAGAGAAATAGTGGTATTTTAAGCCATACAGATTTCAACCGACCTCTCCAGCAAGATGGAATATTTGGAATTCCATTTCATACTGCCACTACATCCATCATCAAATTTTTTTTCTGTTTCAACTTATAAATTAAAGACCATAGAATTTCGTAGCTTCAAGAAACCCCACTTGAATAAATCATCGATTATAAGAGCAGAATATTTATCCTTTCCTTAAATCTTTGAAGAACTGTGATTTTAATCGCTAAACACAAAATAATGTAAAAATTCATTTAAATGAGTTGTTTTGTTAAAGCCAAAACTAAAATAATGTAGACAATTCTATTTTTTTTTTAAATTTTCTTAAATTTTTTTAACTGAAAAAAATTCCTCGCCGTAAAAGAATTAAGCAAATGAATATTCCTAGGCTTACGATAGCAGTAAATTGTATAATGAATCTAAGTTGCATTTTGGTTAATTTTCAGTAATTCAAAATAAATTTCCAATTGTTCTCACAAGAATGAAATGTATATAACTGTTGGTTAGCTGAGTGCAGATTTTAAAAGAATGTAAAACCAAAAAAACTATACTGCGCAGATCACGCTCAAAGTAACAAAACCTAACTGCTTACGCAAGAATAAAATAAAATCTTTGGGGATCCTCCTAGTCCTGATAGCGGTATTTACCAGAGGAAATTAAAAAACTCTAATTGCAAAATTTCAGTCTCATATTCCAAACCAAATCTAAATATCATATCATTTGGGTCTGAAATCATAACTTCCAAAATATATTTCGAAGAAAACGAATTAAAATTCAAATAACTACATCCAATTTTAGCGTGGATGATGACTATTCGGCTTTTTTAAGCTTGAGTGGTGTTCTAGTATATGCAGTATTGCAAGCTGTACAAGCAATTTATTTCTTGATATTAAATTTTATTTTTCTCCCTTATTTACTTCAATAGTAGAATCAAATGCTGAAAAATTTGACCACAAATTATATAATTTAACAGCATGATGTACTACCTACACATATACCGTAAAAATGTATATTTTGTGGGAGGAAAATACTAAAATTTTGAATTAAATGTTTTTATCACCAGTATTTTGTTTGTCCTTAGCCGTTTCATGTGAATTCAAAACTCGTGTAAGTTAGAAAATAGAAGGAAAGAGCGAAGGAATAATGCTGTAGATTAATACAAAATATTAACAGATTAAAAACTATAATTAAGAAAATACCATAGTAGAAACTAAAGACACAAGAATTTTTAAATCGAAATTTAGTAATACATAAACTAAAGAAAACACTTCTAATAGAGCACGTACTCTGCCAAGATGATCATGGAAAGAAGGGATTGGAAAGAAATGCAAGAAGAGCGAAGAAAGATTCTAGAAAAAGAAATAAGACGCAGCTTTTATCCAGAAAAAATATTTTTCTTCCAATACTTCACGCATCTTTTTCAAAGTCACGATCACTAACTTCAATTACGACAAGCTAATACTTTTTCCCCCCTTCTATTTTTGTATTCGTGAAAGATTTTTCACGCCATCCAAAAAGTAGTAAATCATATTTTAAGGGCGAGACTAGTTTGGATTTTGTTAAAATATTTTTTTTGCTTCACCTTTCCTGACTTAATAGAACAACTTATTTTCAGTATATTTCGTTCTTCTCTTTTTACCTGTCTACATTTTTACTTGATAAAAATTTTGCAAGTTTCCAGATCGAAGATGAAAAATACTAAATGGAGTAAACTAAAATGAAATTATCGAAATAAAAAAGATTTGAATTGCCTAATACATACCTGTTTTATATCATTTTTATTTCATTTTCCTTCCTATTTTTATATATTTTTGTTTCATTTCCTTCTATTTTATTTAATTATAATCCTATTTTTCCTTCCAAACTAAATTAAGTTTGCTTTATAACCGTTTGTTTAGTTTCAGTTTGCTAAAAAATAAAATATGGAATTCAAGCTTCAGTTTATTTAATTATATTATATTTTATTTAATTATAATCCTATTTTTCCTTTCAAACTAAATTAAGTTTGCGTTATAACCGTTTGTTTAGTTTCAGTTTGCTAAAAAATAAAATATGGTATTCAAGTTTTAGTATATATCTAGTATATATATGGTATATATAAGGTATCTATATACATGGTATAGTATATATATGGTATCTATGACTTAATTCATAAATTTTTAGGTCTGTCAAAATCGTTTAATTGTTTTTGAAAGAATTGAGTCACCGGCGAATTAATAATTCAAACATTTTTATTCAAATTTTTCTAGATCTTTTAAATCTTATTTTCATTTTTCAATTTCTCGCAGTCATAACTAGTTCATTTACCCTATGTTGAAAATTAACTTAATTAAACAAAATGCAGACGGGGGAAAAAAGAAAAAATCTTGCCGCTGTTACGTATTGAACACATAGTGCATGTTTTTTTTTTTCCAATTAGCATAAAAAAGTCAATTTAGGGATGAAAAAAAAATTCCTATTAGTAAGAATGAATTATTAATAGGGCTGAACTTTTTTCTTTATTCATAGTTCGACTAATTGAAGAAAAGAGGTGTTACAAAAAATAAATCGAAGCTGCTACTAATTAAATTTTCAAAATGGCTAAAAAAAAGATAAGAAAAAATACGCAATTACTCGCAGTTTTTGGGCATTTTTTAAATTTTATTCCCAGTATTTAAGTTAAAATTAATAGCAGTAATTGCAAAAAAAAAATAAAAATAATTTTAAAAAACTTAGGACACATTTAACCGAAAACAATTTTTTAAATAAATCTCAATCTTAATCAAATTAAAGGTAAATAAGGGAAAGCAAGAGATTATTATCATTTCGAAATTTTCCAATAACAATTTCGAAATTACACAAGACTTATTCACGTTAGCATCTTACGTACTATAAGTTTAAGCTTCACTTCAGCTGCGAGGTTATTTATGAAAAAAATTAAGATTTCTGAAATCTGATTTTTTTTTAATAAAAATTACACACTTAAAATAAAATAAACTTCGATGTAATTTTTAAGTGGAAAAAGTTTGTACACAAAATAAATTTTGATGAAATAATTCAATGAAAAATTTGTACAAGCTGCGATTACTGTTATTATTATTTTAATTTTTATTCGCAAATAGTTTTAAAAATTAAAATTGATAGGGTTTGTTCTAAAATTGAATGCTACATATTTCAACGGCAAATTCATGTAAACAAATTAAAGCGAGGAAAAATAAGATTTTTATAGCTATATTTTCGTAAACACAGGAAAATAGAATTTTCACACTAAAATGAATCACACAAAAAGCCTTGTCTCTAAAATTACATTTCCTTTTATTATCTAATTTAGAAATTTAATAGAATTTTAAACATGAATCTTTATCATTAGCACATCAACGTTTTAAGCTAGATTACAAAATCGAATGAGTAATTTAAAACCTCATTTAATTTAAAAACCTCATTTATTTTACGGCGTTTTATATAAATAAAAGAATACTAACTTAATCTGTGAATCGAAAAATTTTGATACGAAATTTCAACATCATACCATGATCATTAATTTAACCCTTTTTTCAATTTCAACAAATATATTCAAAGGATAAATTTATTAGAACACCGACAAAAATGACAAGCAGCAAGGCTGGGAAAACAGTGATCCAAAGAATTTCCTTTTCCAAGAGTCACGTTGCGCCATCTACCAACACTAAACGTAATTAAATTTGAACTTTTCCATCAGTAAATAAAAATTGATGATTAAACATCTCATTTTATTTTAATGTCATATTAACCTTGCATTCATTTCTCAGAAGCAACAAAGCTAAAAAAAAATTTATGTAGTTCAACAACGACTTCCTTATTTTGATTGGCAACTCAGAAATAGTATGGCATTCCGAGAACTTTTGCCAATGTTATAAATGAAAGAGGGGGAAAAAATTAAAAGAGTAAACGTATTGATTCGTGTTGTACGAAAAGCTGCTTTTATTTTTAGCCGCGGTTTCATGAAAAGGCAAAAATCTCACTTTGGGTTTAAATACCTGTCTGTCAAACAAGAAAGCGTGAATTAAGCAAGTAGTAAGTTTTAGAAGCTTAACAATCTGGAACAAGTTGACGACATTGATAAATTATACACGCAATAACTTTGGAAGGAGTATTTCCCACTTTAGAAATAAGTTGTTTTTTCACGAGACTTTTGTTTGCGTGTTAGCAAATTAGGATTAAAAAATAAAATTCATAATTTTATTGATACGAAACACTACCTTGGCTGAATTTTGTGACTACTTTGAATGAATTTTGTGAGGCACACATATTCTATAATAATCCTAATATAAACGTCGTGAGAATAAAATAGAATTATGGAAGCTAAGTTTAAAAATTCTCAAATGAATTTCATAACATCTATGCATAGTAGCAACAATAATAAAAATTGTAAATATGAGTTTCATCATCATCATCATCATAGTTGGCCAGACAGCCCAATGTGGGCTAATGCTTTCCTCTGAAGATTTCTTCATAACTTCCAATTTATCTTTGATCTTCAATTTTTGTCATTAATTGCAAGAAAATCAGATTCCACCGAATCAACCCATCTCTCCATAAATGAGTGGTGCTGCCATCTATCTAGAGGGTTTTGAGTTAAGTCACCCTAGAGGTGCTCTCTTGTCCAACGAAAGGCGCTCTTTCGCAAGGCCAATAGCTTGCGATCTTGGCTTGTCCAAAAGTTTTTATAAACAACACAAGAACGCTTTATTTAAGTTGCTTCTAATCAGTAAAAATTTAAATCATAAAATTTACAAACTAAAAAACATATGTAGAACCGAGAAACAAAGATACCTAGTAGTTAACAGTTTTGGAATAAAGCGCTCATTCCACGAGCAGCAAAAAGGCCGCATGTATATCATGAATTTGGTTGTAGTTATTAGATTTACCACATATTGTTTCAAGTGGTAATCTATGAAAAAAAGTAAAAGCGTTAAAGTTTGCAGAATTCTTTTAAAATTTCGTTAACATTTAAAAGCGATACCATATGAATATATTAAATCATTCATAATTATATTAAAATCATTTATAGGTCGAGATGGTCCAAAATAATTTTAAATTGAATTTATAAAAACAAAAATTGTTGTACCGTAAATACATCTGAATAAGGCAAATCGCAAAATTCACAAATCAATGTTATCCCCAATTTTATGAAATCTGTTTTCTATTATACGGAGGTGGCAACTATATCAAATCACAGCAGATGATTGTGACTAAATGGATTCGAGAGAGTCTAGAACAATTTTGTAGAAGTCAACTTTCAAAATATCCATTCGACTTCCGAAAGTTAAAAATGAGCAAGTTAAAAGCTGTTAGTTAAAGGGTGCACGTAAGTTAAAGGATGTAAGCGACATAATCTTAAAATTATCCCCCCTCCCCCTTAAATTTTTCTTGGGGGACCAGAATTACATTTAATGCTAATGGTGTATAATTAGGGCCCTATAAATTACGCGAAGATGCGGAAACCCGCATAATTCACAATTATCCGCATAATTTACAATTTTCTGCGTAATCGCAGCATATCTGTATAATTTTTATTTTTCAGCAAAATGTATTCGTTTACCAGATAAATTTCTCCTTAAGGGTTTTTTTTTTCAATTGAAATATATCTTCTTTCCAATTCCAAGAATCTTTATGGACAGGTGGACGTTTGCAAAGACTTTCAGTTCATTGCAGAACACGCTCAGATATTAATGGATACTCTTCTCTTTTTCGAAACATGTGGTGTATCTATTCACAAAGCTTACTATAAGATTTTTGATCTGCGGTCTAAACTTCGATGTAATTCTCAAGCATCATACTCACGAAAAGATTCACGCAACGTATTTCTTCAAGAAGTGTTTCACAAAACAATTGCAAAGTTGAATACTTACTACTCTTCAGAACTAAACGTATTCAAAAAACGCGGGCCCAAGTTTAGTCAACCTGCATTAAACTTCATGAAAGCTGCTCGAGTTTTCGATCCAGAACAAATAGTCAACCTCAATATTGAAGACGACGATGTATTCAAGAATATTCCAGGAATGAGTGGTCAAGATATAAAACTCGAGTATGCTGCTTACAAAGAATATGTAAAAGAATGTTCAAACCAGGACTTAATTAGATTCTGGAATTCAGAGGTAGTCTCAGAGAGATTTCCAGAACTTACAAAAAAAGCACGACAAGGGCTCTCAGTGCTTCCTAATTCAGTAGATTGTGAAAGAGCTGTATCCTGCTACGGCCAAATTTTCACAAAACAAAGACAGAGTTTGAAAGAAAGCGCAGCTTCTGGACTAACTTCTCTCCATTTTAATAAACTTTAATAATTTTTCTGATGTAGAAAATGGATGTACAATACATAAGAAGGTATTTTAGTTGAAATCTTTACTGTATTCATTGAATTTTTTTTTTTATTAAAGCAGGAAAGAAAGTTGAACTTTTTTAAGAGATTTTTTTCTTCTTCCCAGTTTCAATTGTTTTCTGGGTCATTCGCAACCTGCATGCATAATTTTTAAAAGACACCGCACAATTTTTAAAAATCGCCGCATAATTTTTAAACAATTTTCACATCATTTATAGGGCCCTATTTATAGTACATGTAATATGATAAAATGGTNCTATCGTATAGTCCAGACCAGATGCAATGAAGAAAATAAAATTAAACAGTTTAGAGATTGCTTAATTCAAAAGACATTTTTCTTATAGAATAATAATTCTCAAACTCTCTCTAACAATAAGAACATAAAGCTAAGAAGCCTTTTTAATTTTATTAAACGACAGGTCTCTAATACTTGGGGCGTCACCAAGTGAAAGGTGTACCTGATCTGCCTGTGGTAGTCGGGCGAATGTTCTGATGCGGGGGACGTCATGGTGTCAGATCCGAAGTCCAACGTGACGTCTGGTGAGGGTGGGGCACAGGCAACCTGCGCCAAATGCTGACTCTCGATGAACTTGACACGCACCTTAGCAGGATGCACGCGAGAATCGTCCCTGGAAAGAAATAGAACAGAAAATTAACAATCACTTCTCTTTTGATTGCACTGATTTATATCACACAAGAGTAAAAGCATAATTAGTATCATTATTGAACAAAAAAATACATAGAACTGCGTTCAAAAGAAACAAGTTGGCGTGGTTTTTTCATTCGTAAAACGCCAGGGTGAAATATTCTGTTTTTTAAAAGTAGCCGGCATTTTATATCAAGTGTTATATTGTTTTTAAGATAGAAGAAACATAGCGAGACATCCTGGTTCAACATTTTATTATTGCGATTCAAAGTGAACCGGTTTTAACAAGATATATATCAATAAAATAAAAGCAAACGAGTGATGAAAATAATTCAGTTCGACAAACTTGAAATCAGTACCAGCATTCAGGAAAGTTCGATTCTTAGATTCTTAACAACGAACGTTTTATCGAATACTTAATTGATAGCTTTAATTCATAAAATGAATCGACATACATAGATTTTACGTAATGATATTCATCCATAAATGAACAAACTACTGAAAATTACATTAAGTTGGATTGTAGACTTTAAGTTCCTCTCGACGAAAAATATTTATAAATAAAAAAATTAAAGCATTTTCTTCCTACATTTTAATTAAATTAATTTAGCTCAAATAATTCTCATATCAATTGCAATGACTGGGGATTCGGTGTATGCATTAAAAAGAAAAAGTAAGCAGAAAATTCTGTCATTTAAATTGAACAGAATGTGAACATTCATCATGTTTTTTTAATAATTTAGAAGTAAAAAAACATTCCAGTTATTAATAGCCATATTTTCTAAAGGCAAAATAAAAGGAAATGTTCCAGGAATAAGAGTCAAAGGTTAAACAATTTAAACTACTGAATTTTGAATAAATTTCTATCTTTTATTAAATTAAACTTACTCTATGTATTCACAGAAATAAAAATAAAGCTTTATGAAATATAATAAATACAACCTTGACTAAATTAAAAGTTTTTCTCACTAATTCTTTTGCACAAAGAAATCGCTTATTTAAGACACTTAAAAGAGTGACTTATTCGAAGAGTTTAAGACTTAATTCATCAAGTCTAAAGCTTAAAATAGTATTTTAAATGGAATACAATTTTTATTTTAACATAATCTAAAAACATCAAGTCTTTGCGAGGCAGAAAATGTTAATAAAAAAATTAATCAAGGAAATACAAGATAATTGTGGTCATTGCATGCACATCCGCAATGCAACAATTTGCTTTATCATAACATTTTCCCAAACAAAGTGGTTGACTAAAAGTCACGTTGGTTAAGAGATAAAAATTTTAGTGGTTCATATCACAGTCAAAAATAAGTGGTAAAAAAAAGTTCTAAGGTAACAGCCCCTGAAAGAGTTTTAAAAAAGTAAACACAAAAGAGTTAAAGAAATAACACACTAAAATGTTTATTAATTTATTTTGCCACACGTATCAAAACATCTTAGTAAATTGCTATCATTTTAACTATTTTATTGAAATAATTTATTTAAATTATATAAAAAAAGGAAATAATGCCGCTTTTAATATAAATAGTTGAAAACGCAACTTACTTAACTGCAATAATTTTTAATGAAGTAGCATAAGTTATAGACAGTTTTGGAACAATTAGAAATAAATGTAAGTCCAGCAACCACAGAATAAGTTTGAATAAAAGATGACGGTAGAATTTCAACTGCTACTCTAAATATATATGAAGCGTCACAAAAGAAGAAACATCATATAGACCTGGTATTTATACTTTATAGTTAGTTTCAAAATTTCATATATATTTATGTACATTATTGATCGCAAAACTTTAAACACAATTCATTCGAAACTATTTTTCTCTTATTTGCTGAATCTCTAACTAGTACAATTTTCTATCGATTTACTTCAAATTTTGACACAATGCTCACAATAAATATAGTTTTCGCTGCAAGCAGGGATATGTTTTTAATTGGGTTCATTGGATTTAAGTTATCTACGAAAATGTAACTATTATGTCGTTTTTAAAAAAAAAATTTCAAAGCACCGCCATTTTGTGAAAAAGAAAATTTATTTTTTAAAATTACTAAATGCAATGAAAACTACATTCAGGTAGTTTTAGAAAAGTTAATTAATCAAACTTGGATGAGTTTTTTTCAACTTGTAAGTACAGCAAGTTATGAATAGTTTGAACAATAAGTATAAACATTGTATTAGATAACACTATTTTTTAAAACATTTTTTTGTATTTTTAGCATGGCAGAGTTAAGATTAAAATACGTACAATACGATAAAAAAAATGTATAAGATTTATCACAACCATCGCAAAATTATTAAAAAAAAATTTTTTTTATATAGGCTTTTACTATGTTATATCTCCTTAATGTAATTACGTAATATATATATACGTAATACAAACAATAATAATCATTCATGAAAACTTTTAGCACTTTTCTTATTTGTTACTACAGTTCTTAGATAATATCAAAGTAAGTTCTGCCAAAGTAATGCTAATTAAAAAATAGGAATCAGTAAGAAATTACCATAAAAATGTATAACATGTTTTATAAACATAGTAACATTTGTAAAAATATTCATCTAAAATATCGAGAAATTATTATTGTAAAGAATTTATTTCACTATAACAAATAAAAAAATTGCTGTTTGTTGATTGGCTTAAACAATCTCCAAACTACAAATTAAATCACTAATTATTTAATGATTTGTATAGATATATTTTTTTAAAAAGTCATTCTTAAAAACAACCAAATCTAAAAGCTTTAAGTAAAAAAATATTTTATGCGCATTGATTTTATTTTAAACACGAGAATATCCGAACGAGAAACGTAATCAGGTTTTTACTAGGTAATATGAGCCCCAACGCTGCCAGCCGTAACTGCCCTTGCGTTAACTTTTCTTTCCCGCAGAGACAGTCTAGTGAAAGTGAAAACTTATTTACAGGGGAATACTTGTTTCTTGTAGCAAGGTGAAAAAAACACTAAGAGAAGTATTTTTTTTCCTCATTTTCAATATTATACTAGGTTTGTTTCTTTAGTAAGATAAGATATGGACCGAAAATTTTTGATTTATGAAATAAATAAATTAAAAATAACAATAAATTAAAAATCATGCGAAATTTTAAAGCTAATTTTAAAGTTTGTATATAATTTGGGTACAAATTGCAGTAATCTTAGATAAACGAATATTCGTCAAACAGTACGACTAACTTAACACTAACATCATCAAACGTTAAATCTTATACTTTATTTAAATTTTAATAAAAGTGTAATAGTAACGCCCTTGTTCCTTGACGTAAGTACTGAAGTAATTTGTTCGACATAAATAAAAGAAATACCAAAACAAGAGAACATTTTTAATTCGTAAGCCACAAATCGAGTATTTAAGAAAAGGCAGTAACACTGATTTAGATTTAATGAGAGTGGGCAAAAAAAGAATTTTAAATTCTAATCAGGTGAAACTTCATTATCCGGTATTACAATATTTAAAAAAATATCCAGCAGTAAGTTACGTGAACTTGGATTTCTTTTTGTAAATCCACAAACAAGCAAAGCCGTACTAAGAAAAGATCACAAAAAAATCACCAATTCATAGTAAATGTCGCGTAAATGCTAGATGGAAACTCACGCCAAAGAAGACAATTGCTGGCATCAAACACTTTTTCATTTATGACGTAAATATTGCGCAACATTTATTTTGGCTTAAGACTCGTGCTTGTTAAGAAAGGCATATAAGCAACCCTAGAGAGTGAAGAAAGAAAATGATGAATATTGTCTTAAACTGTTTGTCACGTAGAACAAATGGATTGACTAATAGCACACTGGCATTCTTCCTAATGTTTGAATATTACTACTTTCGATACAATACTACTAACAGATATTTAGACAGATTTCCTTTCAAAAGAATATTAAATATGCAAGAAATACGATAACTTTTGAAAATGATTTTGCGTGATCATATATTGAATAGAATTAAATATAAAATGTACACGATTGATAAGGATCAAGTGTCAGTAGGCTAACAAGTTTAAAAATTTCTATATTAACTGTGGCTGATCATTTATTAAACGAGCCATTTTCCTTATAATGTTTTTATTTTGTTGTTTAGCAAACAAACCATTAAATAGAAATACAAGATATTCGTTATTTCGCAAAAATTTAATAAAATCTAATTGAAAGAAAAATTGCGATTCAATTGCATGCTCTCAATCACTCACATTTTTAATATTTTCAATTGACATATTTTAAATAACACAACTTAGTAATGTATCACTTTTAATGTGTTGCGCGTTAAGTAAACTTAAACAATTCTTAAATTTATAATATTTTATTTAAAAAATTGCCTGAAATTAATTTTTATTTACGTAATATTCTATTAATTAATTTTATAAATAAATATAAATTGATCAATTATTTAATTGCGAAAAAAATATTTAATAAGAACGCGCATACGATTTTTGTAACAGTAGAAATATTATTGGAATACTACATTTGGAATTTAAAGTTAGAAACTTAGGGAAACTTAGTTCGTTTCGAACCGTCTTTCTTTGTTTTTACGAGAAGGGTTTATTCGATTAACAAAACAATAATGAAGACAAACAAATTTGTGAAGGGTTCGATTAGAAGATAAATTATTTTATGAAGGGGTCCGTTAACGGACCTAAATTTCTTTTAAACAGACCCCTGCATAAAAGATGCAGCAGTAGCACGTAAAATAATAAATAAGCAGAGAAGTTTGAAAGAAAAGTAACATAAATACGCCAAAAGGAATGGATGCAAATAAACCATCACCAAGTTTAAAAGGCGAAATGCGCACAAGCTCAAATTTTTTTATTAGTTTTCAAGTGCAAAAACAGAAAGACTCTCTTTTATTAATTTCATGGAGTGTGGGAGAGAGAAATATTTATTCTTATCCTTGAAAAAAGCAGATGTTGGGGGGAAGGGTTATGAGGTTCATTTGTGAACACACACATGACAACTCTGTGAGGATAGCCGGTCGACACCTACACTTCTTCATCAACCAACCCCCTTCTTTCCTTGACAGTTACGCCTGTGTCAAATTTGAGTCTTGCAACAAGCATCGCGATTAGGTAAGATCCTAAAATACATCTCTGACTTTTTGCCATGGCGTTATAGATTGTAATTGGAAAGAATAAAGACGCACATGTCGCTCCATTTACTTCTTCTTTGGAATAATTATTTCGAAAGGATTTCAGTAAACCCCGTTTAATTCTATTCGCAATTCATATCTTTCGTTGGTCACTTGCTATCTGAAAGTTAATTTATGGGAATGCAAAGTTTCTGTAAATAAGATCGCAATATGAATTTTTCTTAAGTAGTATTCGGCCACTTTAGAAAAAGGACTTGACTTTTTTTTTGTTTTGTTTTTTATGTACGCAAGTGTACATCAGTATGGTTTCTTTATACAGTAAATCTAATTAAGTTTTTTAATTTTTAAATTCATTCTAAAGCTATCTCTTAAATGTTTTTGATAAATCATAAATTTTACATAATTTTCAAATCTAACAGCTTATCTAGTTTTTTTTTACCTCCCAAAATGATGGAAATTTTTTTAAAGGATATTCGATGATGATTTAGATCAATTATTTATTTAGATACTATAAATGTCAACAAAATGCAACTAGTCTTAAATAATCACCATCATCAGAATCTAAACAAAATTTATTTTGATTAATATACCAGCAGCAAATGCATACAAAATCATTTAAGGGAAGTGTTTGCTTACATTTTATCTAGACCTGAAAAATTCAATGTTTATCTGTAGCTGTTCAGCGTTCAGAATAAAAACTGAATTTATTTTTCATTTTTTTTTTTAATCAATGAAGGCAAACTTCTTAAAACAAATCGCTTTCATAATAATAAAACCTCCTTGTAACATTCTAAGAGCTTTTCATTTACTAACTGCATTGCAGTTTTTTCTGAAAACACCTGGTTTACGTGTTATATTTTATATTCATTATGTATTTCATTTATATCCAATTACTGGTTTCCTTCAAAATGAGAAGAAAATTCCTAAATTTTATGTTAATTAGGGCGAAAAAATTCAAGACATTTCAGGACAATTTGTTTTTAGGAATTTTAGGACAACACCGAACCTATGAACCTCCGTCACTATTAGTGACATCTGTTTCTCTCCTTTATAATAAAACTTTTAACTTCTAAATTAATAATTTACAAGTAGAACATGAAAAAAAAATTATGTTAATGCCAGTTGTCATCATTACACAACTTTATTTAAATAATAACAAATTCCCATGTAATATAAAAACAAAATGTTTACTAGATTTTTTTAGACTAAATTTTAAAAGTCAAAATAACATTTAAAGTATTTTTATCGCTTGAACATCACACTGTATTTTTATTACAGACTTTTAAAATACATACTTAAAAAAAGTCGCGTGCTTACAAATGCGATATTTTATACATAAAGGTTATTTACATGTTTTGTCCAACAGTGTTGTTAGCTGAAAACTATTATCCTCATCGTTTCTTTCTGGAAATAACATCGACCAACTCGTGCGAAATAAATTAAGGGGACGAACAAAGTTGTTGTTCCAAAAATGTTTTTAAATATCCTTTCACCGATAGAACATTCGCTATACCAAATGATGACATTTTTCGCATGGTAAGTCAGGCGCATACCATTATTAAATAAGCACTTACATTATACAAAACAAATTGCAACTTTCGTGCTTTGCAACTTTCTTGTTTCGAGCACGCATTTTAAATAATCAGTATTTTTTACAGTGGCATTTCATATCAATTGAGTTCAGCACATACTGTTAAATAAGATGTAACACTTCCCCGTTTTTGTAAACAGTGGAGGGAAAAGTATAATACATTAAATTAATAATTTAAAAAAAAAATTGAGTTCGCGTTTCCAAATACATTGTGTTAAGTTCTGAAATAATAAATATAAGTATCTAAAGTTAGATTGTAGCTCTAGATAACTTGCTTCACGCCTTAAAATTAAGATAGTATATTTATTTAGAATTAATGAAATATTCTGGCAATTACCTACACAACAAAATGCAGTTTTTTATGCAACTACTTTTTAAATTTTTCCAAACTTGTACGAACCCCATAATATTTAATACGGTAAAATTCTGCCAATCATTGCACAAAAAAAAATGCTCTTATTCGTAAAGATTTAATTTAGTTCAGTTTTATTAATAATTTTGATACAGATGGGACACTGTGCAGATGAGATGACGCTCTAATTACAAGTAAAAATATATTTTGGTATTTTTTAATTATAAAAAACAGTCTAATAGTTATTAAGATTATTTAAAAAAATATATTTATTAAAGAAATCTGTTAGATTATGGGAATTATTATTTGTACTAAAATATAAAATCCCAAAAAATGCATTTTGAATTTTTTTCCATCCATACTAAAAAATACATGAAAAATTGATTTTGTAATTCATAGTGATTTCAATGATGAATAACAGTTTCGCTTGGATCTAAGTAACTGCAAATAAGTAGAAATATTAAAATTTTTCGTTGGAAGTGGATCGTGTTTAGGAGATTTTACCTTTACAGAAAAAAACACCGGTATTTGTTACTGTATTTCAGAAACATAAATAATTAAAACTAGTGCGCTGCGCCCCCTGCTCGCTAACGCTCGCCAATCCCCGAAAATTGCTACGCAATCTTATATGGTTTGTTTCGCAAACCAAGCTCGATTCGCTCGCTACTAGCTTAGGTTCATTGCAAATGGACAAAATTCTAAGAATTCAAAACAATCATTCAAATCCATATAAAAACTTTTTTTTTTTTATATACATCTTTTTAGTAAATACTAAGTCATTAAAATAAATTTGAATTCAAATAAATGACATACAGTTCGTTAAACCTATTAGAAATGTGCTATAGTATAATTCATGATATAAATCAAAAATCGTCAAATAAATTCGTAATATATAAATTCGTGAAAAAAAGCGCTTTCGACAAAATACTANTAATAATTTTGATGCAGATGGGACACTGTGCAGATGAGATGACGCTCTAATTACAAGTAAAAATATATTTTGGTACTTTTTAATTATAAAAAACAGTCTAATAGTTATTAAGATTATTAAAAAAAAATATTTATTAAAAGAAATCTGTTAGATTATTGGAATTATATTTGTACTAAAATATAAAATCCCAAAAAATGCATTTTGAATTTTTTTTCATCCATACTAAAAAATATATGAAAAATTGATTTTGTAAATTATAGTGATTTCAATGATGAATAACAATTTCGCTTAGATCTAAGTAACTGCAAATAAGTAGAAATATTAAAAATTATTCGTTGGAAGAGGGTCGTGTTTAGGAGATTTTACCTTTACAGAAAGAAAAAAAAAACACCGGTATTTGTTGCTCTATTTCAGAACCATAAATAATTAAAATGCTAAATATAATATTTTTTATTATTTTTACCTAAATTAATACAAAATAATGAAAAATATGTTTAATATAAATCCTGTGTTTAAAGGGTTAAACGATAAAACGCCGTAAATGGAAATTTAAGCTATTTAGAATGACTATATAGAAAATTAAATAAACAAGGCTAAAATATGAATCACATGTGAAAAGTTCCTCTTATCAACTCCTTTTACAGAAGGATGAGACATTTGCCAACATCTGTTGATGACTGCAAGAGGAGAAAAAAAATATATAATCTCAAAATAACACTTTACATCATAGAACGAGGACTCAAATATGGCGTTATTAACTACTAAGTAAGTGGGATCATCCTCGAAGAATTAAAAACTGACGTTGATGTATTTTACATCAACAGCTGGCTGATCATTTGGCGAAGAATTTCGTTGCAGAATATTATCCAACATTTTGACAGGCCTTCTCGAGCATCTCTGCTTTTTTATGACCCAAAATGATTCAAATGTCAATTGATCAAACTTTAAATGCATCGTAGGTTTCGAGAAATTGCTTAATAAAAATAAATGCATAGCACCTGTCGGACGAAAATGGAAATTGATTTTTGATGAATGATCTCAGAAAAGAAAATTTATCCGCTTTTAATAAGGGATTCATATTCATTTTCCGTTCTTAATTACAGGAAGTATCTAAATATAGCCTTCGAGTATTGTAAAATAAAATGCGTATTTAACTCACTAATTCTATCAATAACAGAAATAGTATCAGCTAATATTTTTAAAAGTAACTACAAAATCGGCTTGTATATTTTACAAAAATTTAAGCCATGAAAAAGAAAGAAGAATGTCATCAAAAGTTCACGGTCCAGGTCGAATACCATTTGAAAAAAATAGCCAAAAATATAACACACATTTCTGTTGTAAGAATAAGGCAAGACGATAAGTGTTGCCAAAAATTTTAAAATGTCAACTCATATTTCATGAATATTAGTCTAAAATTTAAAAGCGTACCTGAAGGTGGTTGTTATAGAAATCGATGTCCCAGATACAGCATTAATAAAAAAAAAGTAAAAATTTACGCCTACCGTATAATTAAAAACTTAAACCCGACGAAAAAATGAAAAATATAAAACGCTTAAGTAATTAGAGGTTTAATTTGGTTGTAAGAGTTGAATTGAATTGAATGTAGGGTTTAATGGCGCAAGGTCCAGATGAGGACATGCTGCGCCAAACAATACGGTAAATTCTTTGGTTGTAAGAGAATTCTCGACAAATCGGAATGCACTCTAACAATGATTTTATTTGGGGGGTCATAAAACTGATACTGCCTTAAGGATTTTGTAGACTTTCTATTGTAAACTTTAAAACTTAATGAAATATTTTCCTTGAAATGAGAGCAAATTGGCAAATTTTTATGCCACGCTAACATCTCTACTATATATTGTAACACACAAATGTAATTTTTTTTCTTAGGTCAATAATATGGTTGCTTGTGTTTTGAACAAAAATCTTCAAAAAATTTTAAATATTCAATGGGATAGAACTAAATATATTGTTCAACATTGATTTTTTAAAAATAATAAATTCAAACCTTAACTTTTAATTAAAAACATAGCTAACATTATAGAAATACGAAGTACAAAGCTTCAAAGAATTCTATAATAAACTTTTTTTTTGTAAGAAGCATTAGTGTGAAGGAATTTTCTAACAATCAACATTTTTCTAAAAACATGTATTTAAAGTATTTAATTGCTGTGCTGTTTCGTCTGTCAGCATGCGAATAAACAACCAGAACTTCGATTCGAAAGAGTGGAGAACAAAAATTTAAAGGGATTTATATAAAGCTAATGAACAGAATTTCAAACATAAAAAATATAAATAAATTTACAATTTTCGTCGAAATTGCTGATTTTCACCCAGACGGATACCTTAACTGCTATTGTAATCTTTTTCAGGTACAACTTTTAAAAAAAATCAATGAGATTTTTACCGATGAAAAAAGAAAATCATAAGCTTTTTAAAACTACCGCGATGTCAAGTTCACGGCTCTTGTTTACGATTTAGATAATCTGATCAGATGTCGCATCTCGATCATTTTTCACGAGAGGTCACCCATACAATTTTCCCACTCATCTCCAGTAAAAATACTGTTCCATTTAAATAATAAAAATAAAAAATTATTCGACTAGAGGCTTTCAGACGATATTAATATTTAGAGGCGGAGGAAAAAAAGATGGGTTCGCAATTCACGCCTCTTCCTCATTGCCCTTGAGTATTTTGAGGCGATGAACCACATCATATATCAACTGTGACCATGCAATCAGCTATTCTTTATTCCTCTGGAGTAATAGGGGAAAGATGTAGGTAGAATAGCGTGCAAGGCGACTAATGGAATTTAACTATGCAGTCTAGGGATAAATTAATCCGATTAAAACTTCGGAAAGGTGTTGAAAGTACTATTTGTTAAAGTTAATGAGTGCAGAGAAATGATATATCACAGGTAATTAATATTCACTGCTGCATGGTAAGATTATACTCAGTACATTATGAATTTAAATGGTTAGTTCACTCAACAGAAAAATGTCAGTCGATTTGAAAAAAGTCATTAGAGATAACAATTAAAAATTTTGTTGAATAATTAAAATAGATTAGAATTAATGACTAGATGATGATTGCATGTTTGAACGAATATGTTCGACACTATCATGTATTTTAATATTGACAAAGGAAAAGAATTGCATAAATTTTCTGTTAATATGCTACTGTATTAATGACGAAGTTCGAAAACACTTAAAGGTTGAAGGGAGGAAAAATTCGCTCAACAGATATAAAACAATTTTATTGAAAAATGATTGACTAAAATTTTTGTCAGAGAAGAAATATAAATTCCCTTAATCTCTGACTAATCAGTGTATTTTAAGTAAGATAGGTTTATAAATAAATTTAACAAAAACTTTGATTGGCATCTTTATCCTATTTTGCAATTTTCTTATGCTCTGAATCTGTTGTTATGAAAAAGGTGAAATTGTATTATTGCATTATGTTTTCTAAATTTTGCGAGGTTATGCCTATTTAACACTTATTTCTATTCCTACTAATGAAGTTTTTTTTTAAATAAATACAAAGAAACACACTAGATGGCAGCACAAATAATGATGAGAAAAATTTATGACTTAAATTATTACAATTTTATCGATACGTTGCTTTAGAAAAAGTTTTTGTTGCACAGCATGTAAATAAACTAGGTTTGCAGATTTATAAAGAAAGGTTATTTAATAATTCCAATGAATTACAGTTACTTATATATAAGCAAATGTTCCGTAATACCACACTAGAAATAAAATAACTTTAGAGGAAGTTATTCCACAGGCGAAACTATTCATGACGAATTTACTTTCACCTGCATTGATCATTAAAACTTTTAAGTCTAGAAAGGAGTTCAGGTAAACCCAGAGTACACCATGTTTCAAATTCAATGTAGATGTCTGTGACATGAATATTTGGTAGAGGTATATTTTGTTGAGATATCTTACTGAAAGTTGTTTCGATATAATACTGAATGTTGTTAAAGTATATTTCATTGAAGCACTAAATTTACAATTATACTTTTTTTAACAAAGAAAAAAAATAATAATAATTAAATTAAATAAATAAAAATATAACATCTACATGTAAAATTATTAAAAATCGTGTCACAAAAAAAAAGGATAATCACTATTACAACAGAAAAAATACGGTTATCTTTCGTTATGATAAAAAAAAATAAAAATATTCCAAACAGAATGAAATTTATATTTAATTGATTTTTAAATATACAGTGATGGAATTAACGCAATAATGTCAAATAATTATACGAATACTAATAAACATAAAATTAACTTACTGTGATTTATTTTGGAAATTAATTTTTGTCACGAACTATTTTATTATTCTATTTTATTATTACAAACTCATTTTGAGCATTTGTCATATTTTATTTACCACTCGAATTTTTTCTAAATCACTGACTATCAATTTAAAAAAAAATTATATTAAGACGTACAATTTTATCAAATCTATGCGCTAAAATCAGCTGCGTATCACTAATTAGTCAAACACTACTTTAACAGTCAGATTTGACAAAAACCTAAGAAAACATTGTAAATTCTTAAGCTAAACTCAATCACTTTCTTCTGATTAATCAGCCTGTTGTTGTATTTAAGCATGTTTTATCCTGCCTATTGTAGGAAATTATAAAATCATACACCTCATAATTTTAAACACGAAACTAACTCAGCTGCTCGACTTTCCAACGAAAAAAGTAGAATATTTTACCTAAAGTATTTGCTTATATGGCAAATATTATAACAGGTATTTTAAAGCGAGAAATAAAAAACAATTTTTTATCAAACTATTTCATCACTACGCATTTTCGAAATTGCCATTTTTTTTCTTCTTTTTTTTTCAAGAACTTTTTTTTGGGACCATAAATTGAGTTACAGTACAGCAACAAATTTTACATAACTAGTTTAAAATTTTTATTTCACTCCAATATATTTCATACAGAAATGAAGAGGGTAGGACTGGCCTATACTTTAATGGTGAAGGCGAAAATTAAGTTCACTTAATTAAATAATAATTGCAAATAACCAAGCTCCTTTAAAAAATCAAAGTATAGAAACCACCCGGAAATTGAGTCTTATAAATGCTAACTTTAAATACATATTCTGACACTCATATAGTCGGCTAAATTAGATCAATGAATACAATAACACATCTACATAAACCCAAACACAGCAGTAGACAGCTCTGACTAATGCAAGTTCTCAAAAAAAAAAAACTCAATTTAAAAACTTTATTTTCATAAAACAGAATGAAATCAAAGCATGGATACTAACACAATGCGCATATTCATAAACGAACCTAAAGGGGGAAAATTAATTAAACTAGAAAAATAATGTAAAAGCTCAAAGCTTAAGTGTAATAATATTCACTATATCTTCCTCCCCTGTCAATTAAATCCTTCATTCAAGACATGAAATAAAGTTGCAGTTCTACCTCCGGCTAAAATGGATAGTGAGCTGCATGTTTACAACGACAATTGCGACATTCACAAAACGCTGATTTTTATTTTTTGTTCACGCTTGAAAGAGATACTCATAAAGAAGGAAGCAGAGAAACACTTATCAAAACAAACGAAAATTTATCTTAGATAAAAAGAAACTATGCCATACCTGGGTGATGAGTCACGGATAAAGAAATAAAAGTCAATTACTTACTTGGGAGAGAGAGAGAAAAAAATACGTTTTCTCGGTAATCGTACGGTATGAACTTTCACTCTTTTGAATAGGAAGTAAGGTTTTAGAATTATAAGGTAAAAAGTATTTTTGAGTTAATACGAATAAAGAGGAAAACTGTTACAACGATATATAAACAAAAGGGTAAGCACATTTCATATTTTTCACAAAATCTTTAAAGTCTTTTCGCTTATTTTATTTTATCACCGGGAGTTGAACAGCCGACTCAATTCTGAGTTTACAACTACCAATGTTCAACTCCGTAGTCGTGTAATTTTGAACCCAATTCAGAAGACAAGGTTTCTCGATCAAGTGTTAGGAGAAAACTTGTCTTCGTGACTCTTTGATGGCATTAACTCGTATGTGTGTTACACGGAGTAGAAGACCACAAAAACCTACCATGGTTAGCGTGAAGGCAAAGGGACTCTAAACCACGATCCGTCTACAGCTGTGGATGTTTGTCGTTAGCACTGTGGTCGGTTCGAGCAGTGTGCGGGATTCGTATTGACCAACCATCGCTGGGATTCGAACACGAGTCACCTCATTGGGAGGCGAATGCTCTATCCCCTGAGCCACTACGGCTTATCCCTTAATCTTAGAATGCTGATATTATTATTATTTTTCTACAATTTTCTGTATTGAGAAAATTTAAAAATAAAACTAAATTCCATAAGAGAAAAAAATTACACGCCAAGATTTTTTTTTTCTTTTCAAAAGCAATTTAAGATTTATGAATCAGATAATATAGCTTTTGTTGGATTTAAAAATAATGAATTCCCCTATTTTGTTTAAATATAGATAAATCAAAAACTAGTTTTTTTCCAACAAAAAAACGAGGGTATAATAACATTTTCAAAAGCTGATGCACGCTATTATCGGCAGCACACCTAATCTTATAAGGGTCAAAAATATTTTTAGGCATATAATAAAAAAAGGTCCAAAAAAATATTTTTTTTTTACCTGAAGCGTAACTTAACATATTTATTATCTATCGTCTGCAAAACTCATAATATAGTTGAGTAGCGCATGACAATAAAACTACGATTAATAAAGGAAAAATTCCATTTTCACGAACAATAAGCAATTTACTTTAAGTGAACTCCAAGAATATATTTTTCATCTCGCAAAGCCCTTAAAATAAAGATTTAAATTTACTACCTTTTCAAAAATAAAAACACATACTTATTTTCTTTATTTTTCACTTTGTAAAGTATTTTAACACATCAGAAAATTCTATAAAACTGGAACAACTGTGATAAACAGCGTTCCAGTGAACTGTCTACGGCCGACTAAAAAAAATAATAATTCAGACGAAAGTATGGAATAGGTGATGATCTCATTCACCTAATTGTTCTGACAGATTTAGCTTACACAATTATCTAATTTAGTATTATTTCGCGTCTCAAATATTTATGAAATCCAACAATGAATAACCACATCCATTGAGATGGCAGATAACCGATCATAACAATGAAGCGTTAATGATGGCCGAAGTACACTATTATAATTATATCTAATCATATGCCACCATCCGATCAAAACTGCTTATTACAAGAAAAATGGACAATTGCAAGACAGATCATAGACAGAGGCTATTACTCGTTATCTAAATGCTGATTGGTCAGTTCATTGAGTCTGTATAAAGATAATTGAGATGGTTTGTGGTTAATTTATGTTCTTTGCAAACTGTTAACAATTAGGGAAGCCGATGTAAGAGCTTATTTAAATAAATAAATAAAAAAACTGCTTTAGAAGAGAAATGTCAAACACGTGGCCCATGATCGAAATTGGCTAGAAGAATCTAATATTACTAGTGGGCTGCGCCCCCTGCTCGCTAACATTCGCCAACCCCTGAAAATTGCTACGCAATCTTATATGGTTTGCTTCGCAAACCAAGCTCGCTTCGCTCGCTACTAACTTAGGCACATTGCAAATGCACAAAATTCTAAGAATTCAAAACAATCATTCACATCCATATAAAAACTTTTTTTTAAAAAAAATATTACATCTTTTTAGTAAAGACTAACTCATTAAAATCAATTTTAATTCAAATAAATGACATGTAATTCGTTAAACCTATTAGAAATGTGCTATAGTATAATTCGTGATATAAATTAAAAATCGTCAAATAAATTCGTAATTTATAAATTCGTGGAAAAAAAGCGCTTTCGACAAAATACTAAAATAGAGATCTATCGACAAAGACTACTCACTTCTGCCTAGCTTAATAGTATGAGATTGCCGCGGCTGATACTCTCTGGTTATTACAGTTTCCGTTTTTAAAAGTGCTATATGTTGAGCCACCTCAGCTAGATTTGGCATGTGAAATTTTTTGAGGCAATTATTGGTCGCTTTTCTAGCGTTGCCATTCGGGGCGTTGTAATCAGGCTATTTTTTTCGCCGTGTAAGAGAAATAGTAACGTAAACGAAACAAAGAAAACGTTGCCAACGGCGGAAAAGAAATACAGCCAAAATTTGGGAGCCACGTAAGAGAATTATATATATTAGATTATAAAACTATTTCATTCATACGTATTTTAATTCCAACAAAAATGCAAATATATACAAACTTAAATTTCAAAATTCAAACATACAATTTAGATAGAGCTAAATTAAAATATATTAGCTTAATAAAAAAAAAGACAAGAAAATAATTTTTTTCCTAAATAATAGGAAACTTTTTTCTTTTTTGCTTTTCTAATATATTGTTTCTCATATTCTTGCATATTACACTTCAAACAAAAATACGGCAACAATCACTCTTCTCTTTTGAAAACGTTTTGTAGAATGGCTACATTTATATCAGTGTTAAAATTATAACAAATTGAAATTAAAGTTTATAAAGTATATACAGTTTATAGTTATACATAAAGTTAATATGTCAAAGTTAATATAAAATAAAGTTATTTTTGTCTTTACTTTATTCGGTCCACTTTGAGAACAATACTTAACTTTTCAACATAAAGCTTTAAGTTAAATATAAGGACAGAAAAAATGTTTAAGTATCAACAGTAAATAGTTTATAATTTAAAAAGAAAAAATACAAGTCATTGTGAATTTACTTGGATAATAAATGTTAAAGGACTAGTGAGAATTTAATTTAATTGAAAGAAAAATAAGTTTTAACATCTTCGTAATCTTTTACATCTAATGTTTATTTTAAAACAAACACTTCATCAAGTGTGTTACTCACAAAATTCTCACATATAAAAACTAAATCAACGATAAAAGCTGCAGCCATTTAAAAAAAAAAATCTGAAAGGTACATATATCTTCACCTCTAAAAGTGTCAAGGATATATTTAGCAAGGTTAAAAAGAAGGATTCAATTTAGCTGATAAGGCACCTGAATTTACTTACAGAACAAATAAATTGCATATTAAACAAATAAACGCACACCTTAAATGCAAATAGAAGCTCGAATTTAAACAAAGAGGGTGAGGGGAGGTGGCGTGCATTAAATGTGACATCCTTTGTGAAAACAAATGAAATGGAGGAAGTACGCTATTCCAGTAAAGGTAGGGAAAAAAATTGCGACACTAAGTTACATCAGAGATAGGAATAGATAGAAAACTCGTGTCGTTCAGGTAAATAAAAACCCTTCCTCGTGGCAGACGAACAAACCTTTTCGAACAAATTTTTATGTTTGCGTAACCAAGGTGACTGTCTACAAAAATCAGTGAGACATTTAAAAAAAAAATAATGTTATTCATGCTGAAGATAAGATTTTAAAAATCTGATCATTCGTAATTGGATTTCAAAGAGATTGTTGCGACAGAAAAAAAAAAGTAATAGGTTAGTTCATTATTTCCTATTTTATTGAAAGACACGAAAAACTATCCTTAATGCCTAAAATGTTACAAAATAATTGAGAAAAATACATCTTGAATAAACAAATGTTCATACATGGCGCATTTTAATCATCTTGCTTCCATTTCCGTTCATTTTTTTAAAAATGTGTTAGAAATACTTTTTAAATTGCGTTTATGCAGAGAAATAATTTCAATTTATTTTAGTAGAGTTACATAATTTTATCGTTGTAGCAAAACCACCTTACATTCTAATTTATTTTATAACTGGCGTTGAACAACTGATTCTGAGTTAACAATTATCAGCGTTCTGTGGCCTTGAAATTTTGAACACAGCCCAGAAGACAAGGAAACTCCTGGACCAAGCATGATGGGGAAAACTTTGCTTTCGCAAAGGACTTTTTAGTGGAATTAACCCACATTTGAGTTACAAGGAGAGGAAAACGGCGAAAACCTCTTACGGTTAGCCAGACGGAAAGAAGACTATCTTACGATCCGTCTACCACTGGAGAAATTTTACGTCAGCACTGTGATGTGATCAGAGCGAGTATTCATATTGACCAGTCATCGCTGGAATTCAAACCTAGGTCCCCTCATTGGGAGACAAACGCTTTTACCCTGGAACTACCACAGCTCACCCCCCAGAATTTGAAATTATTTCACACTTTTTTTCCCCTCCACAATTCCAGCGGCTCAAAGCATAACAAATAACTGTCCACAGCGGAGCCCTGGAGCTTAAAGCTAAATTTTAATTAATTCTGCTTTAGGACAAAAAATTTATACTTTACAAAAAATTTATACTTTAAGTTTCACTTTACTGATATCTCTAACAATACATAATATTTTTGTGTTACTTTGCATTACGTAGTTTATGTTATATTCTGTATTAAAAGCCGTTTTATTGCACTAAACTAAAAAAAAAAAAACATTAGTTATGGGGCTCTGACTAAAAACAAAAAGGAAAATGCAAAAAAAGATAGAGAAGTCAAAAGAGAACCTAGAATCGTGGAATCAGTATATATTTTAGATAAACCCGCTGGGTTGTAGAGATGAAAGGGGCCCAGCTCGAGGGCAACGCGGACTCTGGCTCGTTTGCTGAAAAAAGTTCTCGGGCTCAGAAGGGCTTGGACTCATAATTTTCATACACTTTTTTACACTTTTTAAACACACATTTGGTACAGTTATTATGTAAAAAAATTTTTAATTTATTAATCAAATGTGATAAAAAGGTTTAATGACTCCTTTCCTTGTTTAGGCAGCAAAGCGAGACAGCAAAATTTGGCCTTTATCCGAAGTAAAGCTCAGGCGGACTCTGGCTCTAAGTAATGCTATGTATCTAGGGCTGGGATTAAAATTCTTTAGGCCCCCAAAAGCGAGCCTGAATTTATCGCTAATTGGTTTGGATGACAAACATAGTCTCTTATCCTTATTTGAGTAATCTAGTGATTTTGATAGCAGAAGTTTTAAAAGTGCACCGTATATAATAACGGTGAACCGTTATAAGAAAGGAAAAAAAACAGGATTCATCAAAATATAAAATAAATTTCAATTTTCAGTTTATGTGACGGATATAAAATTATTTATGAGTTAATAAAAAATAGTATGTTAGGATAAAATATATAACGAAAAAAAAAAAGAATGAAAAACGTCGATACAAATTGAAAATTGAAAGAAAAATTATGGAAGAAATAAATCCATCCCCACAAAATTCACCTAAAAAACAAAAACATTCGCCGCAAAAGAAGACATAAAATTTCGAATAAAAATAAATCTTTAACGATCAGACGCATTATATTCCGTACCTAGTGGTCAATGAACTATCCTTTTTTTTTGACACAGAATGCCGAAATAATTTAGAAACAAAAGACTATCTTTTGATTCATTTCTGGAAATAATAGAGGGAGGAGATGCGTATATTTTTAGAAATAATTGGGGGGAAAAATATTCGAAATTCATTAATCGAAAGAACCATTCTATGCAGTTACTCTCACTAAAATTTTTTTAGGTGTTTTGGTTCAGATAGCGTATTGTTACAGTAGTTTACACCGAGCGCTTTAAAGAAAATAATACTAAACGGATGATAGAGTGCAGCTAGAAATAGATGGCTTGTTCGTGCGAATGATAGCAGCTCGTGCATTTCTTGTTGCTTAGTTCGTTGTCTGCAAGCTCGTCCAGCAAAGAAGAAACGACTTCACATCCTGATGACATAATCATCACACTTAAAAAAAGGCTACGTAGGAGGAAAGTATCGCAGATTAGATACGAGAGTTAAGAAGTTTAGCTTCAACTTATTGGCCTTTAAACGATAGAACGTGAACTCGTGTAACTTTTGAACAGAAGAAATTTTTTAAAAATAATCACTTAAAATCAAACTAAAACAAGCGGTTTGTGTTTTGAAGGGTAAGAACATTTATAGAGTAAATTAAAATCAAGAAGACATTTGATTTAAAAAAAAAAAAGTAAACAGCCAGCCAGTAGAGTCGAAAGTCTCAGTTTTAAAATAAACACTTTGTGTTAATCACATTAATTTAGTGGTGTTCATTGTTGGAATTTAATGGCATTAAAAGTTATAATCGGTTGTACAGCGTATACACAATAAAAACAGCAAAATACCGAGGGGTTATAAAATACGTCTGACGATCGAAGCAATTAAACGTATACTTGCAGGGGTCTGTTTCGAAGAAATTTGGGTCCGTTAACAGACCCTTCACAAAATATCTTTTCATAAAAACGGACCCTTCACAAAATATTTTAACTTAAAAACGGACCCTTCACAAAATGATTTTTCTTTTAATCGGACCCTTCACAAATTTGTTTATCTTCATTATTATTTTGTTAATCGAATAAACCCTTTCCAGGGCAGAAAACAAGAAAGATGGATGTAAACGAATTAAGTTTTGTCTTCGGCAGACGATTCTTCCATTATTCGTCCGAAATGAATATTCTGCGTTCAGCAGTATAGGCTAAATACCAAATATTTGTATGTTGCACCTCTAATTTAGAAACAGCAATTGTTGGTTATTTTTTAAAATTTAATTTTCTTTAATTATAATTTTACAGTGTTGAGCATAATCTTGTATGTCTTTGCAATTGAAAAACTCCCTGAAAAAGTTTTTTTTTTTGCAATAACGGACCCTATTTGCACAAATTCATAAAAGCGGACCCTGGTTGAAAGAATGTGAGTAATTTTTTCACAATTTCACGAAAAACGGACCTTTCACAAAATGTCTGGACAGACCCCTGACTTGAAAAAAAAGAAGATTATCAGAACAAGTCTTGTAGTGAGATTAAGATAATAAGACTACATTTTTCGAAAAAATCAAAACAAACATCAGGAACAGTATGCATATACAAGATGACTTTCAAAACAAGTAAACAAGAAACGAAAACAATATTATATAAAGGTAAATTTTATCACGAAGGATAAAATATGTTACTTTTTTAATTTCGGACTTAAATTATATAGAACAGAAAGTTTTAACAAATTCCAATCTAATTTTACTAATAGAAAAGTAACCAATCCATAAAAATTTGAGATCATTATGTAGAAAATTTTTATAAACCAGTTTTTTTATTAAAAAAAAAACCAGTATTAAATAGTTAATATTGCATCATACCAAAATCTAATTAAAAACTGCAATCGAGTTCAAGACTTCAATCACATAATTTTAAAACATTGTTTCAATAATCTCAAAACGAAAAAGACAAATTAACCTCACTAAATAACCTTAATCACCACTTAAATATTCTAGGATGTAATAACTGTATTGCTGATTGGAATCTATCATTTTTAAAATCGGATGTCATTGCAGTTGTTACTGTATTTGACGATAATAATAAATAAACCTCTGAATTCATCAGCCCAAAAAAAATTATAATATAAAATTGATAATTGCTTTTATTTTCATAACATGATTGAATTCCGAAAAAATTTGTAATATAATTAGAAAACGGTCCTTTAAAGTTTGAGTTATCGAATTACACGATTTTTATTAGCATTAAGAATTAAAGATGTCGAATCAATAATTCACATATTTAAATTGTTTATTTTGAAATCTGCACTTGTATTTTTGAAAATGGGATGTGCTAAACACACACAAAAATCAGGAATACCAAGACAAAATATTTTTCCTCAGGAAAATCAGGACAACGACAAACCATGACAGTGGCACCTAGAGCTCCTCCAACATTCATTGGCGAAAATAGACGATTTTTCTTTCAGAATTCGTGAATTATTATTATTATTTTTTTAGAGAGAGTGAGGGGATGATAAAAAAGAAAATATAGGTACTCTAAATCTTCATAAGGATTCTATTCTAGGAAGAAATTGACATTTCATCAAAGTCTCAAAGCACTAATTCATGATTTTTCAAGGTTTGTCGCTAAAACAAATTTTGATCAAGTACACACTTATGAGATATATGATAAGATTTTCTTTTATTTTATACACATAATTTTTAAAAAAAAAGAGTTCAAAGACTTATCAAATGATGTATTATATTAATTTAAATTAACAAAATAAAATTCTTGATTCTTATACAAAACGCATTTTTCTGTAAAGTCTAAACGTTAAAAAAAAAGAAGGAATTTTTACGATTTAAAATGTTTTCAAATCAAACTTAATTTTCTGAAACTAGCAAAATAAATGGAAAAGTACTGTGTTGATGAATATAACCAAAACTTTTAAATAATAAAATCTGCTATTTATCCAGTTATCAATCATTAATTTTTTTTAATACGGACACTTCAAGGAAGATTAATTTTTTTGAATCTTAAATAATTAAAAAATATTTTACATAAAAGTGCAACAAAAAAATTCAACCGAACATTATTTGGATGAACTTCAAAAACTGACAGTGATTAATTACAAAGCTTTTTAGGAAAAAAAGAGGGGCGTTAAAGAGGATATATAAAAAAAACTAAATAACGTTTTTACTTACAATAGAAACTAAAATCAGAATCGAAATAAAAATTCACAAAAAAACGATATGAAAAACGATTATTAGGAAATAAAAAACATGCTCTTGGTTGATTGATTCGTGTTCATGTTAAGCAATTAATTTTATACGTTAAACAATTTCATTCAAATAAGTTTACAGTTATATCAGGAAGCAATATAAGCACTACATAATAGGACATTGTAAAATAGTTGACATTTAGAGAAACTTTTTATGCATCTATAAATTAATTTTTATTAGTATTGGAGGTTCGGCTCTCGGTTAACATTATTTCTAAAATCCCTGTATAAATTATAAAAACTTACAAAATAATTGTGGCGCAAATCAGAATTTAATTTTGAAAAGGATATTAAAAGTAAGCAAAACCTGAGAATTATTATCGAGGTCAATTAGAGCGAAGAGAGGGTTAAAACAATCAATTTATTTGCGAATGTGATCGCATTCATTTCCACCCAACAAATATACTAATTTTTTATTAAATTTGTGAGTTTGATTGAATTAAGCTTCAAACTCTTCAGTTTAGTAAATATTTTTTTGGAAAAATGTGCAGAAATTCCTAAAATGCTAAAAATAAATATATGCACCGTTTGGGTTCAATTTTTTATGATTAGAGCGACATAGCAAAAATATTTTAGCTATTTCAGTCCATTGCAACAATTATGGTGCATATTTTTTCTGCAATACGACACGCGGTAATTAATCAAAATGCAAAATCTGCAAGGTCATTACTTAGCTTTTTTTCTCTCCCCGCAACCTGATATTTGGACGTATAACGATACACCAACCAGCGTTAAAAGGTTAAATATTACAGCTTTAACTGAGTAATAACTGAATCAGCATTAAGTAACAATTTTTTTCTTCTTCTTTTCTAAATGAATTTTAAAAAAGATGTTTCGCCGAGCAGTGAACTTTTGGAATTTTGCCGACTAAAAGATAATACGAATAACAAAATCGTTTATAATTACGTTTTAGTACCTATCTTTAAGAGCAAAAAAAAAACTCACTCTTTCCCCCCTAGTTGATATAGAATTTCTACGACAAAAATGAATCTCGCAGCCAAAACAAAACGGTAGTTACCTGCATACCTTACCACAGTCGACGAACTCTTCCCAGACCGATATTTTGCGACAACACGCACAGTTTTAAGGTAAAAGAATATTTCCAGCAAAATTACCTCGCAAAAAATGGAAGTTTCAAAATATTTATATCTATCTTAAAATTACTTAAAAATAATAACGCATAAGTGAACATTTTTGACCAAGGATAAAATTTATTTAATAAGCAGGTTTGGATTCAGATTTAGGATTGTATATCAGTAATCAGGTTATTATTATAAATTTTGAATAGTCACAACATTTGGATCAATCAAAATTTTGAGGTTAAAAAAGAAAGCGAAAGGACTTTTTTGAAAAAAAAATTCAATTATGAATAAATTGAATATACTTTCAGTTTTTTATTTCGGTAATTCGAAAAAAAAAACTTGAATGCTTATTGGTTTAGAAACTACGAGCCATCAAAGCGATAATACAGACGAATATGATTTAAGTAATTTTAATCTAGATTTTTTTCGTAGATATAAACATATTATTTGCGTGTTACACTAAAAACAATGCATAAGATAGTTAAATAATTGTTCTAATATTGAATTAATATCTACCCAAAATCTACATTTTCTATCAATTTGCCTAAATTGCCTAGATAATTAATCAAGAACCATTCCCTTTTTTAAAAGAAAATGTTAAAACTGGGCATTTTAAGATGTGCTTGTTAGTCATAGATTTATTTTTAGTTGCAAAAAGCATATCATAACGACTATGTAAGAATTGAATTTTTGAAACTAAGATAATGGCATTTTTTTTCTTCAAGAATAAGTTAAGAATTGTATTTAGATATTAGATACTATGACATTAAGTACTTTATTATTTTAAGATTTTTATTGAGCGAATTCCGAGATTTTAAATAGGCAAAAATAAAGCAAAAGCTGCCGTAAAGTTAGTTCAATATCCATAGAAATTACTTTCAAATTTAAATAAACAATATAGAAATCTAAAATAACTAAACAATCATCAACCAAACTTTAGTATAAATAATTGTGCTATTAAAAAAATCAAGTAGGGCGTCACTCAAATTTATTTTCGCAAAATTTTACATAACAAAAATATGTAAAATGTTTAGCAAAAAAAAAAAAAGTTTAAAATTTTGAAGATTTTTTTAAATAAATAAAAAACAAGTCGAGCAAAACACACATACAATCATGAATTTAAAACAATTAATACTTGTCAAGGTTGTCCAGCAAATTATAGGCGCAATAAGTTAAAATCATTCAATGCAGAAATTGTGTATGCATCCATACAACATAATTTTAAATCAACGACACTGCAATAAATGTTACAATATTTTTAAATCTAAATAAGTAAAAACGTTTCCTCACAAATTTTAAAAATATTTTGATTACCTTAAGAAGAAAACATCAGCAATAAGAAATAAAACAACGACATCTTTTCAATCTCTATTTATATCTCTGGAATTCCTGTTTAATATGAACGTAACTAAGGTATACATTACTTATAATTCCTTCACTAACAATGTAACTGTATCCTGATTATTTCTAATGAAAAACGACGTGGTTTAACTGAATAAAACAGCTAATAATATCACTTATATAAAAAATGTAACACATATCATGTGAGATCTTGAAAATAGCTTACGTGGGATGCGTCCCGTTGCACACAGGATTCTCAGATTCAGCTATTGCCATGGCGATGAAATTTATCGAGCGGTTTCTAAATCCCAAATCTTCCACCGAAGCAGCGTTGTTTACTATATGAATATACGGATATTTTCACGCATTACACATGACTACGGAAGTGACAGCAGACAATTCAACTGATGCGATTTCGACGGTGCAATCAGCATTCAAACTCTATTAATAATCCATTGGCTATTCATCAACAAATCCCGAACATGCAAGTGGAAATGAGAATAAAAAATTTTTTCCACTCTCGCTCACCGTCAGTAGAAATGATGCTAGCGGCTCACCCGTTCTCTTCAACGTGATTGTTGTTTCCTAGTTGAATAGGTTACCAGATAGGATGAAGTATCGCTTTTTTGGCATCTTTAACCGGCAAAGAAAAATTGTTTATTTAGTCTCGAGATCGAAAAGATATTATTTTTAATTTGATTTCGATGGATATAATTTGTTTTGTAGCCAAACATAATTTATCATTTGATTTGTAAATAGATTTACAAATCAAACGTTTAGCACTGAAAATTTAACCTTTTTGCGGACGTATTAATTTGACGATTGTCATGCTCGTCAGAATTAGAAATTTAAGTCGAACAAAATGTGCATGATAATGAAAGAAAAAAAATCTTCTGAGAAAAAAAAACAGATTTGAAGAAAAAGACAAAAAGTGATTTTGAAGAATTAATTTAAAAAAATCTTCAAATCGACTTATTGTACAAAAATATCAATTTCCATTAAAGAAAGATTTATTACGTAGCGAAAATTTGCATTACATTATTGTTACTTAAAAAATAAATACTTTTCTCTAAAAAAATTTAAAAAAAAACTTTTTTTATTGATTTATTGTTTTATTATAGAAACATAAAATTAATTAACAAAAAAAATGTTCAGTACATTTATTTGCACTCGTTATTAGGCTTAGTTGGTTCGGAATTTTATATTACAGTATTTATTACAAAAAAAATAAATAACTACGCTTTGTTAAAGAAAATAAGGAAAGATTATACATTGCATGTTCAGACACTTGTTGTTTAATTATTTAAAAAATGATTAATATTTTTATAAACAACAAAGTTAATTATAAATATACTTTAAGTACATTTAACTGAATAATAAATATTAAGAATATATTTCTTGGATTGATTTGAAATTGCTACTACTTGAATTAAGCATTTATATGACACTTCTCTCGCAAGAGTTGAAATTCTCCGGCAACTTAGGGGCACGAACCAACAATCAATTTTGTCGCAGTCTGAGATCTTTTTATTTTCACCCAAAAGATTCGAATTTAGAAACCACAGGAAAGGAGTGGGATATTTGATTTCTCAATTGGTGCTTAATAACATAANGGGGCACGAACCAACAATCAATTTTGTCGCAGTCTGAGATCTTTTTATTTTCACCCAAAAGATTCGAATTTATAAAGACTCGAATTCGATTACAGGAAAGGAGTGGGATATTTGATTTCTCAATTGGTGCTTAATAACATAAAAATTATATAATTGTTAAGATTAAATATTTTTAGTGCTAATTACCGTTGTGTTATTATTTAATATCACTTTTTAAAATAAAATCTCAGTAATCCATATCACTCGAAAAGTCCAGTATATTTAAATCTTTATTGCATGCACATTTTGCTGTACTTGCATAAAATATAGCATGAGACATTGAAATATTTGATCATTAAAAATTAGAATTTTTAATCTTTCTAGTAACTATATAGTATATGTTTTTTTATTAATAGAAATCTATACATAAAATGAACAGTATTTTCCATGACGTTAATTTTCATGAATTTTAAATAAATCAAAATATTCCGTTTCAGCAATCGAAATCAATTTCCATTAAAATGGCGTTTATTTCCCTTTTTTTTTATTAAAGAGTTAAAATTGCTTTCTTTAAAACAGTAAATAAAAAACTAAGGTGTGTATACACAACAATATGACAAGTCCCACAATGTAAAAAAATAAAGAAGACATGAAATAGTAGTTTAAAATATTACATACACTTAACTGCGCACATCGAATTGGCGGGGTTTGGCGAAACATAGAATTCTACTACGCCAATACTCTCTCTGGATGTCTTGATCCAGTAACCCATATTTTCATCAGAAAACTATCGCACGTGAGAGGCGAGAGTAGCAGGTAGTTGATGCAAGAATCGTTTCGGCATCACGTGGAAAATGCACGACTAAATTTTGTATTGTGCGTATTTGCTTCCCAAATTAAAATAAATTACAGATAATGCATGTATTAGGAAAATTAATTGAACTCACAAAACATTTAAAGGCATGACTCAGTTAAAAAGAATGCACTCGGCGAATGGTGATGGATAGCAGATAAAACTAAAGTTGTCTGTGATATTATATTCTATTACTATAGAGACAAGGTTTTTATGTTTGTATTTTAAACAGGTTTTTAACATAAATTGGAAGATTTTAGAAAACAGCTGTTGCAAGAAATAAAAAAAATAAAAAAAATCTTTAGTCAAACAAAATTGTAGAAAAATATCTTTTAATGTTGACGTTTGGAAATAATTGAATTTTCTTCTTTTATTTAGGGAAAAAGTTTAGTTAACATTAAAATTAATTACTTGTTTATTAACATACAAAAAAAAGTAAAAGAAAAAAATTGAATTTCATCTGTTTTCTGAAAATTTGAAAGTTAATAAATACAACTTAGAAATTTCACTGGAAGTTTCTTTCCAACTATTTGATTGATAACAAATATAAAATAGATTTCTTTGAGTACATACTTCAGAAAAAAGTAGATACTGAGCCTGGTTCATTTAAAATGTTTATCTCATTTTTTACTCAAGATTAAACACAAATCAATACCAAGCATTAAATATTGTTGCTAGGCTTTTACTGCAAAATTTCCTTTTAAAGATACTTAGAACAAGAAAACAAATTTAAATTTCCGAAAATTTATATTCATGAAGAAAAATGATTTAAATCGCAATACATTGTTTTTTTTAAACCACTTTTTTTTTTTGTTTAGTACTATTTTTATTATATTACATATTTTAATGATGATTACAAGTTGGAATGAATTCGTCTATACTACAAGAGAAATCAACCGTATTTTATGTCAATATATCCGTAATTGAATGCATTCTGTTTTTAAAAAAAATAAACAATCATTAAAGATCAAACATTTTTTTTCTCGGAGGCGTTAATCCTTTATTATTACAAGAACGAACTGAATGTCTTTGGTTGGCAAGTAAATATGTCATTAAAATAACACACTTCAAATCTTTAAGGCGGAATAGAAAAACAAAAGCTTTCAAATTCAAGGGACATTTATTACAACTTTTCCTCACATCTTGGAAAAAAAAAGTATTCTAACAGCATAAATAAAAGTTTATTTAACCTATGTTGACAATTGAAGTAAAAAGTCCTAAAACACATCAGCCATTTGGTTTACATAGTTGTAGCATAGTAAATAGTCCTGACAGCATAAATAAATCTAATTTTAATCATTTAACCAATATTCACCATTGGAACTAAAGGTTTTCATCCCAAAACAAAACAGCCATTTGATTTACATAGTTGTGGCATAGTAAAGAGCTCTGACAGCCTAAATAAATCTAATTTTAATTATTTAATAAATATTCACCATTGGAACCAAAGGTTTTTATCCCAAAACAAAACAGCCATTAGATTTACATAATTGTGGCATATTAAAGAGTCCTGACTGCCTAAATAAATTTAATTTTAAATATTTGACAAATATTCACCATTAGAACTAAAGGTTTTTATCCCAAAACAAAACAGACATTTGATTTACATAATTGTGGCATAGTAAAGAATCCTGACAACATAAATAAATCTAATTTTAATAATTTAACAACTATTTACCATTGGAACTGAAGGAAAACAAAACAGTAATTTGATTTACATAGTTGTGGCGTAGTAAAGAGTCCTGACAACATAAATAAATCTAATTTTAATTATTTAACAACTATTTACCATTGGAACTGAAGGTAAAACAAAACAGTAATTTGATTTACATAGTTGTGGCATTGTAAAGAGTCTTAACAACCTAAATAAATCTAATTTTAATTATTTAACAACTATTCACCATTGGAACTGAAGGTAAAACAAAACAGTAATTTGATTTACATAGTTGTGGCATAGTAAAGAGTGCTAACAGCATAAATAAATCTAATTTTAATTATTTAATAAATATTCACCATTGGATCTAAAGGTTTTATCCTAAAACAACACAGCCGTTTTATTTGATTTACGATCCGTTTTTCAATATAAAGGGACATTTACTATAAATAGATATAATGCTCTCAAAGAACATATGGAACAGAGAAATTCCGCTTTGTTTCATTTGTTTCAATAAAAGGAAGCCCAACCGCGATCCTCCAAATTAAATTTCACGCTCGCGTCATCTGGGGTTAAATGTTAATTGGGATGACTGCTGTGGTGGTCTAGTTTTCCCGCCAAATCTAATGAATGGATGTAGAGTAGAGGGTTCATTCGTCTACAAAAGATAATAAAGCAAATGAACAAACCACCTACGGATTGAAATTTCATTACAAATAATACCAATTAACTGTAACTGTTTCAATAGTAAGAAAAATGAACGGATTATTTCCTCCGTTTCGAAATACTTTTTTCCTGGATATATAAATATTTTTTTAATATTTCATTCTTTAATTAATAGAAACAAACACACGGGGTTAGAAAAAAAATGAGGAAAATCATGAAATTTGCTGTAGAAAACTTTCGAATCCCATATGTTTAAATAAATAAACAGTCAAATTATTTCCAAAAAAAATGTAAAATGGTTTCAACTTTGAACAATAATATTGAACCATAATATTATGGGAGGCTTCAGCAATTTTTATAGCTGAGCCAATCTGTGCAATCGAGTCCAACGAGTGGAAATAAGAAATATGGTGCCGTAATAAGGTTATAGCTCATCTTAACATTATTACGGTTCTAACAGTGTAGAGTGTAAAATTTTATGGTCAAGAATCCCTAACCGACTAAGTTGAACCAAACTTAAAAAAATATGTGCCCTTAAAGTAACCAAATCGAACGGTTTCAAAGCTGATAAGTCAGCACGGAGAGAAAAATCTGTGTCACGAAAGTGATTTTGAGGAAAACAAACCAGACTTACAATTTTTATTAGCAGTAACGTATTACGATAATACATTTTTAGCAGTTTATTGCATAATAAATGAATGAAGAGAAAACAGAGCTCATATTCAAACAAAGAAAAACTTCCGGGTGGAAATGGAATTGAAAAGAGCTCTTACTGATCACTGAATCAATATTATCTCAATTTAAGTCGCATTCTCTAAATTTCTCACTGGTAATAATTTAAATTCCAAATGCTGTACTTCTAATTTTAACTTAGAAAATGATGTAAACAGTATAAAAAGCATGAATTATATATAAAGCACTAATTAAAAAAAAAACAATATTTCTGATGTGAATAAAATAAATTGCATATTTTATGTAACAAAATGAATCGTTGTTCCGACCATACATACAATGTAAATAAATGAATAAGTAATAATCATTAGTTGTATCTTTCTTGTTGCATAGCGGCATGCTACACGCTTTAAAAAAATTGTATGAAATTATTCCTCTAGATACGAGGGCTTAAATAAAATTGGAGAAACTCCACAGATTATTTTATCGTAAAAATTTACCCTTCACAAAATATTTTACCGTAAAAACGAACCCTCCACAAAATATGATCTTAGAAAAGGACCCTTCACAAAATTTTTGTTTTAAAAAGCGAAGTCTATAACGTCTTAATAATAGTTTTCAAAAACATGATATGAAAATAAGTGGAGATATAAAAATAAATCTATAAGAGAATATTAGATAAAGAAATTAGATAATATAGAGTATATTAGATAAATAATTTAGAAGAAATTAGGGAACCACCACAGATAATTTTATCGTAAAAATATGCCCCTCACAAAAATGTTTACCGTAAAAACGAACCCCATGCAAAATATTTGATCTTAAAAAAACCCGACAGATCACAAAATTTTTATTTTACAACGTCTGAAACATTTATAAAAACCTTGTAGAAATGTTATAGCTATAAAAAATATTAGATAAATACTAATACAATAAAATTATTCTGATATTGATAACTATCTTAATAAAGTGGCATTGGCAATAAAAGAAAACGAGTGCGCAAAATACATCAAAAGCGTAAACATTACAAGATCATTAGCTTGAAAAACCCTAAATATAACCCAAAATACAATTATTTTCAAAGTTAAACGAATAAAAACTAAAAAATCAAGATACAGCTAGTTTCGAACCAAATAGTCCACAGAATATTTTTTCTCGACACAATGGAATATAAATGTGATCATTAAGTAAAGAATTATTTACCATCACGCTAAAAATCTGACGAATGTTATTTTGAATAAAAGAAAATTACCCAATAGTGCTAATCTATCATATTAAAACTGTTCCACTTCCTCTTCATTTGACTGGTAACCTTATTACTACTTCCTCCATGATTTCCGATTTGCAGGAATCATTCGCCGCTTAAAAAGATTGGTAATGATTTTAAAAACTCATAATATTATCCAATTCACATCATTTCCACCAATATTCAGTTCGTTTAATTCTAAATTTTTACGCTTCCTAATTCCTTTATTCATGACCGATTTTCAAACGGACTTTAATTCATTCGTCTCTTTTTCTCATAAATCGTTAATACATATTCGTATTTAATACTTCCTTATGGCTTTGGACTCTTTTCATTGGACGCTAATTGCGTTGGACAGGTGATACCTACTTGTAAACTTTAAAATAAATAATTTTACTAATTTATTTGCATTATTTGCTTAAGACTATTGTGTCAAGTTGTTATGCAGCATAAATAGTATTTATTTATGATATTTTGAATGTAGCTTCAAACTTCGTTAAGTTGTTATCTCGAAAACATGTTTTTTCAAGTTGAGAACAAAAATCGTCTTTTCATCGGATTTAAATCATTTTTAATTCATTCAGCAAGATTTCTTCAGTACTCTGATCGTTCAGTTTTCCTATCAAAATTAAATTTTCAAAGTCAAACTTTTAGAGTGGAAGATCGACAGGTTGAATTTGAAAGGTCGTCATTTAGATGATAATTTCTTTTCCTTATTCTTTTTTTCACCCAAATCAAACGATTAAGTAATACAGTGAGTCCCACCAGCATAAAGGCACCTAAATTTTGAGCCGAAACTGAAGGCAAAGAAAACCAATCAGAACCAAACATATACATAAAGAAAATCTATATCTAAACACACATTTACAAAGAGTAGCATGAAGAAAGAAAAAAAAAAGCATCGATTCTCCCCGATGAATTAAAAANGGACGCTAATTGCGTTGGACAGGTGATATCTACTTGTAAACTTTAAAATAAATAAATAAATAATTTTACTAATTTATTCGCATTATTTGCTTAAGACTATTGTGTCAAGTTGTTATGCAGCATAAATAGTATTATTTTGAATGTAGCTTCAAACTTCGTTAAGTTGTTATCTCGAAAACATGTTTTTTTAAGTTGAGAACAAAAATCGTCTTTTCATCGGATTTAAATCATTTTTAATTCATTCAGGCAAGATTTCTTCAGTACTCTATGATCGTTCAGTTTTCCTATCAAAATTAAATTTTCAAAGTCAAACTTTTAGAGTGGAAGATCGATAGGTTGAATTTGAAAGGTAGTCATTTCGATGATAATTTCTTTTCCTTATTCTTTTTATCACCCAAATCAAACGATTAAGTAATACAGTGAATCCCACCTGCATAAAGGCACCTAAATTTTGAGCCAAAACTGGAGGCAAAGAAAACCAATCATAACCAAACATATACATAAAGAAAATCTATATCTAAACACACATTTACAAAGAGTAGCCTGAAGAAAGAAAAAAAAAGCATCGATTCTCCCCGATGAATTGAAAATCGAATCAAATCGAAAATCGATCGAATGAATTAAAAATGAACAAATAAAAAAGCACGGAGAAAAGTGTCCCACCTAGCTACCTCTGATTATAGCTAATATATCCGTTATATTTATATATGACCTGTAATATATGATGTTGCGTACCATTTACTTAACCCTGGAGGACATTAGCATCAATATTATACCGTGTTTCAATGATAGCAGCTTTCAGTTCAGTCACAAACTAAAACGGCTACTTTTTAGCTTTTACATTCCTATTGAGGATAGCCCCCCTGTTTCCTTGGGGATGTAGGTCAGTCAAAAGGATAGGTCATTTATGACATGCACCCTATTAATCTAAAAGTAACACTGTGAAGATTTCGTAACGTAAGGCATTGTCCAGCTGGAAAATGCAATTAACTTGGACCAACAATACCCTCAGCAAATGGATTTCATGAATTGTTTGATTGTCGACATCTCCCATACAGTATAGAGAGGGGAACTAGCATAAGTTTAACCCCATAGCTGAATCCTTCCACACATTTAATTAGTCTTCTCTTTGCTGTAGAATGGATGAAAAATCCTCATTTCTTTTTATTGCACTGTCTCTTTCTCTTATTGCATTGTCTGGGTCATCTTAATTCTTTTAATTTCTACTCTCTTTTGCTTCTTGATAGTTTTCAACATGGGCAAGTGCTGAATTTTCTGAATACCCTGCATACCCTGAATTAATAGGGTGGGTCGTTATATATATTACATATTATATCGTTAATTTCTTGCGTGATGAGTATATAAGAAACAGTATATGAGAAAAAAAGAAAGAAAAATCTTCTCTAAATGGGCAGCTATGGGGAAGCTCATAAACGCTGTGGGAGAGATTCCACTATGGTGGTAAACTAAACTTAACGTGGCTTTTTCTATGGGTGGCATGAAAGCTACCGATTAATCAAAAATGCTAGGAGCTTTCATTAATATTACAAAGTCTTCAAAATGGTGGCTTTTGGATAATAGAGGGCATGTCATGAATAGCTTATCCTTTCTCATGACTTCAATCCTCAAGAAAACAAGAACGATTATCCTCAGGAAGGCAGTAAATAATAGTAAAAAAACAAATAAATAAATAAAAAGCAGTTTCAATCAGTGGCAGAATTGAAGACTGGCAACATTGAAACTTGGCAATTGAGGATCCTCCTGAGATTGGTGAAGTAATGCACCTATGGCGCAAAACAAGGTGGCTTTAAGTAGACAAGCTGTAGTTATTATTAAAGAAATACTTAGAAGTTTTTCATAAATTTCTGATATTTTTTTTAGCACAAAGAGTTATCATTGCAAATCACAATTTTATATCACCTTGCAAGTGTCCCTTCTAAGTAAAAGATACACAATTGAAAAAATAAAATAAAAAAGTAGAAGAGAGAGAGAGAGAAAGAGGGGGGGGGGGCTTTGTGACATTTTAATAAGTATATGAAAACCAATCTTGAAATGTTGTTTAATGTTAAAGAAAAAATAATCTTTAAATAGAGCTGTTATATATATATATATATATTTATATTTACGAAAGTGAGTTTTTTNCCCTTTTTTAAAATACACAAGAAAAAATAAAAAATTAAATAAACGTGAACAAAATCTAAAAACCGACGTATAACCGATTCTGTGCGTCGTATAAACGATATATTTTTACATTAAAATGAATAGGAATGATTTGGGACCACACTAAAACGTCGTATAAATGTAAACGTCGTATAAGTGATCGTCGTATAAACGATGCTCCACTGTATATATAAAAGGAAAAAAAGAAATTAATATCAAAAAAATAATAAATAAATATTAAACGCGACATTTTCATTTTAATTTCAAAAACGGGTTTAAGAACAAGCAACTAAATTTTTCAAACAAATGCCAACAGAAATAATTAACATCCCATATTTTTTAATATCAACAAAAAGCCGACTGAAATGGATGCAAGAAACATCATTTTTGCTTCCTTTATTTTTTTGCAACGAAAAACATCTTTTGAAGCTCCAATTAGTTGACCGAAGTTACCCATTCAGTATAATGATGCCATCGGCTAAAATGGAAAACAATGTGAAAGTAGTAAAAAAAATCACTCAATACGTGACACATCCTAATAAAATGCGAGATATTTTCATTTTCGCCTCATAGCAGCGAACATTACGCGCTTTAATAATAGCCTTGAGATTTTGTGAAATCAGGCTATAAAAAGAGAATCTCTGATAACAAGCTCTGAAAAACGCTTTCTTTTTTATGCTATCAGAAAAATATATTTTTTTTCTTCCTTAGAGCAAATACTAATAGTTTTTTTTCTTTGTGTTTTTATGCCATCCTATTTATTTATTTTTTTATATCAAATTAATGTGGTTCTACTCTAATAGTTCGTCCAAAACAGCTGTTTAAGTAACTTACGAATTCATTAAAACAACCGATATATAAGAAGAAATTTCGTAATGGGAAAATGTTTGGGTATTGCATTCATTTATTTTAAGTAATATTTGTGCGAACAGATTTTTCTGAAGTAAAGCATGGTTAAACTAATTTCCATATACAGATTGTCAGAATTAATTTAAACAATTTAAAAATTTAGACTAAGTTTTTACTGAATCATTGCAAACTACACATTATTGTTTCGTAATTGCCTGTTTTTATATTATTGACACTTCATAATTCACATTATAAGCCCATTTTATTGAAATATAGTAGAAACAACGCACTAAGCGTAAATAAACAATTCATAAAGATAAAAGAACACAAAATAGAATATTCTGAAATAATGCTTGTTTATACGCTGTAAAAATATTCCGTAAAATTTATGGTTTTAAACCAGTAGTTGGGTTGGTTGCGCAAAATCATAAGATTCGTAATGTCAATGGTATTTTACCATGCAAATGCAAGTTTTTTTTCGTAAAAATTACGCAGAAAATTCGTAAACAGACTGGTTTATACTGTAACAAAACAAGTTTTTACAGCAAAAACATATTTGCGGGCACAACTTACTTTTACCATATAGGAGCAAATTTTCTCAGTGTAAGATACGAAGTAAATTTGTACTCGCACCAGATGTGAAGTGTTTTATTATGAAGAAATTGGTGATAGTGATTTTGCTTCAATGTGGCATCAGTGTGACAAAAAGTCGAATCTCAGTTTTATTTATACAATTTTTTAAACCATAAAGTATAGTTTCTAAAAAGTAAGAGCAAGTATAGAAAATAAACGTGAAATAATTGGAGAAAAGGTAAAGTTACATTAAAAAAACGCAAAACAAAATGGTAAAGACTAGAAATTTTAACTGACGGTTTTAATTTGCTAGAGATTAGGGTGAAAAATGGAGAAAAACCGTTACGTACAGTATCAAAACGGTCAGCTATGTAATTTTACCGATAAGTAAAAAAGAACTTTCTTTTTGGATCAGATACTTTCTTTACTCATGAAGAAGAATTCTTTTATATTTACTAAACTAAAATAATCAATTATCAAAGTAAGAAACATTATTATTAAAATAAATTAGCAAATATTTATGTTTAAATAATGGAAAACATTTACAATTTTATTTTACTTTTATGCTACTTGTGTATGTTAAGAAAACCGTTCCAGGCGTTAATGAATGTTGAAAATTATTATGTTCTAATCATACAGGTCGGAAACCAATAAATTTACACTATAATACGACTTTCTGCAGTTAATTTACATGTTGTGCGTGTTTAATACTTTAACCTTGAACAAATTTTTCTAAGGTTGGGCAGTTATGCTTTTTAACCAAGAGGCATCAAAGAAAAATAATTCGAATATCGATAAAATAAAAATAAAGAATATTCCTATTCAGTATCCACAAGTGCTTTAGTTCGTTAATTTTTTTTTTTTTTTAATTTTTGAAAGAAGTGTTTGAGACGCTGTTTTTGGTAGAATATAATCCAGATATACATAATATAGCGTATATATCGATATATATAATAGTTCACTTTCCTAAAAAGAAAGAACAGGATGAGAGAGCTTTTCATTTCATGATTATCATGAAAAAGCACGGGGAAAAAAATGGCGTCTAAGCTATTTAAATCGTGTGAAAAACCCATTTAATTTACCAGAAACCGCTTTCAATTCTTGAAACAAAAAGGTCGTTGAAGAACGAGTTGGGTCAGATAAACCAAATTCAACTTTCTCTGGAAGGCTAGTTTGTGGCACCAGAGGCTACAATCGAATGATGTATGGAGCTATCTTTATTTCCAATGAAGCCAAGTGATTCGTCTTACTTTCGCCTGTGTTTCAGCTCCTGCATATGCATTTAAAATCAAATAAAAACCAGTTACCATTACTTAAAAGGTTACGAGATTAGGTTTGGACAGTTTCAACAGACCACGATGATGAATGAATTCTTTTTGTCAGTAGTTATGAAAGAGGACTACGAAATTGAAATACCATGGAAATACGACACTAGAACTGCGTGCGTTCGTAATATATCATTTATTATATATTTGTATATAAAACTTTTTTTTTAGTCTATGATCAAAGCAAATGCAACACACTTGTTACATTTTTTTTATTTTTTATGTTCTGATCATTAAAAAATTTGAAATTAGTTTTTTTTTTATAAGTTTAAACTTTGAAAATAAATAATAAATTATGTAACAGTAATATTTTAACTTAAATTCCAGAATTATATGGTAAAAGAAATTATACATCCAATAGTGTTAGACTGATCAACCGTTGGGGGCAATTCCAAAATTTACAAATGTTATATTTGCAGCTTATAACTCAGATAAAAAAAAAAAAATCGAGCAGTTCTAATAATTTTTGTAAAAAAAGTCATAGTTCTATATAATTTTTTTTTATTTTTTAAAAAAATTATAAAAACACCCAGTTTTTAATTTTTGTAAACCCACCCATCAAATTTTTTAAACGAATGGAAGTTACTAAAAATTAGAGTAAATGTAAATGACAGAAAGACTTATCTCAATAAAAATTATTAGAATATCTGATTTATTTATTTATTTTATAAATTTTTTGACCTCGGTAATATACTTATAAAGTTAGCAATTATGACAATTCTAAATTGTGCTATCGTAAAATCAATAATAAATGCAATGAATAGAGTATTTTTACTTAAAAAGATAAATAATCCTAATTTCTAGTTCTAGGTGCCATCAAATTTATTATTCCATATTGATTGTTAACCTTAACCAACTAGGTCAACTCTAGAAATTTGATAAACCATCACAGAAATCTTTAAATTTATTCATTTCAGTTTTAAATAACTCATAGAGGAGAAAAAAAGCGCATGTTTAATTTGAAATAAACAGAGGAGCCATGGTTGACCTATAAAAATTTCCTAACTACATCATTGATTAACGCTCTTTATAAGAAGGGGAGAGATCAAGTAAAAGATAAAGTACAAAAGCAAAATGATGTCAACCTTCTCTACTTAAAATGAGAAAAAAAAAAGTTTTTTTTTCTATCGTAGGTCATTGTTCTTATAAATATAAAATTTATTTAAAGTTTTTAAATTAATAGAATTTAGTTGAAAATGTCCCGTAATAACAGTCTAAGCAAATAATTAAACATTCTAACTAAATCAATTATCAAAATCAATTTTAATAGCACGGGTTAATATTAAATAGCATAAGAAAATTTTCATAATCGGTTATAAGCGTACCACAGAGCATTATGTTTCTTTATATAGTACATATAATCAAATTATGATAGCACAATGCGAATTTATTTTATTCATACCATTTCTATATTTCTTTGAAAGTAAAGTATGTTCGTTTCTAGGAATTAACATTATAATTATATAATTTTTAATTATGTTAACCTTTAATTGCTTCTAAACACACAATATCACAGAATGTTTTCAATTATTTCAGTAGATGTTTTCATTGTTAAAACATGAAGTTAAAATTTGATTCATTCTTGTAAAAATGTACGGTAAGTAAATGGTAAAAATAAAGGTTGTATTTCTCAATTGAAAAAATTACAACTTTTAAGAAGCTAGGCAAATTTTATACTAATTGATATAATTTTGAACAGTCATTTTCGGCAAAAATAATAATTAAAAAAATTAAATTGCAAAAATTTATTCGTATTTGATTGCATCTTTTCCCTTATGTCAAAAACTACAAAACAAATCCCTAGATGGCAGCACTAACGTATAAGTGAAAGGTGAGCTGATGTTTCTTGAGACAAGACGGCGCCGTCTCGAACGATTTAAAGTGCTTTATTACCATGACAACAGGGTACTTCCTTTAGCCTTACTAACACAGTGACATAGTGATAGTCCCTTGATTATAACACCGGTCAAGGTTCCTGGCATTCACCAAATCGATCATCTCTTTTCATCAGGAAATCAAGAAAAGAAATCTGCATTTTGAGTAGATGCCAAATGCACTTCAAATATTCGACCTAATGACCATTTTGGACAATTTCCTTACTTCCTAGTTGAGATGAAAATGCAAAAGACTCATAGTCTAGAAGAAAAAGACTAGCATTGACATGAATGAATTGGAAGTTCTTTTTAGTTAATCAGCGATTTAAAATGGAATTTTAATTAAAACAGTCAAAACTCATTAGGATATTTAACTGAGTCATAAACCTGTTACCTTTAAATTCAAATACAAGGCACATTTGCATACTTTCCGAATTAACATGTGTAGTAATATTTCTTCTTATTATTACTTATTATTTTTTATTTGTAATAGCTAAATGTAGACTGGAATATACATACAATCATTCCTCCACTCAAGAAGAGCTCATTTTAATATCAATTGAAGCCAGACACGTTGTACTCAAAAATAGTTATAACTATCATATAAATTATTTCAAAAACACGGGTTATAATTTTAAAAAAAAAAGGTGAAAAAAACGAAACTTTTTCTACTGTCAACAGTTCTATTACACAATCATACATTTACTCCAATATCATAGATCATCTTTATCATACATTTTAATTTCATAGGAATCTTCCGATATAATAAAATATCGAGAAAAATATTGACTATATCACTATATAGAAAGAAAAAAAAAGAGATTTAGCAACTGGTATAATATTTTAATATACATGTGAATCGTAATTTAATTAAATTGGCATTGTTCCTAACGATTAATTATGAGAAAAGTAACAACATACAGTAACATATGCGAATAANAAGAAATCTGCATTTTGAGTAGATGCCAAATGCACTTCAAATATTCGACCTAATGACCATTTTGGACAATTTCCTTACTTCCTAGTGGAGATGAAAATGCAAAAGACTCGTTGTCTAAAAAGAAAAACACTAGCATTGACATGAAAGAACTATAAGTTCTTTTCAGTTTATCAGAGATTCAAAATGGAATTTTAATTAAAACAGTTAAAACTCATTAGGACATTTAACTGATTCATAAACCTGTTACCTTTAAATTCAAATACAAGGCACATTTGTATACTTTCCGAATTGACATGAGCCGTAATACTTCTAATTATTATTATTTTTTATTATTATTTAATTATTTTTTATTTGTAATAGCTAAATGTAGACTGGAATATACATACAATCATTCCTCAACTCAAGAAGAGCTCATTTTAATATTAATTGAATCTAGACACGTTGTACTCTTTAAAAATAGTTATAACTATCATATAAATTATTTTAAAAACACGGGTTATAATTTTTTTTTAAAAAAGGTGGGGAAAAAAACGAAACTTTTCACAACAACACACACATTGAAACTTTTCAAACATTACACAAACATACATTTACTCCAATATCATAGATCATCTTTATCATACATTTTAATTTCATAGGAATCTTCCGATATAATAAAATATCGAGAAAAATATTGACTATATCACTATATAGAAAGAAAAAAAAAGAGATTTAGCAACTGGTATAATATTTTAATATACATGTGAATCGTAATTTAATTAAATTGGCATTGTTCCTAACGATTAATTATGAGAAAAGTAACAACATACAGTAACATATACGAATAACATACAGTAGTGAGTTGTTAGTCCAGTGCTTATTCATACTAGTTGAATTATAAGCACAAATTCTGTTCATCAAATTATAATTCTTTGCAATAACCTAAAGTTTTTTTTATTTTTAACTTTCCTTTATTGCCATCTATGTTTGTTTGTTATAATTAAAAATTTCATGTGAAACCTTTCGCAACTTGCAATTAAATCTTAGTTTACAAAAAAGTTATTGAACTAGGAAAATAATAATTATTGACTTGCCACGTAGATGATATCGATATAGTTGATTTGTTATTATTCCTCGATATTTGTTGTTTTTAACGAAGCACGTTTATCACGATTCATAATAAAAATTTCATTGAATGAGCCCACAAAGATTTAGCAATTTAACGCAAAAAAGATGTAGTTAGAAGTTAACACACAATTCACTGAGTGTAATGTTGATAGTGCAAGTAACTTATTGGAATATTGTTATTAAAGCTGTTGATTAACATTTCATTATAACAGTACTGTGGAATATTTCGCTCGGATAAATTAAGAAATTAACACAAAGACAGTGTGCCATAGTTTCAGAGTAAACAGTGTGTCAGAGTTTTAAAATATAGAAGGATTTATTGAATTCAAAATTATTTTACAGAATTAAGACAGTTTAATCTTTTACTAATTACACTTTAGACAGACAACTTTTGCAGTTTTAAATACTTTTAGCCAAATAAGTCTTATCAATTTATCACTGAAGTTAAAAGAGAAGTCCAGGACATTTTGATAACTATCCCAATTAATATTAAAACAAAAATATTTACGTGAATTAAATGAACCGTGATATAAAAACGTGAATTAAATGAATCGTGAAGAAAACCTCTGAATTCATATTTTCTAAAGGAAATATGAGAGTTAAAATATGGATTGCACTGCAGAACTTTGCTTATCACTATTTTTACCCAAGAAGTTATATATTGATATGCTTATTTTAATATAAAATAAAAGTGTAAAATTCGAAAATGAAAACTAATCTAAACATCCGCTATTTAAAGAAACGCTTAAAATCTTGTTATTTTTCGCACGTAAAAATATTATTTTTAGAAAAAAAAAATCATAGGTCTTACTATATGGCAAAGTCAACGGTCGCCACCAGCGACAGGGCAACTAAATAAAACAAATGGCGCTCGCAACCTTTTCGTCAAAAATGCACCCCATAAGCATTTAATTATCATAATTTTTTTTAATAAATATATTTTTTTTTTGATAAACATCAGAAATGAACCAAGTAATGTTTACTATATTTTGTGAAATGCATCAAATGAAATGGCTTACATTATTAATAACAAAAAAATTTTATTCGTTTAAAACTCTAAATTTTTAAAAAAGTGGCCACACGTTTTAAAAATTGACCACTGCTAACTATCCGCAGGTCAGTAACAAATTTTAATGATTTTGCCCCATAGGTCATGCTAAAACATGTTTTACGTTAATAGCGCAATAAAAATTTTGCGAAATTCGAGAAGCTAACTTTAACATATTTAACACATTATTTACCCGTCAATAACCAAATGCTGATATTGTTTTAATAATTATTTATTGTACTGCATTATAAATATATCATTTGACAACAAGTAATTGACTGTCAAATGAGGTCATGCGGTTTAATACGTGTTAAGAAAGCATGAGTGTTGATAGTTTCTTACACAATATTATAGGATAAAAGTCTTCATAACAAAGAATGACATTATAAAATTACATCAATGGTAGTAATATAGCAGTTAACGGTAAAAACTATTATTATTATCAATGTTTACTATATATTGTTACAATACTATTATTACTTTTGTAGAAGAGAAAAAACGATTTTTGATTACTTAACACAATTTCATAGTATGTGAAACAATGATACTTAAATGCAAATCAATAAATCTTTTCACTTACGAGGAAACATTTTTTTTTAAATATCAAAACTGTATTTTTAGCGGAAGATTATAAGATATTACGCATCACGTCCTAAGCTGGCATCACCATCTGGTTGCAGATCGCTGGGCATATTGAGACAAAACGTGCCAATCCGTGCATATTATTTATGCAAGATGCATGGTCGGTTTCTTAAAATATTATAGGAAGAAACAGTTACTAAGTTAAGGCTTTTTTTATGAAAACCTTTTTTACATCTTTAAAATTACATCAGACTTGTACATCTGATTATAAAAAAAATTAAAGTAGCTTAACATATATGAATGATCAGCTATGATGGATACATAATATAATCTAATGCATGCAAATAAAGAACAACATTCCTTTGTTTTTTATTTACAAATATTTAGTATTCTGAAACTCCCTTTATACAAAACACTTTTAATCAGTAATCAAGTTCAACCTCACAATTTACACGATATCTGAAATAACCACCAACGTCTCCAAATCTCAACAAAGCGGTTTTAATTTTTAATTTAGTAATAAAAAGTTTTACAAAGAACGCATCAATAAAACTGTTCTGATATATAAAATCTTCTTACAGTGTAAAACTGCAAGAGGATCTTATATATTAGATCTGTATACACTTAATATATTAGGATATAAATACACATGATTTGATTACGTATTAGCTAGATGGTTCTTTCTTTAGTTATGAAAGACTCACCGAGTGAATTTACTGAACTCAAATTTTACAAAAATTACAATTAAAGAAATGGCAGCATGATAAATTTGAAAGGTAACTGAAAAGCATTTCCTTGAATTTTATTTATTTTTTCAATTCTTTCGCTGATTTATAATAAGTGGAATAGTTTGGAAGGCATTAACTTTCGAAATTCAACTGGCAGAAATGCGTAACATAAACGAACGCGTGTACGCCTTTCGTGAAAAATTTGTCACTATCGCGGAAAGATTTTTAATATTACTCGCAATAAATATATATATATATATAAAAAAAACAGCCTAAATTTCCATATTCTACCTCGCAGTCAATTTTAGAAATTTCGGATACAACAACGAAAAATTTGTTAAATCAACAACTAGTTAAAGAAGCTGCGAAATTTAAAGAAGTAGAAGTTGGTTAGATAATAATCAGTAAAGAATTTTATAAAAATTAGAACATCTTAGAAAGAAAAGAAAAAACAGTAATTTTTTAACGAATTTCGTCAAAATTGGGTGGCGACAAAAGGGTTAAAACTAGTTACAAGAATCAATTAATGGCAGAAAGTTTTTAATTGAAATTTTGAGTTCGCAGGAAGTTTTTCATTTAATTTAAGTCAGCCAACCAGTGATTTCTGCTAACCCTATTAAAAAGAAAAGGAAAAAGAAAGTAAACACATCGATTCTTAAAAAATAATGAAACAACTGCGGCGGTACCGTTTAAAGTTTAGTTACAAAACATCAAAACAACTTTTGGGGAAAAGGAAAAAAAAATGTCGCAGAGATGAGTTTTAATTTTTACTTTTCTTGAAGCTGAAAAGTCAGCCAAGTCAACCGTAAAAATAAATCAATCGAAGTTGACGAAAATAACAGGGGCACAAATATTATCCTGGCACCACCGCCGATTGTGTCAAGGTTAGGCTGTTTTTGGCTACTGTCCACCTTTCTACACAAAATTTTGTATTAACTCTAGGGAATATGGGATTATACGTGGATGTGAGGAAAGGTGGGATAAAAAAAAAAAAAGGAGAAATCTCTTCCTGAAAGAAGAGTTGCGTCAAATCTACCTCTAAATCTTTCGGAGGATGTGCGGATTTCTGTATTAGTAAAATAATTTCTATAAAATTATTTATTTTAAATTACTTATATAAATTTATTTAAAATTATCCTATGCTTCCGGCAATTACCATGGCGCAACCTATCATTCCTAGTTCTTTTTTTGTACCAGCAGCCGTTAACAAAAGGTTAATATAAAATATGTTAGAGATCACATAAAAATATATTATCATTAATATAAACAGCACGCGATAGGTGTACTAAAATACATAAAGAAAATCAATTGTGGATATAGTTATTTAATGAAGAACCGTAATGAAGAACCACTTGCTTCCCGACGACGCAGGTGCGAATCCCGGAGACGGCTGCTCAAACACAGCCTATGTTTCTCTAGGATCGGAAAAAAGATATAAAAATTTCCTCAGTGGTAAATAAATCAAAGATTATAAAGACCATGTTGTCATTTTAATCGAGTTTTTTCTTCTTTATGTCATGCAAATACGTTTCATATCCACCTAAAAGTTCTCCACGAAGACGTGGAGTTTTCTTGTTTTCTGGGTTGGGTTCAAATTTACAAGGATACGGAAATGAACACTGGTATTCGAAAATTCAGTTAGAAATCGTTTATTTAACTCCGGTGACAAAATAAAATAAAAATTTTCAAAGTAATATTGTAATGAACATCTTATGTTCATGAAATGATACTTAATCAATCCGAGCGATTTACTTTCTAAGCCTCTAAAGTTAGACTTTTGTTGTTGTTGATTTATCAAATTTTAACAATTTTTCCCCTGTCATAAACAATTTTGCAAAACCATTGACATTGGTTTTTCTTGTATTATGCTGTAATCGCTGAAAGAGTTTCTCTTCTGGCAGTTACGAGTCCAACAAAAACACTTTAACTATCTCTTTTCTTACTTCGTTTGATTTCCTTTTTTTTCGCCAGCCTTAATTTACAACACCGTTTGATTTCGTCCTATTGAGAATATAACAGCACTTAAATTTGGCGCAGTATAGCCACTTCCAGCTTTTGTGTCATTAATTTCCATGTGTAATCAACCATTAAACTACAAAGATAAATATATATCTATACCAAGGATACATAACAATGAAAAGTCATAACATTTTACAGTTCAATTAAAAATTTCCAGTAAGACCTTTCAATGAAGTTAAATATAAAAAAATTAATGAATAAATTAATTATGCCGCAGTAAAGATCAGTCTCTTAATTTGTTCATTTACATGCAACAACAATACGTCATATGATAATATCATTTATAATTATTATTAGCTTTTTAAGGAGTATCATTAAGCAACCTAAAATACCTCGCCCTTCATTAGAAACTCAAAGTCATTTTTATAGTCAAAACTTTTCAGGAGACAATTCAGACATTAATATTTCAGAATGGCGCCATGATTTGTTTAAAACATTTTATTGTACTTTTAAAGAAGATATATTCAATAGAAATAATGAGAAACGTTAAATAAAAATTGTGCAATGACTACCACTGTTGTGTCAAACAATAGCGAATAACTTCTTTAAGTTTCCTCATAACTAAAATGACCGTTTAACTATTTTTTTTAAAGTAATAAAAGACATGTGAAAATTTCAGTGTCGCAATTCAATTAATCTTGGTTAAGGAAAAAATATTGCTAGCCCTTATTAGTATGATCATTTTTAGTTTCCCAAAATATTATTGTATTTTTTTCCGAAACGGCTTTCTCTAAATAAATAAAAAATACATTAAACAAATTCACAAAAATTAACATGAAAGAGCGACTTAGAAATTTTAGACAGAAAAAAATATCTTGTGAGGTACATCATCAAAAAAAAAATTTTTAAGGCAAAATGTTTTGTACTGAGAAAAGTAAGTTATGTCTGGTTAAAGATTTAAATTTAAAAGCTTCATGTCTTACAGAATAAGGATTTTTAAAAACTTAGTCATGATAAAAAATCCTTTTGGGGTATCTCACCTAAAGTGGTAAATAACTGAACTAAATAATTCAGCGAGCTGAACTTAATAATAATTTAGTGCCGAAGATTTGCTCAAACTTTCGGCAATTTTGAAACGGAGCACGCTGAATCATAATATCGAAGAAATTTGATGCAATCTTGATTCGGTAAATGGTGCCAAATAAAACCATAATTTATTTCAAATTTTCTACAATCTTAATAGAATGAGAACGCGGAGAACTAAATAATTTGGTTCAAATTTGCGGAAATCTTAATACTGAGCATGCTGAATCATAACATCGAACAAATTTGATGTAATCTTAGTTCGGTAAATGGTAACACTTAAAACCATAATTTATTTCAAAATATCTACAATCTAATAAAATCAAAACATGGTGAACTAAATAATTTGGTTCAAATTTGTGGCGTTTTTAATATGGTGCACGCTGAATCATAACATCCAACATATTTAATGTAATCTTAGTTTGGGAAATAATAACAAATAAAACCATAATTTATTACAAATTTTCTACAATCTTAATACGGAGAGCAGTAAACCATATAATTTAGTTCCAATTTGCTGCAATTTTAATACGAAACCATCAAATCGCTAAATTTGCAAAATATTTAATTTAATGCCAAAACAAATCATGATATCGTTCAATTTTGCTTCAATTTTAATACTCTGCACATAGAACCATGCATTTTATTCAAATCTAAAACTATCTCACTACGGTGAAACGTATAGTACCATATTATCGTGATCTTAACTGCATGATACTTTGATTCAATGGCTTAAAATAACACCTTATTATGGCTTAATTATGGCTTAAAATAACACCTTATTAATGTTGCAGCAAAAATTGCTTGATACTACGGTACCGCTCTAATTACCAATATTATAATTCAACTTTGAATCGATTTTCACCAATATTATGATTCAGCTTTGAACCGATTCTTCGATTTGTATAAGGCAAAACTAAGTGGTGACAATATTTTAAACAAATCAATGCTCTGAATAATTCCCTTTTTTATTCAGTTCAGAATCAAGCACATTATCTTTATTATGACCTATTTAGGCGTGTGCTTCTTAAATCTGGGTACTAAAATAAGCCTAACTTTCAATAATTTCCCTTCTGATGACTCAAAAAAAGCACGATGATAGCTGAAACCCAGTTAATGTGTTCCGGTCACAATCACATGAGCACTAAATTTAACCCATCTTTATCTTTATTTCCTCTGTACGACATCCAATCATTGTTTATTTTTCTTTTAGATCTTACGCTTCTGAGAAACTATGATTACGAAATGCAGCTTTTTTATTTTTTTATTCTGTCTGATAGATCTTGTGGCACTTGACTTTGGTGATTGATTTCTGTGCATGATTTTTTTCACTTTTCGCGGTTTACTACGTAGTGTACATAATGCGAAAAATATTTTCACGAAATGTTTGTTTTAGCAAGGGTAATTATTTTTTATCGATGCTTTCAATCGCATCTACTACGTTATGAATGTATTTCAAAATTATTTTAAATTCATCGGTCATGTATTCCATTTTTGCCGGGAAAAATCATGTAATACAGATTGCAGCAGAAGAATATGTCTGTTCTCTGAGTTGTAATGGGTCATTTAAAAGAAAAAAAATAGAAATGAATGCGACAAAAGTATATATAAAGATTTCTTAATTTTAAGAATAAAGCTTAAAAGTTTTGTTTTCTCAACATTCTCAGGAAAATCTGATCAACGTTGATCCATATATTAGTACCTTGAATCAAGATGGTTGCAATTTTAATAAGGAGTTAAATTGAACCACGTTTCCCTTTCTTTAAGTTAAATTACAGTACAATGTATACAAATGTTTAAGAACTACAATAATATCGTTTGACTTAGGATCATATTAAGATTACAGCAAAAGTAAACTATATAACGCCTCAACACGCTCCTAAATTTCAAAACGATATAATGCTTTAACACATTTTAAAACGATATAATGTCACAACAGGTACCAAAAATTCAAAACGATATAATGCCTCAACAGGTTCTAAAAAATCAGAACGACATGATGTCTCAATAGGTTCCAAAAATTCAGAACAATATGATGTCTCAACAGGTTCCGAACATTCAGAACTATATGATGTCTCAACAGGTTCTAAAATTTCAAAACGATATAATGCTTCAACAGGTTCTAAAAAATGGAACGATATAATCTCTCAACAGGTTCCAAAATTTCCAAACGATATAATGCCTCAACACGTTCCGAAATTTTAAAACGATATAATGTTTTAACACAATTTAAAACGATATAATGTCTCAACAGGTTCCAAAATTTCAAAACGGTATAATGTCGCAACAGGTTCCAAAAAATCAGAACGATATAATGTCTCAATAGGTTCCAAAAATTCAGAACGATATGATGCCTCAACAGGTTCCGAAAATTCAGAACGATATGATGTCTCAATAAGTTCCGAAAATTCAGAATAATATGATATCTCAACAGGTTCCGAAAATTCAGAACGATATGATGTCTCAATAGAATCCAAAAATTCAGAGCGACATGATGTCTCAACAGGTTCCAAATTCGGCACAAATAGCCATATAAGTAGTCCTCAAATTTTATCTATACTTTAAGCCTTGAAATCATTACACATAGAAAGGATATGAGAAAAGCATGTTTAATGAATAAAAATCATTAATTAACGGCTCATTCTAAAAGACGAAGCCTGTTTTGAGTTAGCAATCGTTGTAATTTTAAATCGAAAATGTTGATCGTAAAAAATAGTTCACATTGAATTTCAATTGGGATGAGATTTCGTAGCAGAATTATTGCTGAATGAAAATAATTGCGTGATAAACTTCTAATGTATTTGAATAACGAAATGGCGTAAATTATTAACAGTACCTTTTTTAAATAGCCGGAAAGAAAATCAGTATTGATTAGTCATAAATTATCCTGTTTACATTATACTACAAAGGGAACTTAATCTACAAAATTTCAATTTAAGAAGTCTTAATCGAATCATGAAATTTCATGAGTGGATTATTATAGTATAAGATCAGTTAATTTTTGTATGCTTAAACACTAAATTATTTATTCCCAAAAACGGCATCGTTTGACAAAAGAAGAAAAAACTATTCTGCCGTTGTTTGAGATTTTTGGGATAGATCCGTATTAGTGAAAAATATACAAATTTTGCGAATTTGTGATAAAAAGGTCCTAAATTTTTTAAACCAGTGATAGGTTCAGATTCTTTGTAAAAAGTCCATTTTTGTGAAATTGTAAAATCTAATTATGTGAATATGGGGGGAAAAAGGTCCTGATTTTGTGGAAACAAAACAAGAAAAGCATGTATTTTAAGGAATCTTAATCTTAAAACTAAGAATTAAAGATGTCGTAGACTCAGTTTTTCAAAAGAAAAATTCTTGTCAAGGGTCCGTTCTAACAATAAACTACTTTGCAGCTTTGAAGATGTCTAATTTTATGAAGATCCCTTAACAGATCCAAATTGCTGTTTTTTTTTTTCTTTAAAAAAAAGATGAAAAAAAAGACGAATTATTAATTATTGAAATAATGCATCAAACATTGCGAATACATAACTTTTTTTTTTTTTGAAAGGATAGACAAATAAAAGTTTTTTCCGATCGTATTTTTCTTCCTATAGAAATTTTTAGAAACAAGAATGTTCCGGATCGCAGCCTTACACAGGATGTCACGCAGTTAAACATAGAAGAGAACGTGCGTTTATAATGTTCTGCATGGCATAGTGCTACGATACAAGCTTCTTTTTTATGTTTTCCTATTATTATTGGGCTGTCGTCGTTCATGTACGAACAATACAACTTCAGATGCTTTTTGCACTCCACCCTCATTCTTGTTGACCATTTTTTTTCTTTTTCAATTTTTTTTTTACAGTCTCTTTAAAAAAAAATGGCGGAAATATCATGACATGGAAATAATGGCAGCTTTCTACCTGGCAACACAACTGAGATTGACAGACGCATAATTTATTCCCTCTATTCAAGATGGGACACAGAATTTGTTAGAAAAGGAATTTTATATTACAGAACATATCACTAATAATCATTTAAAAAAATTTTCTCTAATTCGACAATAGAATGTTTTATAAATTCAAAATACTTTTTTTTTCAAAGTTTCGTTTATTAATTAACACGTTCACTGCCAGTCGAGTACAGTATATTATATCTGTCATTGAAAAGTTGTAATTCATAAAGATAAAACCAGATTTAAATATTTCTATTTTCGCAACCAATTTAGTTTTTAAAATTCAATATAAGTTTCCTTCAATAAACAATTAGCTATTGTTTTGAGAAAATATTACAGTTTCTGCAAAAATAGTTTGATGAAAATAAGCATTTTGCTACCACTTGATCTGTTTTATCGATATAAATTGTTAGAAAGAGTTTCGTCAAGCGCTGGCGCAGGATTGGCGGTGAAAGTGTTAAAGATATATCAGATATTAAATGTATAGTTGTTTTACGAATTCAAAATTAAATTGTTTTTACGATTTAAAAATGCCTCATTGTTGTTGTTGTCTTGTCTATGGCAGTGCTAAATATTTCTCGGGCTAATTTTTTTTTTTCTTTAAATCACCTTCTATAAATATGACAATATTATAAGCACATTTTCAGTACAAAAAAGAATTCCAAATAAAACAGTTTAAGGCATTGATTATTGGTTAAACAAAATTTTTATTTTTCAATTCTTAATTATTAGACTTTTTCCTGTACCCTTGACAGTGAAACACATTCTGACACCCAGTGCATAAAGTATAAGCTACCAAAACAATGATACTTTAACCCATAATTTCCAATTTCACAGCTTTATAATTGTAGATATTCTACACCAGAATGTTATATTTTATCATAACATAGGTTTTTATTAGTGATTTAGTTCTATTCTTATTTTTTGAAGGATTAATTTTTGGCAACCATATATGGCGATGCCGCATTCAATTATGAAGTACAGATGCTAAAAAAAAGAAAAATAGTAATCATTTCTTCGAAATTCAAAACATTAATTAAGAATTATTACCTCTCTTTCTTTCATTTTTTAACGAAATCGATTCGATCGTTTTTAATCTCTCTATAAATCATAGTTGATCGTCACTGAGTTGACATTTACCCCCTCAGGGTCGATATCGAACAAAACTAACGAAAAAGAAAAACAGATCGAAATTCACTGTTGGTTTGCTAGGAAATAATTAATTGATAATGCATCGATGTATACAAGGGTGCAATCCAGTAAATGTTTCATTGAATTTTTTTGACTCTAAAAACGTTATTTCCTATTTCTCAGTTTTACGCAGTTCATTAACATTTTACTAAATAAATGTTGATAAAAATAAAGCTGTTAAAAAATAACTATTTCCGTTAATTAAAATAATTGCTGAAATATTTATCATAGAATAAGTTTTGGAAAAAGCTACGTTAAAAAAATAATCAAAGCAACTAACATTGCTTTGAATATTTTTTTAATTGAATGCTGCAAGTAGCAATTATCTGTAAACAGCAGCAATTGCTTTCAAAAACCAAATTTAATAAGCAGTGATATTTTTTTTTCACAGAGCAATATATCAGAATAACATCTTCAATAAACAAATTCCCTCAGCTTCGACTACATATTGTTAGTTCACTTTAGAAAAAAAAATAAAACTACAAAATTATTTAATCCTACTGCATATAATAAAAGTTTATTATATGCAGTAAATATGAACGATTTCTTCATTAAGCGATATAATACTTATGTTTCTCTTTTAAACTTTACTAACTACTTCTGCAAGAATTAAAAATAAATATTTTAACCGTCGTTACTAAAATGCCTGGTAGTTTTAAACTACATGACATAAATCGACGGAAACTACGGAATTACTTCTGTTCGACTTTCCTGTTTCGTAAAAGGGATTAATTGCAGTGGACAAGCGAAGAGCCAGCCCATTTATCTCATGTCCATTAATGCCGGAGCACTTAATTTCTACTTAAGAGACGCCATTAAAATGCAAAAGAGCACTGGTCACATACAACGATATGTGGTATATCTCATATGTCTCCTAATGCACTGCTAAGAGAGCACATTTCAGAAGTAGATGGCTGTTCTAATGACGTTAACATAACAGATGAAGACTAGACGAACGGACTGGGGCTTTTAAACTAAAAGTTCAATAAGCATTAATTAGAAGAGGAAGATATGGTTGGTTTTCTTCCCATTTAATTTACATCCATGGAGGACAAGTCCTTTGAAAGGTATAAAGTGCATCGTGTTTTTAATATCTTCAGTACATAAAGCTTGGTTCAAAGTGGGGGACTTAATAAGAAGTTATTACAAACTGTGAATTGTTTTTAAGAAAATATTTCAGAGTTTCATGGAAAAACAAATTTACCTAATAGACAAAACTGAAACAGAATCTTTAAACATGCAAGAAAATTATTTAAGACAACAAAAAAAAATCAGTTTCATAGAGAAATTAATTATTAGGTAAATTTGCAAGAAATCCTTTAAGCATGCAAAAAAATTACTTAAGGAAAAGAAAATATTTCCAGAGTTCTTAAAATAAATAAATCTATATTGATAAAACACTTTGTCTAATGCATGAATGATAAAAAATTATTAACAAATCAATAATTTAGAAACGCATGTTCTCAAAAATAAATTGTCATGGAATACTAATCCTATAACTTTAATCCATAACAAGAAAACAATTCAGACAAGAGGTTTTCCAAATCAGGTTGTAATGCATATTCGATCCTAAACTTAGCCTTTTTAAGACAATTATTTGCTTCTAGATTTCTAAGTTTTCTAAAATGTTCTAACAGCGAGGAACATTTTAAACTTTTTAAGAAAAAGAAACACTGAAAAAAAAAAGCTTAGCTGAGTCAAGGTACCTTTTAAGACCAGTGAATCAGCGATCTCATTTTCTTAGCTGAAAGATAATCTTTGCAGAATATCTGATGAAAGATAATCTATGGCCATTTTGTAGAAAGATAAACTTTGCAACAGCCTCTAGCATTCGAGGACAGGAGAAAAAACTCAAAGTTGACCCAACAGATTGAAAGCAGCCCTAGAGTCAATAGGTCATCATTTAAATCTAACTTCATCAGTAAAGCTAACTAGTGCAATTTTCCATCTTAAATGAAAAAAAGGGTCTGCAAAGTCTTCAATCTTAGTAAATATGAAAATGTTCAATCGAAGTAAATATGAAAATGCTTTGCAAATCCGAATAGAAGTCAAAAGTGGAACAACGATAACGCCTAATATTTAAAAACTCTCACGATTTACTGTGCATACAAGGGGTTCAAATAGAATAAAACAGAACGTTTAATCTAACACATTAATGATCGAGATATTTTGATTCAAAAATCATCAATTTTTTCAAGTTTTTTTCAAGTAAAAGTCACAAATCGAACAGTACTTAGCTAAAAAAGAAATCTTCCTTTGTCTCTGATGACAATAACTAGTCAACGAGATTTCTCATTAATAAATAACAAACCATGATAGCTAAACAAGGTAAGGCCATCTAATAAATTGAAATAAAATGAAGATAATTCTTTGTGAAAAAAGATGAACTTTGTCATGTGTTTGCCGCTCAAAACTATGTTTACTGAGTTAGTGAGAAGTGATGGAGCACAGTTGTAGGTGGTACTGTGCGATATAAAGGGCACTGAATGGGAGCAAACCTATATGAGGAGGGGAATGAGGTTAACAGCATAGACACTCTCACTTAGCGATGATTGGAACAGATTGTCATAAATAATTCTAACCAAGAGTGCATTCTGCTTCTTTCAGTGGCACTTAAGAAAATCACTCAAGAAACACTATCATTTACTTTTTCCCTCTCACTTCTATAAAAAGAATAGGAATAGGGGCTGTTAAGAAAGCGAGCATTCCCATAAAGTTAAGAGAAAAAAGAAAAATGTTGTTCATTCGCGATAAATCGCGAATACGGGCTACATTTTTGGTGTTGGATCGGACTTCGGCTATTATTACTTCTATCTTTAAACTTCGTGGAACAGAAAATTCCAGAAAAAGAGAACCTTCAAGAAGAGTTTCCTCTAATAACGATTCGATGATAATAACTTGGGCGTGTTTCATAATTCAAAAAGCTGTGTAGCGATAGATTTTTTTTATATTTATTCTGAAGAACTGTTATTACGAGAAGGTTAAGAACATGTTCTTTTTTATATTGCACGAAAAATTTATGCACGATACATGTTCGTCAAATTATCCTCATCAGAAGTGGACAAATTATGAACACATTTTACATTATCTCATAAATACCGTTAAAGTATTTGTTAAAAAAACATAATGAATATGTATTTTATGTGCATATTTCAACGTTTAAAAAACTTTTAACGACAGTTTTACTAATTTATTTTGTTTTTAATTTTAATAGCTAACACTGTTAGAGCTAGGTAAAGATTGTTAGCCATTAATTTTCATTAATTTTAGCCATTAATTCCAGCAGAACATTGCTATGCAGAGGCAAAATTTCAAACCGAAAAAAAAAAATAATAAGGGAAGATATCTTTATGTAACTTTGATTTTATTTCGCATTGGTTTCAATATTTAGCCTAATGCTAACTTGTATCTTGTCTTATATAATTTTAGACTTAAAGCGTAAGTTTTTAAACTATGAGAATCGATAGAAGTCGAAAAATAATCTTTTACTAGTCCACACGAATAACGATAACTACTTTCATGTCTTAAATAAGTAAACTTAATAATTAATCAAATTCCGGTAAAAAGTACCGGCTCTCAGGGTGCCGGTACTTTCTACCATAAAATCCATTTTTACCGGAACATTTTACGGAACGGAATAACAGATATACCGTAATTTACACAATAATAGTTACCGTAAAATTTAAAGTAAAAATGCATTTTACGGGTGATGCACCCAAAGTGCAGGTAATGCCATAATTTAATCCGGAATTTTTTACAGTGTACCAGCTTCTTGATTGTAAATTAGTAAACAGATTCAAAATTGATCGTAACGGATTCAAAATTGATATAAATCGTTATTTGACTGTGTAAAATATTTGCTTCCATACGGGTAGATACGACACATATTTTTTAACGTGTCTTTATTAAGATAAACTTCTATGTAAGTACCTTACTACTTATGCATAAATTTAAGACATTGTCCTTTTCTGGAAAATGTACATCACTCATGCAATCCCACTTACTTACATATACAGCGCTACAGCTTGCTGTGAGCCTTGGTCTGCTGAACGATATCGTTCCAAACTTTCCTATTTTTGGCTTTTAACTTCCAGTTTTTCACCTTCAAGGTGGTTAGATCTTTGGTGGTATCGTCCAACCATCTCTCGAGTAGAACGGTTTCCATTTTAAAAGTTTTCTTAAATTTCTATTATCATTTAATTTTTCAATATGCCTCAGCCGTGTCAATAATGCGTCTAGATTTAATAAATCAAATTATGTTCTTCCGTCAGAATAAACGATCAAGTTCACTATTGTTACTTTTTCTCCACTGTGTAAGATTTATTTTAATGAGTCGGAAAATTCTTCTCAAATTTTTCCTTTCGAAGATTAATAGGTTAGATTCGTCTTTGTTAGAGTCCAAGTTTCACTTCGCAACGAGGTCTGATAAGTGATCTTTAACTTGATTTCCTTAGCAAGAAGTCGATTCTTGAATAAATATTGATGTAAGAAAAAAAAACATTTATTTCCGTTTTTTATATCTTGGAGTTTATTTTTTCTGATAGTATCATTGATAATCGCACCAAAGTAGGTAAAACTGGAATCTCTTTCAAGCTATGCAACCCAACTGAATGATCAATAATTTAAAATGAGAAAAAAAAGAGACATAGCATAAAAGAAAAGTCTTGTGCAAGATAAGTACATAAACCAAACCCCTTAAATCGTGAGTCAAAATTATACTTCCTTACAAGATATGTCGAATGTATTTTATAACACTTTAAAGAGCAATGATACTGTTAAATCAAGCGCAGAAAATGATCGCCAAATACCTTTCTTGATGAGGAGCTGCGTTAGAGTCAGAATCTTTTCTGCAACGTTTCACTTCTGAAAGAAAATTCGACACGGATGGTTTACCTAACAATTTTGCTCGTCTGTCTGTCCTGTCTAGCACATGAGTGCTCACAAATTCCAACTTTCACTATCTATCTAGAGAAGAAGAAGAAAAAAAAAATATCCTATTTAAGAGTTGTTGGTAGAAATCATCATCATTTTTTTGAGTAGAAATCAAGAATTGTTTTTCTCCAATGAAGTGGAAAATTGCGCTTCGATGTTTTTATGAGATGGACATAAAAAGAAAGATAAAAGAAAAAAGACCCATAAGACAATGTGTGGGAAAGGTAACAGGTTTGTGAAAGAAAAATGCTTGAGTTGGGTAAATGAGGAAGGGGTGAAGTTGAAACACCCCAAGACAATTTGTTTACATGTAATCAGTATTTCAATGATGAATCCTTATACTTCGAATTATTAAACGGTAAATTATTTTATCATTGAATAAGAAACTATTTTATTATGATGTGAAAAAAATTTAAATGGTGAATGATTTTTTTATTGTATAATGAATCATTAAATTATTAATTTCTTTGAATATATTTATTTTGTAGTGTAATGAAACGAACTACATTATTGAATAACGAATTATTAATTGGTGAATTATTTTGTTATTAAACAAAAATGTTTAATAAATGAACTAATTTATAATTATCGAATAAAGAGTTCTTAAATAGTATGTTTTATTTTATATTTTATACCTAAAACTACACTGGAATAACTGCTGTTAATTATAAAAATTTTTCTTTCCTTTGTTTCCTTTTTTTTCAATCAACAACCGAATCTTTCAATCAACAATTAAATGAACTAATTTATTATTATCGAACAGAGAGTTCCTAAATAGTACGTTTTATTTTTATTTTTATATCTAAAACTACACTGGAATAACTGCTGTTAAATATATTAATTTTTCTTTTCTTTGTTTCTTTTTTTTTCAATCAACAACTGAATCTTTTAATCAACAATTAAACGAACTAATTTATTATTATCGAACAGAGAGTTCTTAAATAGTACGTTTTATTTTTATTTTTTATACCTAAAACTACACTGGAATAACTGCTGTTAAATATATTAATATTTCATTTCTTTGTTTCTTTCTTTTTCAATCAACGACTGAATCTTTCAATCAACAATTGAATGAACTAATTTATTATTATCGAACAAAGAGTTCTTAAATAGTACGTTTTATTTTTATTTTTTATACCTAAAACTATACTGGAATAACTGCTGTTAAATATATTAATTTTTCTCTTCATTGTTTCTTTTTTTTTTCAATCAACAAGATATATTATTCGTTGAAAAATATTAATACAATAATATCTATCAACGACTAACAACTTTAATTAAGAAAAAACAATATTATTTATTATTTAACCTTTTTGAAATAAATAATTAATAGGGTCTGACAGAAAAAAACACCTTCGAATTCAAATACTAAGGCTATGAGATTTTTGTCACTGTTTTATAATAGTAAAATTCACATAACAACATGTCGCTAAAATACGTGTAGAAAATTACAACTCCAACTACGTACCTAGACCAATGGTCAAACTGTGACTCGTGAACCATACGTGATATTCTTAATTGCGGTCCGAAAACGGCTTATATCTGGATTAAATTAAGTGCCGGCGGGCGAGATTTTGTAACAGTTTGCCTAAACAATGACCAAGACGATCTACATTGTTCATAAAAACAGTAACCGTTAAATAAAAAAGAAAAGAAAAATTACTTTTTTTGCAATTTGCACAGAAACCAAGATAACAACAAAAATTATCAATATCAGGCTACTGTTTTACCGTTTATGACGTCACGCATCGCTCATCTCTTTCGGTATAAAATTACCTAGAGCAAACAGGCTCTTTTCTTTAAACTGTATTTTAAATGAAGCTAAGGAGGGAACGCTATATCCCTTAGCCGGTTGATGAATTGTTTTTCTTGGCTGTATTTCTTTCGTTACGCGACCTTGCAGAAAGATAATATCTCAATTTCGACATCACAAAATACATTACCTGAAAACCACTCGAATTCCAAAAAAGGAAGGTACCTAGACCTTGAAGGAGGGAAATTAGAGCACGCATACTTCCGAGAAATGCATATTAAAATAATGCGAGAGGCGGATAATGTAGTGTTGTCTTAATACTTTTTGTCATAATAAAAATATTTTATTAGATAATAAATTTAAAAGTCAATATTTACCTATAAAAAGGCAAATTTGATGGGTTTTACGCAATTTTTTTTTTGATGTGGTAAAAAAACGATATTTGTTTTTAAGTTTCCTGTTTTTTTTACTGCGTTTCCATTTTCATTTTATTTATTTATTTATTATTACTTTTTTCATATCATTTCGTTTCAGTTTTTTTTTAATAATATAATTTTTCGTTTTTTTTTCTCTTCTTTTTTTTTTCTTTTTCAAAAAAACAAAAATAAATAACTATAAAAGAGAAACTTACTTCTACTTGTGTCATTAATCTATCCTCGTATAGACACTGCTTTAAGAATAATACAAAATAAAAATGTTTAGAAAAGGAGACAAAATGCGGAATATATAATAAAAATTGAGGTATAGTATTACATTGTAATGAATAGAAAAGAAACGTAGCCTACGTCACAATGATAGGAAGGGGAAGAAAAAATATTTTAGATCCAAATTGGGATTTGGCCGAAATGGTTCGCCCCCGTCTCTCAATGAAGAGATCCAGGTTCGAGTCCGGATGATGGCTTTTACGGACCACAGTGTTGACGAAAAACATCCCAAGTGATAGACGGATCATGTCTCCGAGTTAACCACGGTTTCCTCCCTGTGTAACGCAAATGCGGGTTGGTTACACTCACAATGCTCTCGGCGAGTTCGCCCCGACCCTTGAACTAAGAGTTTCTCTGTCTTCTGTGTAGGTTTCAAATTGACATGGCTACGGATTTTAATCTGAAAAGGCTCGGCTGTCCTACACTGGTTGCAAAATAAAATATAACGAGAAGAATTCTTCAATGCTCAGAAGAAACTTCGTGAAAAAGCGTTACAGAAATTAAATCAGTTGGTCAAATTGAAAGAATGAATGATATCTAATATTTCTTTTAAAATTCTTGTTTAAAGGGTTACTTTTAATTGTTTAAGGGAGGTTTAGGGACATGCATTTTTAATTTCATAAAAGTATCACGCCATTCTTTCCCCCCAATTCGTTGAATAAGATTTTTCAACTCGATTAACTGTCAATAGGAGGGAAATTCGAACATCACTAACTCAAACAGATGTTTTAATCAAAGAAAAGTTAAAATGAAGTCCTAACTCGCAAAAACTTTATACACAAGACCGGAAGGGCTGATAATAATATAAAAAAACACATAAAAAATATTCTACATATAAGTATTTAATTTTTTAAAGGATTCTAATACAAATCAAATTAAAATAACAAACTCGACAATTATATACAGAGAATGAACCACAGTTGTTGGAAAATTCACTTTTAATTATAAAAGTGCGCTTTGAAGATACAACAATTTTCATAGCCGAGAGAAAAGAAAGGATTTCTTTGTAAGAAGCTCATTTTCACAAGAGCTTTAAGTTACCCACACTTCAATTCAACAATTTCACGATTGTTTAGTCAATGCAGCTGTTAGATAACTTTTTAGAGACACTTTAAACAAGGAAATTAAGCAAAGAATGATAAATAAATTCACACTCTTACTGAGGGAAAAAAATATTTGATTAAAAGGATTTATTCAATTGATTAGGGGGAAAATCATTGATATTCTAAGCATAATAAATGTATTTTAAGTATGTTAGAAAGAATTTTGGCAATTAAGAATAAATGGATGCTTGATTTTGCAATACGTTTTATTGTTGAGTAAATAAATATTTTGCAACAGTTTAAAATATATTTTGCCCATTGATTTTATTAGTATTTAATATTTGCCAGCCACAGGGAGAAAAAAAATCTAGTAAAATTACCGTTGTGTATCGTAATGACATTTCCGGAAAAAAAAGAAAAAAAATTCATGATTTTGATAAAAAAAAATTAAAAAAAACTACAGTACTTAAACGATTCATATAATAACTTTTTCATTTATATGGTAACGGCTTACCGTATGATAACGGCTTACCGTGAAATCTGGTTCTCAAAATCATTAGTTACTCTTCGTCACTCAAAATTATCACTCTTATTACAGCACATTTAGTAATAAATACAGAACAGAGAAGTAAATTTAACCGAATCGATAGTTTTTATGCTATGTTCTAAAGTGTCATAAATTATAAAACTTCAACACGCTTATCAAATTTCATCAAGCATTATGACACCATATTTTATTTTTAATTTTACTAAAATCATCGTAACCAAAGGTTAAAATAGTGTTTTTAGTGCTCAACCATAAAAACTATTCTTTTATTCTCAGTGGATAATTCATGTAGGTATTTCAATATGCACATGGCGGTTATATAAGATAGAATGATTAAACTTCTCAAAGCTCAAAAGAAAGTAAAAACCATTTTTTTAAATTGAAGGAAAAAAAACATTGCTACATGAATATTTAAACACTAACAGAAAATAGCGGTTTACAGTTACACAATTCTATGTAAAAAAAATTTAAAATTTAATATTTTAAATTAAATAATGGAATAATTGTTTTAAATATTACCTATATTTCAATACAATATTTCACTTTGCTATTTTGAATGTGGGCTACGACAGTATATAATAACTTATACAGTCATTACAGTTATGTAATGTTTCGTGAAAAAAATCATGCAATAAAAAGGGAAATATTATTCCCTTACACTCTATCAATATTTATAGAATTGCGAAATATCCGGTTAAATGACTTTTAGAGGAAAAATATGTTTTTAATATGACTCATAGGTATCAATATTAGCAACATAATCTTTGAAAAATCATTTGGAAAATCTTTGGAAAATCACCGTTATTTTGCAACGAGAGTTGTATTCACAAAAAAATATAGTAATAAATAAGTAAAATACGATTTCGGACTGTTTTTTTTACCAGCAAATTATTTTACATACAGTAAATAGAAAACAAATTATTTAAAAGTTCCGGGTCAATCTTATTCGCTTTTAGTTTCTCCTTTTTTAATAAATTTTTGTCTATTTTGAAATATAATTTACATGCTTCTTCCTTTCATTATTTTGTAATAAAAAACCTTCATTATCAATGAAAACATACTTTTAAAAAAATCAAACTCTTAAGGATATATTTAATAATTATATTGGGTAAAAAATTATTTTAGACTCAACAGTTTTTGTTTTTGTCAACAACAAAAAAAAAATTTTTTTTTAAATTAGCAGTTGATTTAAATCAGTGATTTATTTTGACCACAATTTGAATAAACTAAATTAAAGCATGTACAAAGTAGTAAAAAATACAAGAACTTAATAATTTTTTATTTTGTTGCACTCAAACTGGATGATTTTATATAAATAGTAAAATATTTAATTATTTAAAAAAAAAAATAAAAAAAAAATAGGCTTAGATTTTAAAAAAAGAAAGAAAAACTGTTTGATTGAAACCAATCAAGCCCTGATTCTTAATTTGATATTTCAATCGCGAGTTAGTATCTTGTTAAGTCTTTTTAGAAAGATTCCGAACGAAAATAAGTACAATTTTATTAACAAAAAGGACAGTTCGCTACAAGATGAAAACCAATAATAATAAGAAAACGAAATGTTTGATTAAATAATTAATTATACTTGACATTGACCAGTAGAGGTCAAGGAATGACAAAGCTTAAACGGTTCAAGGTTGCAGTGAATAATAGGCGTAGTCAAATTCATGTTTTCTGTTTAAAAAATAACCACAAACCATTGCGATCATGTTTATTTATAAATGCAGTTTTTGTAAAAGAAACTACTATTTCGAAATGTTTAGTTTTCAAAAACTCTACATATGAGAGAAGCACTGAAAATTGATGTATTCGACCGATTTAAAAGTTTACTACAACTTAAAGAATTTATTTAAAATATTTACAGGGATTTATAATATTAACAGAAAATTACGTACTTTTGTTTATCCTACCAACAGTAAACTGATTAAATCATGTGCAAGTAAAACTGAAAAAAAAAATGTCGATAATGTATTTTTAAACATTAATTATTCTTCTAATTGTTCCGCTATTGTTTAAAAATAGTAATTAATTCATATAAATTTTTCACAAGTTGTATGATATAAACAAATGTAAAGTTTTCTACAACAGTACAAGGGTGGTGCTATTGTTAGAAATGATATGAAACTAAATATTAATTAATGGCTAATATTGAAAACAAATTTTACTTTTTCAGATAAAGAAATTTATTTAAAACCTATTTATCTAATCAAAAGTTAAATTAACAAATAGAAAATGTTTCTGTGTTTTGGTGTAATGTGTGAATTACAGCCATTCTAGAATATATAAAGGCATTTTCAGGCGTTTTTAGGCAATGTATGAAGAAAAAAAACGACAATTATTCTTAATTTAACTATAGGTATTGTATATACTACCTATACCTAGGTATTCTATAGAATAACACATGCTCTTTAGGCGTGGCGTAAAAAAGGAAATGATCATGATAAATCTATTATTTAAAAGACGTTTATTCCTTACAAGTATAAATTTTTATTTGAAAAAATAATGAGAGAGAATAAGGGGAAATAATAGATCTATCATGTAGGTAACGCCGGCTGTATTTTGAATACCTAGGAATTTTATGGAAGTACTTATGTAATTCATACTATGAAGGCTTGCCGTCATACAAAATATCTAGACCAGGGGTTTCCAATTTACATGAGGCCAGGGGCCACAATTAAAAACAATAGGCAAATGAAGGCCGCAACTTTGTCAAAATTTTATATAGGACTCTTATATGTTTGAAGGAATTTTAAATATTACTGTCAGATTTTTCTCAAGTTGTTCAAAACAAAAGTATTGAATTACAAATAATAATAAATATTTTCTAGGATGCAAAACCTAAGAAATAAATTTTTTTGCACCGTTGGTATGTTAAATTTCACAGAAACGAAGAAATTAGGTTTTTTTAACGAAAGAAAAGTATTTTAAACTTATATAGATTTTTTACGAAAATTGTTAGCAAAAAAATGACAATTAATATATTTTAGATAGCGGGCCACAAAAAAAGGCTTGACGGGCCGGATGAGGCCCTCGAGACGCCTGTTGGTTGCCACTGATCTAGACAATACTTGAAATATCTAACCGTTCATACTTTGACCAGCTTTCAGCATTTTATAAAATGTATAAAATATTCAGCATTTTATAAAATATAGAAAAATAATAAGCGACAAAAAATTCAAAATTAAGATTTTAAAATATTTGGCATTTCTGCATAATAAGCTACTGATTACAAACCTAATAAATAAAATGAAAAATAAATAAATTTTGTTTTATGAGATTTTTGTAATTAATCATTTAATGTTTTATGAGATTGAGCAATGAATAATGTTTCATGAGATCGAGCAATAGAAAGAAAATAGTTGTCAAGCCACTTTTCTCGAAATCTACCGTGAAGCACTTACGTTGTTTTTTTTCAATTTCACGGCAGTTAGGTATTATATAGCAAGCCAGATTTTAAACTTTACCCGTAAGCGCATGGAAAGTATACGTGGAATATTTATTATTAGGTCTTTAAGTCACGGTTTTTTTTGTGTATGCTCTTAATTCATTAAATCGTATTTATATATAAATAGATAAAATAATAGTTACTAAGCGTTTAAGTCAATCAATCATCATCAAATAAAACCTTTAATGCTTATATTATCATAATAAAACATAAAGGAGAACACTTATAAAAAATGAAATACTGCTAATGATCAATAAGATAAATAAGTATGTAAAAAATGAACAATCATAAATAAAATAAGGAAGAAAAAAAAGGAAGAAATGTATGGTAAATGAATCATACCAAACAGATAGACGAACAATTGTGATACATGATGCAAGATCGTGAACATTTATATTTATAAAGAATGGTAACTGAAATACAAAGGGATGCCGACATCAATACCTTTAACTTCCTATTCAAATATGAACGAGAAAGAAAAAAAATAGTTTGATTTGAGTAAAGTTTATCGCATGCGGTAAACTTGGAGGAGGTTGTGGAGGCACCCTATTAGTTTTCTTTTCCTCCTTGGATGCAAGCCATTCATTGTTTTAAATGAGGTAAGACTTCCATTTAAGTGGAAGTCCATTAATAAAGAACTTCCTGCACCGTTGTTCCTTAATAAGTTTGAAAGAATATACATATTTTTTTCTTCTTTTAATGAGATTTCAACAAAAATTTGACCGTGACCGTGGTTGGGGTATAACACTAATGAATGGAAGTACAGAATAAAGATAAGAATTATTTTGCCAGAAACATTACTTTCAAAAAAATTACTTTCAAATAAATGGGGTTTTTTTATAATCTTTAGCACACAATATATTATTGTTTTTATTTGTATAGTATTATATTTTTTCAGCTTTATTTTGATAAATCAAAACACCATTGTTTATATAAAAAAAATTTTTAAAAAATCACGGGTGGTTAAATTTTGATTTACTAATAAATAAATTAATTAATTAATAAAAAATATCGAAATAAAATAAATGTAAAATTTTTACACAATAAATTACAGCAATTTTAAAAGTAAAATATTAGACATCACACACTTAATGCATTTATCTATAGGTCCGGCATATCTATTAATCATATGCTAAACAAATGTTATATCAATCATAAAATATTATAAAAAACATATTCATTACAGTTAAAACTCGCAAGTTAGCTTTTTTTTAAAAAAAAAAAATTACATTTAAAAACAATGCAAAAAAAAACTAACAACAAAACAATAAAAGTTTTACTTGTTGAAAGCAAAAAAAAAAAAAGTTCTTATTTTGCCATTTGTTAATTTAATCCAATTGTTTACTCGAGATATTACTTGCGTGGCACAATAAACCTATTAAATTAGCGAAATATAGAAATAGAATGATATAATTGGAAATTAATCTTTGTTCTACACGCGTAGAAAGTTGTTTAAATTGCTTGAATCAAGTGAACTTGTTAATTTATAGTTTTGGATAAAAATAACTCAATTCAACTTACCAAAAAGTTGTTTTGATAAAAAAATATTCGTTAGTAATATTTTGATAAAGAATATTCATTAGTAATCCATCGCGAAATGCAATGATTTTTGTTATTTTATTGTTAAAAAGAATATCAAAAAGCTTATTTAAAATGTAATTTATGAAATCAAAGCATAAATAAATATTTGTAAACTGAAACAATATTTTTGTGTAGACGAGATGGAAGTATACTAAAAAAGAATTATATATATAAAATCTGCACTACGGCCCCACCCCAAGAGACAACAATTCAGCCGGCCGATCAACAAAACAGAGTACAGTGCACAAGCTTCCCCAAATTTCCCTCCAATTCCCAAATATCTAGCGAATGCACCGACAGCTGATATTACATGCTTTCACTTACCTTGTTTTAAACTGGAAAAATATGACGTAATATCCTCTCCTAAAACAGAGACTGTCGGCAGCTGACTATTGGCCAACAACTGCCCGCAGTAAGACCGACCAAATGATAGAATTGAATTCTGCTAAAAAGCTTTAGTAAATTCAAGGTTCACATGCAAGCGCGGGAAGTGACAGAAGTAATACAAGCTGTGTGTGTTTGCCTGCGGATTGTAACAACAGGATTTGGCGTAGTATTGGCGATGGAATGACGTAACTCCCAATACAGGCTTGATTTTTGATTGCGCCAATCTCGAGGGTGAAGTTCAAACAATCTTGTAGGAGGGGTTTAAGCTTGTAAATCGTCAAGTTAGGGGGAAGTAAAAACGTTCTTAAGAAGTAATGGAAAAAAATTTTTTATGGATTTTCAAAAGGGAAAAAAAATTGAAATACATCGATAGGTACAACTACTTAGAATGGACGAATTTTATTTATTTTTGATTGTTAATTAGTATATTAATGCATTTTTTTATTTTCAAACCTTTACCTTAGAATATGTAAGGCCTAAAAAGGTAAATTTATATATTAATTATAGGTTTAAAAAAAGAGAGATAAACTTAGGAATTGGATTAATTTATCATTACCATAGACATTTTCAAATTTTACTTAATTTCTTGGAGTGTTTTTTACTGTACCATTTTAATTAATTTTATATTTTAATTCATGGACTCATTGAATACTTTAAATTAAAACTATATGTATATATATATATATATATATATATATANATTTTTTAATTAAACAATAGTGGGTAGTTTAGAATATTAAAAATAACAATTATAAAACTGTCTGATTTAAAAAAGAAACAATTTTATCAAACAATGCAAACAATCTAAAATGCTTAAACTAAAAAAAAATTAAAATCTAAAAGAATAAAACTTGCTTTGACATTTCTGTTGCATTGAAGATTGACAACAATTATGTGCACTCATAAAAAATATTGAACTTTTGATGCATAGATTGAAATAAATATCAAATGTATGCTTATGTTTTAAAAGTAGGCTGACATTAAATTTTAAATTATATTTATGTTAAATCGTTCATTTTTAACTGATGTTACATTAAAAACTGAATAAATTTTAATAAAATATACTTTTTGTAGTGCATATATAATCCCGTAATCCTTATCTCTTTTAAAAATAAAAAAGATATAGTTTGATGAAGTAAATTATATCTTCCGGATAAAGCTGGAAGCTTATTCAATTCCCAAAATAATTTCTTTAATTAGTGATAATGCAAAAAAACTTATGCGAAAGTATAATTGTAACAATAATGTTTTTCTTTAATAATCATAAATTCTTTTAGATTCAGATAATAAATCTGCTGACTTGAGAAACATTGTGTAATCCCATGAAAAATAATAAAAAGTTAGTTGTTCGGAAATTTGGCTGAATGTCAATATTTCTAGATCTGAATAAAAGTATAAAGATAAAAACGTGAAGTCATTAAGAAAATGAATGTATTCCAATTAGCGGTGCCAGTTAATTTGTTGGATTCATTTCTTTTCTCAAAGGTATATAAAAAAAAAGCTTTTACGAACTCATTAGAATTCATTTATTTAACAGAATGATATTTTAGTTTTTGAGCTCAAAATAAAACACCTCTAAAAGAGATTAAATCAGTATGTTTTGATATTGTTTAAACATGAAAAAGAAAATTGAGAAATGCAAATTGAATCCTCATGGAAAACATCTTTAGCAGAAGAAAATACATTTATTAAATGAAATGCAATGGTTTAACATTTTAAAATGTCATATTAATTGCTTTTTTTTTCTCCTCAAACTGGTCGAAACGCAGAATTAAGATGTTCCAAAATAGTATTTGTTTTGTCATTTCCTAAGTTTGATTTGCATTGATACTGAAAGGGACATTTAGGAGGACACAATTAAATTTTAATGTATATTTTCAGTTTATGTTGACATATGATTAATAGAAAAAATTAAACAAAAATGCTATGTTCGTATCTTTATATTATTATTATACTGCATAAAATAGAATTTTTTCGAATAGAAGTTGTTGCTTCCCCCCCCCCTCCCCAGTGGGCTTTTAAGGCGTCTGAAGTACTGTGAAATTTTCTAGAGGATGAGTAAAAACTTACATACAGAAGGAAATATTTTGAAATATCGTGTACACTTATATATTATTTTGCACTGAAAAACCAATACATAATTAACTCTGCATAAATTACAAGTTAAATTTATTGATAAAAGAATTACTAACTAATTTTATAGGGAAAATGATACTTTACCTGATGTTCTAAGCAAAAAGGATTTACACTAGGAAGTTTAAGGTGACTCTTTTTCAAAATTAAAACTAGTATTTTTGAATTTTATACAATTTATTTAGATAACTTTTTTATTCAATAATAAAACAATAAAACTACAGTATATTATGTTATATAATATATCTAACGATAATTATAACGATTATTTTACAAGAAAATGGGATTTTTAAAATAATTTGTTTAAAAGTTATTTTAATTAGTTGTTAATTTCTTATTAGTTTTTATTTTATTTAAAAGTTAGTTTATTACGAACGGGCTAGTTTCATAAAAAATTACTTTTAAAAAGTTTGAATATACAATCATTGTTAAGTAGGAATTTTCAATAAGTTAACAGTATGATAAAAAGTGAACCGTATCGAAAACCACGAATCTTTCAATTTTTTTTATACTGTTTTTATATTGTTGAAAAAAAAAAAGAGTTTTGCAAAGTGAGTGGTAAGACAAAAAAGGTTGGAAATCTGCGTCCCAATATTTATAATCAGATAAACTTATGTGGCAAAACTAGAGATATCAGACGGTTAAATACATGTAAAATTTAAAGCTATACAACAGAATTTCCTCACACTTACAGACGAGATAAATAAAAAATTAAGAAAAATTAATGACTACGCAATGAAATTGTTTAATTCCATATAAAATGCCATTGAAAATTCTTATCACTGCACATAAAATATGCCAAACCATAAACATTTCTTTTGCAAATGAAAAATTTTCTTTTACCAAATCTGGCGATAAGTAGCCAACTAATCTCAAATCAATCTTCCTAGCCTTGAGAATGAAGGAGAGAGACTGCGGACAAGGTTTCAAATGAGGATAAGAACACATTTTGAGAAGAGGGGGCAGGGAAAGATGTTACCATGGATACGGACGCTACTCTATGCAGAAGGCTTCACGCACAATTTTTATTTCAACCTATATTTTTTGGCTTCGTTTTGACATGGTATTTTTATCCTCTCATTTTAACAAAAACACTTTAATGGTAATATATGAATTAACGAAATCTTTGAATTAAGTTGTCAAAAAATTATAAAAGATCATTTTTCGAGCGTTTTAGAATAATAAAAATGTTTAAATTAATGTAAACATTTTCATTACGAATGATAAAAAAAAAATAAAGGCTTATAATTTTTTATTTATTAAGAGAAAGTCATGTAAACTACAAAAAGTCTTATTCGGGGAGAAAAAAAAAATTTTTAAATTTTTTTAAAAGAATGTATAATAATTTTGATTACTTGGGAGAATCAAGAAAAATTAATAAAAATAATATTTTATGTAAAAAAATCCTTTTTTAAAAAATTTTATCCATTATTTTAATTAGCTTTTTTCATTCCATAATAATTATAATAGTCTAAATATAACAATATCTAAAATTTAAATCTTGGTCAAATTACAATTGCAGTTGGCTTAGAATTTTTTTTAAAATTTATACTTTTAAAAATCAAAATTTCTTTATTTTTTTCTGAGCATTCTTTTCTTAAATACAAGTTTAGGCTATTTAAAAATACATTTAAAAAAAACACATCCGCAATTATTCTTGCTACCTTGTTAAACTCTATAACAGGAAACATTTAACTTACAGTTTAACGAGCTTAGAAAGCAAAAACAAACACAATAACTTACATCCTTTCTAAATTACAAAGCAACGGGAGTAAAATAAAGAGGTGGAATTTTTCTCTTTCCGGAAATTAACAGTTTGAAATGATTAATAAATCAATAAACGAAACTCATTTAGAACATTCTAATAAATGATGAGTTTTGAATTAATTTTAGCGTTATAATGACACACCAAGTAATTTTTCCAGTAGCGGACTTGTTCTGAACAAGCAATGTGGTAAACTCCGTAAGATTAAACGTTTCTGTGAAACTTTGTTTGCAGATCCAGGCTTACTAATAAACTATGCACCCTAAGCGCTGTGGAAAGATTATAATTCTAAACTTTGTAAGAGAACAAAGCGGCTTTGCAGCTGCCGCCAAAAAAAATAAAAGTAGAAATAAATTTTAATCTCGCGAAAGGTACGAAGATATATTTTTGTTTAGGGTTCATTAAATCGCTTAAGACAACGGGTTCCATTATTGTCGATTTGTTCCTTGACCTGAGACAGCTGTGTGCAATACAATACGGGTACCAGCCTTATTAAAATTCTATTCCATTAATTTTTCGAATGGTAATAGACGAGAATCTTTTGATCGGTTTCCCAGAAAGATTATATCTTTTATTCATTATTTGAGAATTATATATTGCAATAGTGAAAACGTGCTGTAAGACTAGCAGGAATTAAATTATGTTAAAATTCATCCGAAGTCGTAAATATGACAATAACAATAAAAAAAAATTGAAAAAATTGGAAAAAAAATTGTAGAAATATTGAAAATTAGTTTAAATTACGTAAAGTTCAGCAAAAGTTTAGTACATAAATAGATTAAGTTTTAATTTCAAATACATTATTTAAGTTCCTCTCTTTTTAAAAAGGAATAAAAATATTAAATTTAGAATATTATAAAAAAGATTGCAGACTTTTGTTTTTATCAAAGCCCTTAAAATGCCTTAGGGAAAAAAATGTTAATGTTGTTTTATTTAGAACTAATCATATTGAATTAGTTTTATAAAAATTCTAGATTTTTGCCAATTCGCTATGACGTGAAAAACAATTCTTTCTTTCTTCTTTATTATTCAAATTTACATTACAAATCTTCAGTGGTATGCAGACACGCTCGGGGCAAACCCTTCGATTAGAAGCAGTTGTAGTCTGCAATAATGAAAGTCGCATGAATAAGAAATACAGGTGACTAACAAATTTGGTTTATTTAAATATCTAAAACAATGAATGTTTTCCTTACACTGAGTTTTAAGAAATTAAACTTAATTGGAGTTCTGTTGAAATTCAGTGTCGCCTTATTTATCGTATCAATGAATTATTTAACAGACTGTTTTGAAAAAAAAAAAGAGTTTATTTCAAATTATTGCAGATATTAAGTAGTTCTTATTGTTTATTTCATTATTTTTCGTCATTAGATTTTCAAAACTCTATCATAACAGTAATATTTTCGCAAATACTAAATTAAAATCCTAAATGACATGGAAATCAATGGAGAAAAAATAATTGTTCTCACTTTCTTCGTCTTTTTCCTTCATCGAAGTGTTTACAAAGAACAAAAATTAAACTGATTTAGATGGATGTAAGCATTTAAAAAAAAAAAAAATTGGCTATAAATTAATATCCGCCTTGTAAGTCAAACCTCTTTCTCCTTTCCTTATCAAACGATATCATTTTTAAAGCCCCTCCTCTGCAAAAATTCAAAACGCATTTTGATCTGAAAATTTTTTACAATTCAACATACAATTTTTCTTTTAAAAAAATGTCTCAATCTTGAAAGCAACAGCATAAAAAATTCAAAGCATATATGCACTAAAAAATAAAAAATATCTTACGGACATGCTTAAAAAGGATGACATTGAAATTGTATTTAAAGACAGTTTTATATCGGTGGTAGTAATACATCTCCATGGTAGATAACCCTGCAAAAAGTATGTTTTTTTCCCCTTCTAAATTTTTTTTAAAATTTAAACAAAGCCAGTTTGTGTCTTTCCTGAACGCAGAGTTGGTTCTAATATCCCTATTATGCAAAGTCGAAATTGAACAACTTTTAAATTTGTAGATTTTGGAATTGAATGCATTATGTAATTGGATGCATTATGTAATTGAACGCATGTGGGGAATGCTGGAATCTTTTTCAACAATTTAAATAATGAGAATGTCTGAAAATAAATGTCTGGAAATAATTATAATCAGTTCATTTTATATTCAACAGTTAAACTAGCTGCTCGTTTTCGAAAGATAAAAAAAAAGTTAGTTAAAAGATCGTGACTTAAACCATGTGTTTTCAATGAAATTATTTCACTTAAATACTATAAAATAAAATAAAATGAAAATAATGTGTTATGATGACAGAATTTTGCGAGAAAACTTTTACAACGCATTCACGAATCACCAATTCTGGCATGTTATACAAAATGAATTTAAGAACAATATTGTGGGGCTAAATATTTTTATGCCTTAACGAGGAGTATTTAAGACAAACGAACGTGGGTCAATTTATAAATTACTCTATGAAATGGCCAGTTTTTGTTTCTGCTGGACAACAATTTAGGGGACCTAGCAGGGATAATAATTTAAATGAGTGCTACAAATTTACCATATTTTCTTGCTCTATTCAAAACTCAGAGAAATGAAATGTTAAGAGACATTTTGAAAACATAGACAAGGCTGAATTAAAGAACATTTAATGAGTCATTATACGCTACGGAATATTGCTTTATTTTGCCAAATCTGTGTACCATATGATTTTTTTTATAAAAGAAGGTGATTTGTATTAGCTTCTTGCTGTTTTTATACATTCTAAATCTGACATTCGCAAATTCAAGAAATTATCATTTAATTTCGCTAACCTGCTTTATCCCGACCCGTTGTAGTTGTTACCCAATTTTACCGCAACAGTTCGAACACTAAAAACATATATTTAATAAGAAATAGCGGTTAGAAATTAAAGCATCTGTCACTATGAATACAAAGATTTAATTTCTCAGAAAAAAGTTTCGAAGTCAGTAAATATTTAAATTCAAGTTTAAAAAAATGTTGTAGTTGTACGTGCTGGATCCTCCACAAACATATCTTCCTGTATTATTCGTGTGATGCATAGTAAACGACTTGAAAAGTGCCAACAAATAAGGTAATGTTAATTATAGCGATCTTCTATTTATTATCTGGCCACAAATACAGATATTAATGCATATGCCTGATACTGATAAGAAAATTCAGTTGATAGAAAATATCTCAAAATCTGAATTAGCGATAGAAAATATCTGCTACTATAAGCAGAAGAACTTAACTTTTCCAAAGAGAAATTCAGAGTTTTAAGACATGTATCGGCGTGTTGCAATCTATTTACATCCCTAAATTGGAATTAACAAATTCGCTTCCGATGTTATCCTTTCCAAATCAATGCTGGAAAAGTGCCGACAAATAAGGTCTTGTTAGGGAGGGACTCGGTGAGCTTCCGTTTATTATCTGGCTACAGTTACAAATATTAATGTCTACTTCGTGAGTCCTTAATAGGATACTGTAACACATAATGATGGTTTATCCGTGCTTACATTCCCCGGAAAGAAATAAGGCCCTTAAGAAAGATAAATGGTTACCATACTGTTAGCCATTCTTTGGTCACGATTACAAAGATAGAGATATCGGAATCATTCTGAAAGACATCTTGCGACGATTGAATATTTCTTCGACAAATTGGAGTTAAAGATTTTGTTTTCAATGATAACAAAGAGAAAAAGCATCATTTTTGTTGAGTAATTATACACAGGTAGCCATTAAACGTTTTTAATTACATAAATACACTGTTAAAAATTCGAGAACAAATTATCATCATCCGTAAAATTCATTTTTAACGCAAATTATTTTACCCACAGTATTTACAGTAATATTTATTAAATTAGAATGATTATTTTAAGGCAATTATTACTACAAAAATTACTATACATCAGAAGTTTCGATTAAAATGGAATTTAGTGTAAATCGCAATTTTATCAGGAATTTTTTACAGTGTAGCAGAATTTTGTTTACAGTGATGTTTATGTAAAAATAAATATGACTAAACAAAGAAACAGAAGATTTTAAATAAAGTTTGACTAAAAATATCAAAACGGGGTGTAAAAACTATTATTTGACATCGATACAACAACAATTAAATGCTGATCCTCCCTAAAAAATACGAAAATAAATTTGGAGCTAATAAGTAAAATACTTACCTATCTTTATTCTTTTAAAATTGAGAAGCAGAAAGAAGCATTATTTTTGCAATGAGTTTTGTTTAAAGTTATTTTTCATTAATTATATTTAAATTCCATCAAATTACATTTTTTTTTCTCTCAAATGATAGTTTTTTTTCTTGAAATATTTACATAGCATTATAATCTATATATAGTAAATGAGATAAAAGAAATCTGGACATTAATAAGAAATTGTTTCTGAATCTGAATATTATTAACTGATTTAAAACTGTTAGTAAACTGAACTACAAAATCGTTAAACTAATGAATTAAAAATTCAAAACTGGTTTAATTACAAATTTATATTAGTTCACTTTTTGTTATCATTAATAATGATTCTATATTATGCAAATTAAAACATTTAGAGTTGTTAATCTAGATAAAAGTGCGTAAAATACTCAAAATGTCTAAGCAATTTTTATTTAATCTTAAACACTCAAAATTTCTAAATATCTTTGAAATAATATTTTAGCTATCTACGCAATAATATTTTCTTTACTCATTTTTCAACTATATGTTTCAATTAAATTAAATTATCTATAAAAAAAACTTTATTTTTCGCTGAAAAATTATTTAAAAAAAAATAAGCTCGAATTATTTCAATAATCTAAATTTGAATGATCTATTACTAGGTTATTACTATTATCTAGGTTTATAACTATTATCCAGGAACGAATAATTTTTATTTGTTTTAAGATTCCTGCCACTGAATAACATGGCGCAGATATTTTTAAGCTGAATAATTAATTAGATTAAAGAGATAAAGATTTAGAAATCTGCTCTAAAAATTCTGATTCATCTTTTTAATGAGTGCACACGGATGATTCAAATACTACCCCCTCCTCCCCCACTGTCATTGTTATTGTTTTTAAAGATATTCAGAGCGAAACGTATAAAAGTGACACTTTTTTTAAGAAAAGAATATCTCTATACATTTTTGTTTTATTTAAACACTGTATACAATTTGTATATTGCTATGAAAAGGCTGAGGAGATAAAAAATGGGATCAAAATATATTTATTTTCCACTAATGCAGTAAAAATTTGCTTCCATGCTTACCTTTAGTTTTGTGAACATAAAATTATTTGTCAGTTTTCGTCAATTGAACAAATGAAAAGATTGCAAATTAGTTTCGATTAGTGGTTTTCATAGTTATCTCAGCAATAAATATTTTGTGAGTGATTTATTTCTAACAATAAAAACTTCAAAAACAGTTTTTTTTTCTACAACAGTTTTAAAAATGGTTGTAAATGTTTTTTAAAAATAAAAATCGGTATTACACTTAAGTTGAGAGCTTTTTGTTTTTCATGTGATTTCATTTTAAAATATGAATGATCCTATAAATTATATATGAAATACATTCAATGATTATTTTCAAGCAAAATGACTCAAGTACTGTATATACCAATTACTCGAAATTTTTTGAAATAAATTTTCAGCAGATTATCCTACCTAAAACGAGGAAATACTTTTTTCTTCTAAAGGTAAAAAAAATTTTAAAACGAGTTTAATATGGTAAAATATTATTAAATAAATACTTAAATAAATACTTAAATAAATAATCATGTTTTGAAAATTAAACAGCTGAAGTATGTTTTAAAAATTTATACTTAAACATTACCTGCTTCTATATGCAATTTTAACTATAGAAAATATAGATTCTACCGGTACCATTTTACTTTGTAATCTTTTAGTTTATGATACTATATGAACTTATGTATTATAATACTAAATTAGTTATATGAACTAATGAATATATTATAATACTATATGAACCTTTATATGAATGAATTAGGATGCTATGTATAAATAAATTATGATACCATTTGAGTTTATGATATGAATATCTGAATCAAAGGAAAATTAAAATGTAAATAAAATATCCCTAGTTGTAAATTTTACTGTTAAAATTTTGATATATTTTGATATTAATTAATATATTAAATGCGTACAAATATATAATAAAACTACTGATATATTTTGATATTAACAACTATATACCAGTTTTTTTTAAACGGTAAAATAAGTTATAACTACTGAAGCTTTCTTATAAACTTTTTCTTGTCACTTCATGCTATTTTATGAGAGAGTGTTTTATTTCCAATTCATTATTTGGCATATTAGTAAAGTATTAAGAGTAAAATACTGTTATTATTATAATTTTTTTTAATTTCAGTATTAATATTTGTACCAGTAAAATGAGGATTTTATATAGCTGTTATTACAATATAATATTTATTATAAAGAAGAAATCTTTATATCGACAAATTTTTTCAAGTTAATCATGAGAAATTTGAAACGTGAAAATCATGACACTCGAGCACGTTTGAGCATGATTATATTATAAGAAATTTAAATATTTGAATTTAAATAGGAAGTATTTGAACATTAACGTAAAAATAAGTTGAAATTGTATACATTGAATAAATTTTGTAATTGAATGTAATCAATGAATTACGAATCATTAAATTAATTTCTTTAAAATGGCAATAAAAGCGCTATTTTATACGATTGTTAAAATTTTTCTTGAAACCAATTATAAAACTGCATTTTTTTAATCTAAGAAATTTCGTCCGGTTAATTAGAAATCAATACATTTTATCTCCAATGCAATCATGATTTTATCTTTATAAGCCGAGTAGTTCATGTTGAAATTTAATAAAGAACTAGCTACGTCGTGAGACATGTTATAAAAGACGTCAAAATGTTCTTCTACCCTGGAGACTGAAGACAAAGCAATTATTATAAAATGTGCAATCAGAGAGCATTCAAGCGTGAAAACCACTATGTCTATTGAAAATAAAAATAGTTACAAGTTTTGCTTCAGCCGAATTATTTGTTTTTCAATCTAAGCACCTAAAGAAATTACCATGAAATTAGTCAAGCATATTCGTAGACTTTAACTATCACAAGTAAAAAAATTTGAAGTACATAATGAATATTGTTTGCTACTTGATCATACTTAGCTTCTTTTTAACCATTGTGAAAGATTGTTTATGGAAATGAGAATGTTTGAAAGTACTAACATAAATAATAAAATAACAATAGCCTTCCTACTCATATTCAAATCATTATACATTACGATGTTGTTTGTTGTTTAAATTGTAATTAATCCATGTATCTGTAACACCAAGTATTTCAAAAATGATCGACGGTCAAAAAAAAAAAAAAAAAAAAAAAAAATAANTAAAAAAAAAAAAAAAAAAAAAAAAAAATTAAAAAAACAGAAAGGAGTTAGAAATGTAGATATGTGTTTTGCCTAGGAATATATGATAATTCGTACCAATTTTTAAAACTAATTACAAAATTTAGTTACAGATGGTGCCTGAGAAAAACTATAAATAACGTTTTTCTGCTGTATATCAATCGATTCCAATTGAACTAGTTGATCTGTCTATTAGTTCTGTTCACAGACTGAATAATGTTGTTGATCAAGGTGGTACAATTTTTAAAAACAAGGTGTTCTAATTTTTCCTTATGAGCAGCGTAATTTGTGGACAAATTTAATAACGGAATTTACAATTTAGTTAGAAAAATAATCTAGTTTCCTACATGAACAGTATGCATCAAACGGTGCATTTTTAACTCTTTTCTTGTATTTTTTAATGTAATGGATTTTTCAAATCATCGGTCGATCAATTTTGAGGAATCACGTACACGATGTTTACTAAAAAGAGACTTGATAAAATGAGCTACCAAATTTCGTTATACGCATACTTACATTATTGCGATACAATAACTAAATCCAGAAAGCTCTTTTAGGTGATGCTTTATTTCTCTTTCTAAAATAGTGCTTTAAAGCGACAAAAAGAACACAATTTGTTTTAGCAAACGATTGGGAAGTGGCAGATCTTCACACTCATTTGCTAGTTTTCAAATTTTCTTCAGAAATATAACACACGTTACGCAACTATTTTCCGCTAAATATATATATATATA
>NC_092207.1:51312704-51398700 GCF_043381705.1 Parasteatoda tepidariorum | reverse complement strand
TATATATTTCTTTTTTTTTCCTTTTAATATTTTTTATTTCGTATTTTTCATTTAGTATTTTTCATTTAGTATATTTTCATGGTACACTGTTGGAACAAGTAGGTTGTCATGGCCTTATGTTAATGAAAAAGCCTTATTTCGAATATGTCTAATGACCTTTCGCTTCCGTGCAAGTAATTATACCCTAATAGTTAGTTAGGAAATAATAGCGCACAAAATAAATGCAAACGTAAGTTTTCCTCTCAGCATAAAGCAAATTATAAAATGTGAATTATTTATTTTTCTTAAACTATCAGGTGACCTTCAATTTTAAATCATCACTTTTTCAAAAAAGAAAATGTTTGAAAATTTTGCTGAACGAATTTTGCTGCAAGAAAATTTTAAAAATGTAACAGTGTCATCGATTCAAAGCTGTCTGGCTTCTCTGATTTTTAAACAACCTGGCTCTGAAGAACGCATGATTTTACCTATTCCCTTCATATTTACACCTTTTTTTTTTATGAATGAATGATTTTTCATTTACTTGTGTGATGTTGCAATATGTAGGGATATAGCATCTGTAAGATGCAGAATTTAAAAGAGATACAGCCTTATTTTTAATGTTATAAGAAAATGTCGTTGCAATAATGAATATGTGTCAAAAGACAATCTCAAAGCAGAATTTTTTATTTTATTTATTTATATTTGTTTTACCGTCATAAAAGTGACATGAGTAAATAATACAAGAATAAGATGAAATAATGAACTGATACTTAGACAGCAGACTGATTTCTAAACCCAGACAACTTAATCCTCAATTGAAGAGGATTAAATTAATGAAAAGTTGAGCTCGGTATGCCAACTCTGTCATGGAAAGACAAGGGTAACGAAGTTCTCAGGTAGATTAGTTCTAGTACTACAAGGCGTATGAGTAATTCTAACTAATGTCTTCAAAACAATTCTGTAACGATTAAAAACGTAATATAAATAAATTAATCCAGCTATAAAATGCTGTTAAATTTCACTTAGGGTGTTTAGTATTCAATTTTCAAATGAAATCTTGCAATTACGCAACAATTTGACTAGATTTGATCATAAAAAGTACAAAATAATGATTTGTTTTTTAAATACTTGAACTTATATCTTACATTATATTGTTTAATATTTGCATAAAAAAAGTATTTATGGTTGTTAAGACATAATAAAATGAGGGAGCATATGTTTCTGTTATTGGAGTAAAAAGGACATTAAAAGCAGATGAATGACTATAGTTACATTAATATTTTTTTTAAAAAATATAGCAGAAAACAAAATCAAAATTGATCAGCTTTGTATAAAATTTCTTTCTCGATTAAAGCATCAATTATTTTCTGACCATTAAAGTTTTTGAATTCGAGATAATAAAAAAAACATCTGATTTATTCTAACATGTCTTCAAAAGTTTAAAAATCATTTCAATTTTTGACTTTTCATTTTACTTATTTTTGGAAATTCATCAGTTATGACAGAATTCAATTAAGAAAACTTGTAATCGGTTTGGGGTAGACCGTTATCAAAGGAGATAAATTCGAAATTTTGAAGAAAAAAAAATAAATAAATAAAATTAAAAAAAACAAGCAAAGCAAATAACAAGTGGTTTTTAAAGAAGAAAGAAATTATTTGAAAAATTGGTGTTTATAAAACGAAATCCAGCGATATGTTTTTTAAAATTTAAATTAGCTTTTTAAGTTAGTAGCATAATTTTGAAATTATTTTGAAATCTTTTTACGAAACGAAACGCCAGCCTCAAAAATAAAAATAAGGAAAGAAGAAAGTAAAATTTTAAATACTTTTATCGAAAAGAAATTCGGAGTAAAAAAGTCGATGTATAATTACAAATAAATAAAATTAAATTAAAAAATAAAGTAAGCAAACAAAAATTATTGCTATAATAATTTTTATAACAAAAGAAACTATTGTTATTAATAAAGCTAATTGATTCGCTTTTAAAAATAATGTTTCTTTATTATAGAAAGATATTAACAGATGGCGCCACTAAGAACTGCATAAAGTGCATCTCAAAACTTTTTCAGTCCCTTTAAATCTATTTCACTTATTATTTTCTTCTTCTAAAGGTAATAATATTTTGGATAGTCCGTTCAAAATGAAGCGAACTCCATTTAAAAATTTATTATACTATATTATTTTTTTCTAAGCTTCCTTGTTATTTCCAACAACGATTTTTGTTAATTTTTTTAATTAAGGGGGGGGGGAGTTATACACAGCAGCAATTCATTTTTTAAAAAAAATTCTGCAACAGATATCGCTGTTTTGTCAATTTTATTTTACACTTGTGAAGGATCATATTTGGTAAAATGCACTAAACTTATACTTTATATTTAGCCAAATTTTACTCTGTAATTGAAAAACTGTTTTTCCCCACAATTTAATTTTACTTATTTAATAACATATACAATTTTTTTTATTTAACTTTGATATATTAATCAGAGTGCTAATTGCTTTAATTACTTGTCTAAAATAAAGCTTTTCAATGATCGAAATTTTATTTCGTATGAAAAAAATTCTTGAAGTTAGTTAAAACGTATGAATGCACTCTTTGGTTAATCCAATCAGAGAGCGTCAGATATAGCAATTTAATAGTATAACAAAAATTCATATTTATATGATTATTGTTATAATTTAGGGAAATAAAATTAATTAAGGAAAGTTAACGTTATTTTATTTATAAAAATAATATTTATGAAAAAATACTGCTTCAATTTTTTTTAAAATTTACTTATTAACATAAAAGAAAAAAAGACAGCCGAATTTTAAATTTACTGATAATTCCAGAAGCTTGTTAACTGTAGATTTTCCGATAATAAGTTGAAGTAGAAAGTAGTTATTTAATTTAACCAACTTGAAAAGCATATAAGCAATTAACATTTTAATAAAAAGCGAATATTTTGTATTTTAATTTTCCCAAATATGGAAGAAAAAAAACGTGTCTTACTTTAAAGAAATTTATATTTTAGGATAAGTATGGCATGCTGCAGCTATAATTTGAAATATAATTTACTAATATTTGATTTTTTCCCCAGCGGGGAGAAGAGAAACTCAGATATTTTTCACCAGTCAGCTGGTTTCTTTCCTGCCAAACACCACAGATAATGGAAAGAGAAAACGATGCATAGCAGGAAAAACTCCAAATTGGTAGGGGAATATGAAAAATTATTTTTTATTTTTTTTTAAACTATCATTTTCAAGTTTCAGAGTAATTAAACTAAAAATGCAGTTAATAGTAAAATTGAAATAACTTTTGAAGGAAGAAAAAATTCAGATACTCAAAAAAAATATTTTTTCATAATAATAATAATAAAAAAAAATTTTTTTGATCTAGCACAATATTTTATTTTGATATACCTTTTAGCAAAAATTATTTATGAATATTTTTTCTATTTATGGATTCCTCATACGCTGATGCTTATTTTCCTTAATATTCATGATAATATTTTTCACAACAAACCCTACGATAGCTTTTTCGCAACAAATCCTACGAACTAGGGCTATATTTAAATAAGTATCCAAATAAGAATACGAATAAATTGAAAACAATCCTCTATTTTTTTAACCCACTGACGGTTTTGTAGTCTTCTCCGCATAGCAAAACCAGTTATTCCATGTTATTAGATAGAGAAATAGTGTATTGGGGAGAAGCATTCTACCAATTTTCTCCATTTGTTAAGCCATTTGTTAGTTCGATATTTGAATCTCTGAAATGTTTCTAATTTTTTTTAGCAACTGCAATAAAAATATAATTATCTATTTTAATTTTAAAAATTTTTAACTGAGTTTAGAAAATATATTTTAGACACTGATTATTTTAATTGGCCAACAAATTATAAAATAAAGGAGAACAAGAATTGTTCTTTTCTCTCTTCCACTCCCCCAACCCCCCTAAAAAAAATTAAGAAATACTAACAATTAATTTTCTTACCAAAACTAGCCTAAAAATTTAGTTTGCTTACATTACAAAAAAAAAAAGTAACGTTGATTCTTGTTTTTCAGTGACGTAAACGTAATTACACCGCTCATATTAATTAAATAAGTAGAATTTTTTAAGAAAGTAAATGCAGACGATGATTGCGTTTAACATTCGAAATTTTAATCAGGTAATCTATAAAGAGGTAACAGGCTTCAATGAAACTCTTATCTTGTTTTATAATAACTTGTTTTATAATATACGTTACTTTCGCGACTGAAACATTGGAGACACCTGATTTAGATATCAGTGTAAATATTAACTGTTACAAGATTTACCTAAAATACTTTATACGTTGATGATTGACAGTTGAGCAGTTAGATAAATAATGATTGGAAAAAGAAACTGATAATATTGATTCCATAGAATCCATAAATATTTTAAAAAACTCTAAAAGTAATAACTTTTTTATCTGTTTTATCTAAAAATAATATGCTCTTGCTTATCTGTACAAATATTTGGGTTTGTGCTACAACATAATGTATGTGGAAAGAAACATCTTCATTTATTTTCAATAATATCAAGCTAAGAATTTTTATGAAGATAAAATATCTAAACATTTGAAGTTGTGAATGGCTTAGGGGCAAAACTGAATTAACTTTTTGTGTATACAGGTTAAAGAAATATACAGATAACGAATTTGTTTATGTATGAGTAAATGATTTCAAAGTAATAGATATAGATAATCAATTATTTTTTTCCAAATGAAAAATTATATGCATATAGAACAAGCTTTCAAAAAGACGTAATAATTCGCCATACTAAAGTTTACTTCTTTACTAAGGTGTGGGTGCCCGCATAACCGTACCAGTTCCCTAACCTAGATGACCAATAAGGGGATCTTTTTTCGTCTAGTGCAGGGTATCTCCCCTAAATAGACAATAAGAGGATTTTTTTTTCGTCTAGTGCAGGGTTTCACACCTAGATAGCCAATAAGGGGATTTTTGTTCATCTAGTGACGGGTTTCTGATCTAGATGGCCAATAAGAGGATTTTTGTTCGTCTAGTGCAGGGTTTCTAATCTAGATAGCCAATAAGGGGATCTTTTTTCGCCTAGTGCAGGGTTTCACACCTAGATAACCAATAAGTGGTTTTTCGTTCGTCTAATGCAGGGTTTCTAATCTAGATAGCCAATAAGGGGATCTTTTTTCGTCTAGTGCAGGGTTTCACACCTAGATAGCCAATAAGGGGATTTTTGTTCATCTAGTGCCGGGTTTCTAATCTAGATGGCCAATAAGAGGATTTTTGTTCGTCTAGTGCAGGGTTTCACACCTAGATAACCAATAAGGGGATTTTCGTTCGTCTAATGCAGGATTTCTAATCTAGATAGCCAACAAGGCGATCTTTTTTCGCCTAGTGCAGGGTTTCACACCTAGATAGCCAATAAAAAGTTTCTTGTTCGTCTAGTGCAGGGTTTCTTAAACTGTGGGTCGCGGCCCTAATTGAAGTCGCAGTGAATGCCTGCAGCTGTGGTTGCCAAAAACGATAGCAACTTTGATATTTCTTCAGCTTATTATAATAATATTAGCCCATTGACTGTTTTGCTCTTAAAAAGTCGTATTTTAACCTGCAGTTTTCTGTGCATAGCAAAACCGGTTTCTGCATAGCAAAATGCTTAATTATAATGCACTAGGTGGTAGGTATTTTATTATTAGCGTAATCTAATAAAGAAAAATTTAAAAAAAAGAAAAAAATATGAAGTTTAAAAAGAATTATTTCTTTTTTTAAAAATAGAAATGATACAACTCTCCAAGAGAATACGGAATATTCCCACGCTAATGTAGAGTTGTAAATAATAGAATGATTCAGAAAGCGGTACTTGTTATTAATAAATGTCATCCGAGTGCGGGAGTAAATAGACGGACGCTCTTTAATAGACACTGTGTGGGATGTTGTCTGTCCAGCTGGTTTAATCTTCAATTGTATGGAGAATGAGAATGAAAATCCAATTCATTCAAGTGTCATACTTCATTTGTGGACTGCATTCTGTTACTGTCATCAGTGCGTTCTTTTGTTTTAAAGCAATTTTTTTTAAAGATTTATTTAGGTAATGAGATAAATACCCATCGTTATTATTTTGCAAAACACTAATGCGTATAGCGTTAAAGAAAGATGTTTTTTTTAAACAGGCAATAAAGAACTGAAAATTGAAATATCAAGCGAGTGAGCAGACATAAGCTTGATAAATAAAAAAGGTGTTTTTTTTTTTTTTTGTAAAACATATACTGAAGAAAACAACACGAAAATCTAATTTGTTCATAAATTATTTCCGTTTTAGACAAGGCTTATCAAACGGCATAAATGAAGCTAGGCAATGTTTGCTTAAGATTATATGCTTTAATTTATTTTTTAATTTAGTTTAATTCCCGGTGTGGTTCTAAATTCTTTAACTTAGTTTGAATCATCAAGCTTATTTAAAATTTAAATTGGGCACTTGCAACTCGAGAAGAATTGAAGTTATTTATATTTTTAACCACATGATTTAAATCATATCTAATTGTATGCCTGTAAGCGACGTTACACATGTGTCGAACCTGTTTGGCTTCTGATTTGACAAATGGTACGATTTATCGATTGTTATTAATGGTACATAAATGATACGATTGCGGGCATCCAATTGTGCGCGTAAATTTTCGGAATAGGAAATAATGACGTTCGGAATAATATCGTTGCATAAATTCTAATCAAATTTAAATCAATCTATCTTTTAATGCTTTTTTTCCCTTCATTTTTTTAAACTTTTTTTCGAATCTAATACATTATACGAGTGAAAAGTAGGGATTATTCTGCTTCGAAAGGCCGCAAAAAAGTGTAAACTACTATTGACACCGGTGATATTTAATTAATTATGGTAATTTGTACTACATTTATTTTGGTAATAAGTGCTTTATTTATTATGGTAGTAGATACCTAATATACTAATATAGGTAGAGTGGTAAGCGCTTTTTATATCCCGCGGTAATGTCATATTACCGGGATAAATTAAATTTTTCACAGAATGCACGCGTTTCATATTTTTAGAACTTCATTTTCAAAATGGTATCAGCGCACCTACAAAACTAGACTAAAATAATAAGTATCTAATTAGGAAGCGCAGCGGGCAGGGGGAAGCCCATTTAGTATTATAAAAAATAAAATAAAACACTAATGCGTATTTATTAAATGTTTTCTTCTCCTTTGTCAGCGCAGCAGCCCCTTACCGGCCTTGGCTGTCTCAACAGCTGATAAACGCCAACTCCTCTTATCCATAACAGCTCCCTTCCAATTTTTAATCTTTAGGGTTTTCAGGTCATTTTCAATGTCGTTGAGGCATCTAGTAGGTGATCCACCATTGGGGTGTGACCCCTTAAAGGTGACGATTCTCATGGCGCTATTTTCAGGGCATCTCCATAGATGGCCCAGCCATCTCAGCCTATTACAGCTAATTATTAGTGTAGTTTGGGGCTGCTTATAGAATCGGTAGGGCTCGAAGTTATATCTGGTTCCTCAGCATCTCCTTTCTTGAATTGTGCCAAAGATGGCTCTGAGGATCTCGCTTTCTTTCGAAGATGTCCAGTGACCGGTGTATATCTGAATTTAGGGTTCAAATTTCACTTACGTAAAGCAGTACAGGTTCGGAACTAATTTTATTAAATGTACATGACTAATAATTTCTGAATGAAAATTGTTTTCTGCTGTAAGCTTCGAAGAGTTGAAAGAAACAGAGATGTAAGTTGGGTAAAAGTTAAATGTTGAAAGTGAGTCATGCATATAAACTTAATAGATATAATTTTGATTTGATAATGTTAATTAGTTACTCAGTTTTGATAATAATTTAGAGTAATATTTTAAATTTAATGATGTTTCATCATGGACACTGGAGAGAGATGTGCTTTATCAACAAAAATCGGATTTAAAATGTTGTGATTCGAAATGGTACTAAAATTTATAATTGTGTACATTTGAAAACGATATGAATTACTTATTTCAAATGTAATTTCCATGTAGCATTAAATGCATATAAATCAAATTGAAATGGAAATAATGTTTTGAAGGAAATGTTTATTTTTAGCCAAAGGTTTCAGAGAATATCTGTTGCAAAAATTTCAGAACCTCACTTTAAAGAGAAAAAGCAGCATGTATAAAAAGCATGATTAAAACATAGAAGTAACCAATCAAGGAGTGAGTGTCGATGTGGACGTTGTTGTTAAATTTTAGTGTATTCAGGATATTAGAAAATATTACATATTCGTATTAAGCATGCAAATTATTTTAAAATTCAATTTCATGGCAACTATTCAACTGATTTCGCTCAAATTTTATATTTTACAGTGCAAAATTACATTCTTTAAAATTATGTGAAAAATAGTATACAGTAGAATTCAAATTAAACATTAAAAAATAAAAATACTGACAAAAAGCGATTTTTTACCGGAAATTAAACGAATTTTACAATTGAGTGCAAAAATCTTTCAATTTACTTAAAAAATTCTCGAGATGCGACGAAATACTAAAAAAAAGTAAAATTGCTGCTACCCCTTATACTTTGTGAGTCTGAAATTCTAATCCGTCGAAAAGAAAAGATATGTTTTTTCAGAAAAAGAGCATTTTTGTGTCTGATTTCGTATTTTAATATATTATCTGCGTTGAATTAGTTAGCATATTTGAGATCACCTCCTTGAATCATTAAGTCTGAGTCCTATAACGTGACGTGATCATTAAATCAAAAGTTACTAATTTTTTTTTCCGTACTAGAAACACAAATGAATGTAGTTATCTGATCAATATTAGTTTCCAGGGGATCGATTTGACAAAATAGTCAATATTTGTAACTCGTGCATTAGATATAAATTTATATTTGATCACTATAAAATTATTTTGAAAGTATAACGAATACATACACTTGCTATTCAAGTCGGAAACGCTTGTAATTTGTTCAATAATTACAGTGTGGGTAAAGGATAACGAGTAGCTAAAGTTAATTTCATAATCTCAAAAAGAAATAGAGATCTTTCTGAAGATTTAAGGGAAGGTTGACATGGCTTTCGAATTATGATTTCTGTCATACATTATACATAAGTTCTGTAAACTGTCTTGATGTATAATCTCTAGTGTATTGAAATCTCCGATACGAACCATCGAACTATTGATTGATCCAACAATTATCTATGTTTTAAGCTCTCTCGGATACTAATTATTGAAAAATTAATGTCTCTAGTTAAAACCGCGCCCAATTCAGTGATAAACGACAATGTATGAAACTAAGTTGTTGAAAGGGGCGTGTTCACATTTTCAAGACATTTAAGTAAATCTTACTCATTTATTGATTAGGGCGCCATTGTATTTTACGAAAAGAATGCAAGGTTATAAGTAAATACAACAAAATAAATTAATTTTTAGAATAATTAGAACAATAAAAAATTGATAAACGATAAATTTAATATTTCCAGGTACCGTTTTCAGGAGTTGAAACTCAGAAGTATTTAAAAAGTCAAATTATTCTATCTAATTTTATTAATTTATACTACCTAATTTTATTAATAAATTTTATTAATGAGTATATTCCGACGTTTTATTCATAATTATATGATATGAACTCAATACAACAAAAAAAATAATATTAGTGAAGTTTTTGTTTTGAAAGCTTACAAAAGAAAATTTGTATTATGTTTAACCATTTTATTTTGCACAAAGTGCTACAAGGTCTTTAAAGATCACTCACATTGTTCGTTAAAGACTGCTTATTAAAAATTAGGTAAAATTGGCAGGCAAAAAAAAAGTACTAAGGAAAAACTTATTTAGAAATTCTACTCGTAAACAATTACCATGAAATATCCTTTTTTAACTTTAGTTTTTTGAAAGAGAATCAGTCTAGAAAAAAGATTTGTAAATAGTTTTTTAATACTTTTTACAAAATTTTAATCGTGCAGCTGTTCTTCGGAAGTATTTTTCGTAATTTTTTTGTAACTTATTCGAAATGGACTTATTTTCTTTAAATTCACTCTAAAAAAGATTAGGTAAAAGGTCATTAGATAAGATCATTTCCAATTTATTGGTACCTCTTAGCGTGCTGAGAAACGTTTTGAGTAAACTATAAGTAAGCCTAGGTACATTCTTAGTAAATATTCAAAAAGAAATAACCATTGTTGATTACATGATAAATCAAATTTTTAGACAGGCTAGATTTCAAATGTGTCCTTAAACAATAGAGCAATCGAAAATTATAAAAGTGAGCTTACAGTAAAATGTTGACTAGCAAATGCAATTAAAAATTTAAAATCAGCTTCAGTTAGCAAATTATGGCTTATATGGTTCAAGCAAAGCACCATGACTTTTCTTTCAAAAGGGAGAACTTAGAGATTTTAATTTCATTTGCATCATTTCTAACTTATTAATACTTACCTATTAATGTTTCGTGATAAGTTTTGAGTTGACCGTAAGCAAGCGCCGGTAAGAAAAAATTTAAAAAGGAAAAAAAAATAATCCCTCTGTATACGCGGATAACATGATGAATCAAACTTTACGACAGACTATGGAATGTCCCTTAACATTAGAGCAATCGAAAGAAGTGATAAAAATAATTTTACAAAAAAATATTGACAAGCAAAAGCAATTAAAAAACTCAACACAAGTTTCATTCAACAAATTATGGTTTATAGGGTTCAGATGAAACATCATGAATATTTTTTTATAAAAAACAATCTATGCAACAATTAGGTCACTAGTGCAAGGTACAAATCACTAGTATGAATAGGGAGCTAGGCAACATCCGGGTGTTACATAAAAAACGAATTCTTTTTGAAGGAACTTAAAGCATTTGCACGCAAATGTGCGTTTAGAGTGAATAGAAAGAAAAAAAAATAACGATTTGAATATCGATTGGGAAGTTCCATGTTACAACAATAACATTTCACTGATGGATGGAACGTTTAAAGAAAATTAAGGATGCCGTGAGGGTAAGAGAAAATTAAAAAGGGATACGCGTACACTATTTTTTCCATCGTTTTTCTTAATGGAGTAATTGTAATCTTTTTCAGAGAGGATGAAAAGTGTGCAATCTACATCATTTATTTTTATAAAATAGAAAAAAGGAAGAAAAAGAACCATATTTTATTTTCCGTAGGGTCAAAACAATTAGTAAATACGTCTTTACTTTTCTGAGAAGGCATGGGCAAATAAAACGCAAATCGAATGTTTTATCTGAAACAATCCAGCAATTAGATAGAATATTATTATTCAAGATGTTTTGTAGCAATTTTAACAGAACAAGGAATTCAATAAATACCATATTTAAGGGAATAACTTATCATTTTTTGATCAAAAATTCCTTTTTTCAATCTTTAGTTCCAATAAAGTTCACACTCTAACAATTCTAAAGGAGTTTTAATTTCTAAGAACATGCTGATGTGTTTATAGTTGCAAACCTAGAGCATTTATTTACTATGTCAAGTCTTTATAAAACAATTTTCAATGGTGAAAAATCTCGTGTTTTAAATTAATTTAAAGCTATTTTTTTTTTAAAAAAAAACAAAGTAAAATCACTCAACATATTCGTTAACTAAGTTTTTATTTATACTTATTAGTAAATACTTTTATAATATTTCGAAATAGGTACTCAATTAATATATACATAAGCATAAGGAACTAAATTAAAGTAAATAATTCAAAATTATTGTTTTCCTTATTAGATTATTAGACTAAATATATTTCTTTTTTTTTATCTTTAATTTTTTTTATTAAATACTCGTATATAAGTAATATGCAAAAAGCACTTTAATAGTAAATTAGTTAATATATTTGAATGTGAAAATGAAATAAATCGTTTATATTAAAAACACTGCTACTGTCTTATTTTTTTTTTAGATAAAGAAAGCTTAAACTAGTTGAAAGAAACAGTTCTGTGTTTGATTCAGAGAATTGGCATGATCTTTAGCAAAATTTGATAAAGTTTATCTGATCCCAATTTAGAGATGATGGTAATCGTTGTTTTCCTTATTAGCTGATTAGACTAAATATTTTTTCTTTTTTTTTACCTTTAAATTTTTTATTAAATGCTCGTATATAAGTAATATGCAAAAAGCGCCTAAATAGTAAATTAGCTAATAGTTAATATATTTGAATGTGAATTTGAAAATGAAATAAATCGATCTTATTATAAACACTGCTACTGTCTTATTTTCTTTTAGACAAAGAAAGCTTAAACTAGCTGAACGAAACAGTTCTGTGTTTGATTCAAGGAATTGGCATGATCTTTAGCAAAATCTGATAAAGTTTATCTAATCCCAATTTAGAGATGATGTAAAATGATTAGTTTGAGGGATTAGAAATATAAAAAGGATTATCTTAATGCAAATATTAAGAACTTACTTTTCTAGTCCAGATTTCATTGTACTAACAATAAATGGATAAAAACAAAATTAAGGATATTATTTACAACTTTTCGTTTTTCTACAATCTGGCACGTGTTGTTGCTTAAAATGTTTTTGAAGGAAAAAATAAAAAAAAAAAACACTGAGAGAAACTAGAACCAATCACCTCACACTCGTACCAAAACACTATAACACTTCAACTAAATGCGGGTATCTTTACAAGGGTAGTGGGAAACGTAGCCAAGTTTTAATTTGCTGAAGAGGTGACGCTGATTCGTTTTTTGGCACCATCGCTCGGTTTGATGTCAGTTTGCGCTCGATCTTCACAACGTGAAAAGTTCGCCGACCTATCTTTGTTAAAATAAATAAAAATGACAATTTTTTTTGAAAGGATTGCAAGCAGAGAAAGAAAGGAGTACAACGATAAAAACCCACAGAGAGAGAATGAAATTGAATTTCGGCGTAAGTTTTGCAACTGCGGGAATAAACGTTGCCAACAGTTGGGATGTAACTATCTTCGGAAACAGAGTTCTAGAACCTTTTTTTTATTTTTGGAGATAAGCGTAAAATATTCATAAACTGGAAAGTTTTTTCATTCTCATTTTTAAAGGAAATGAGAATTTTTTTAGGAAATGAATTAAACTGCGGTCTTCATTCGGGATGTTACACTGATGATGATAAAGCCAACACTCTACTCTCTTGGTTTTAATAAAGAAGCAAGTATTTTGAAGCACCTTGAAGTAAAGTGATTGTTAGTCTTAACTTTTCTTTCTATTTTGATTCAAATACCTCTTCGTTCTTGAGAATTAAATTTGGGAAATGTAATAACTCGAATTTTAATCTACTAAATATTAAATATGACTTTAAAAAGAAATAAACAAGTTATTTACCAAAGTTAAAATACCATTTCTGTTGCATTTAAATTTTTACACAATTGATAATTTAGCTGGTCTCATGGCCTTTTGCCATAGAAAAATCATACGAAAATGCAGAAAATTCAGAATAACTATAACTTACTGAAATTCTGATTTTTAAGTAAAATTCTGATTTTTTGAACTAGCCACAAAGAAATTGAAGCAAAGAATTAACCCTTTTAAAAAAATCATACTGGAGATACATTTGTCATAAGTTAATATTATAAATGAAGCACATTTTAGAAATTTGAAAAACAAATTGCTGTGTGCATGTTAATGAACTACGTCTATGCACAAATTTAGTAAAATTGGTCTTGAATTATATGTAAAAATTGTATTTAAAAATTATGCACTATTTTATAAAAAATTAAATAAATTTCTACAAAAATTTTGAAAATATAACGCACTTTAAAAAAATTACATTAAAAAAAAGCAAAAAAATTTTTAAAAAATCTTAATCATTTCGCCCTTTTTTATACCCAAAGGAAAAGGTCCAAATATTATTCCCTCTCATACGAAAATTTTAAATGTAGTTTGATATTTCACTCATAAATTCTTGATAACTGTTGGTTTGGTAAGAAAGTAATTTCGTTTTTCTAGTTCGAAATAAAACTAAACTTTTTTTCCAAACAAAAAATGAGCTTTTATCAGCCAAATATCTTTAGTTCTGTACGATGACTTTTTACTATCTACATGATTACACGCTCATAGAACTTATCAGCTAAAACCTCAACCAAGTGCGGTTGGAATTCATAGTTATTACTGAAACTTTCTCAATTAAAAAAAATAATAAGTTTTGAAATAAATTATAATCCGATGGTGCAAGGTCGGGGCTATATGGCTAATCTCAATTGTCAAAGGAATCGTGTTTCACCACAATTCCGCCTTACACTTCTTAAGCAACATGTACTACGTATCTATTAGAGCCGAGACTTGGAAGTGGGCAGCTCCAAAGAGCATGGCACTATTAGAGTTTTCTAGGGAAGTAATCAACATGTATTATATTTAATTTTAAAATGTCACCAAATTTAGCGATTGATTAGGGCAGCCATTAGAAAACGATGCAAAAAGGCTGCAAAAGATGGTGCAAGATCGGGGCTATAAAGTGAATCGCAAATGGCACAGGAATCATGTTTCACCACAATTCTGCCTCACACATCTTGAGCAACATGTACATGCACGTAACTATTCGAGCTTTCTAGGGAAGTAATCAACATGCATTACATTTCATTTAAAAATGTCGCCAAATTTAGTGATTATTTAGGACAACCATTAGAAATTGATGCAAAAAGGATGTCCTATAGCCTTGGTAATGCTGGAAGTTTAGCTGTGGCGCTTGTATAGTTAAATTTATGATAAAAACCTGGAAAAAAAATCTTCAGAAGAGGGCTACAAGTCTTCATTTTAAAGTTCTGTAATACATTAGTCGGTAAATACTATTTTTTTAAACTAAATTTTGTCGCTGTCAGAAAGTAGCAACAATTTCTTTAAGTAAGAACCAACGTGACAAGGGGGTGAAGGATCTAAAAAAGTGTAGAAAGTTTTTCCCAGCTAACAAGCTCATTATTTATGATGACCCATTTTATTTTTACCTTCAATAGCGTTGCTATAGCGACCCACTTTAGCTGTATTGCAAAAAAAGACGGCGTGAAAACAATTATATCTCAGTTTTTTCCTGGCGCAAAATTTACTTCAACACGTTTTTATAAATTAGGGTGGATAATTAATTATTTAAGTTTCCTTATTTCTATTATTAGCGAGATTAATTTAAAAGTTTCTTTTTGTTAAAGTGGCTTTTCAATGAAGGAGACTTAAATAAGGTTTGGATGTGAAAAAAAATATCCATTTTAACCGACAATTTTTTTACATTTACTTTCGTTTTCGGTGTTTATTTTTAAAGGGAATGTTTCAAAATTTTTGTTATGACACATTTAATATTTTATTTTATTATTTATTAGCAAAACTATATCTAATGTGATTTTTAAAACTAAAAAAAAATGTATACATGGCTTATATATAGTGAGAGACAATTAAGTGATACGTAAGAAAATAATAAATACCTACATATAATCTTCACAATTCATTGAATGAACCTAATGCATCTAATGTTTTTACCTAAAGAATCACTTTAAAAGCCTCATATATTTAAAATCTAATACTTTCAAGTAAATAACACAGTGGAAATATGATACTCGAATTTCTTGAAATGTTATTCGTTTTTGACGAAACCATTTTCGTGCCAAATGTCCCGAGAGAACATTTCTTCAAGATGTGGAAAGCATTATATTCACTTGTTTGAAGATCCAAAATTAGTGAAAAGTATTGCTAATTTAGCACAATGATTAACACAATTAAGGGGGATATATAATAGTGAGAGTTTTAGTGAAATGTTTACTCACCAGAAATCGGACCTGAGAATCCTACTGCCCTCACTAATTCGTCATATAAGGTAAGTGTTTTGAAAATAAGATGATCTGCTATCGTACTAGACTATTACAACAAAAACAAACAGTCTTCAAAAAGTAAATGCACTAAGATGACACACGAGATAGAATGCAGTTTCATACGTAAAACGTTTGTGATTCTGCCTTTCGTCAAAAATAAATTAATTTCTTTATTTTATTACATAGATAAGGGTTCAGTTTATCATACAATATTACTTAGTTTTATTTTTAGTTCTCGTCTCATGCTTATTTTCATTTAATTAAAAGTTCACAACAATTGTTGTGCATAGAAAATTAATAAGAAGTATAGATGGAAAAGGGAAAGTTAAAGCCAGAGAAATTTTATTATAAGTTTATAAGAAATTTTATTAATTATAAATTTCAAACGGATATTAGAAATTATTATTTATTTAATATCCGTTTGAAATTTTAAATAAGATTTAACTAGTTAGAAAAAGTGAATTTTTTAAAATGTAAAATATTCTCAAAATTCATTCCTATTTTAAATAAACAGTTGCATACATTCATACGCTTTAATTAATTTACATTACAAAAAGTTGGTTAAGGCACGTAAAGGTTTCTTTTGGGGATGAATTTTGTGGACTGATTTGCAGTGTTTATAAGAATCATGAGATTTTTTGAGCCTTTTTATGAATCAGAGGTCAGAGTTTTTTTTATTTATTTATTTATTTTGCTTCCCAAAACTATTTCTCCTTTAAACTTTACTTTTCCCAGTCCTTAATCTTTAATTTATGATATATTTATTTTAATATTTTGATGCTTCTATTACTCCCACATGCAGCCAACATTTACAAACATTTTGCAAAATATAGTTTAGCATTAAGTTTTGAAAAACTTAGAAGCAATTATATATTTTTTAGACAGCAACAAAGAACTAAAAACGATAGTATAAAAGTATTTAATACCTCTTAACGGTACAATGAATTTTTAAAAAAAATTTCAATGGGGAAACGTCAATAGAACATTCTGGTAGTAGCCTTCATTGCATTTTTTAAAAGCTTTTTATTAATAATAAATTTTTTGAAGAAAAAAAACTACCGTTACACGACCCGATCTAACCCCTGTTGTCTGCAGCCAGCACGTTTCATAAGGGTCTTCCCATTCAAAGTGCAGCTGAAGATATTATTGAAGAAAGGACCTTTAGAGATAAAAGCTCTTCTTCACACCCACGCACGCGTAGATGTCACCAACATCTGTCGCTTTAGGGAAGCATCGAAACGGGGGTCGGGATCCAGGCGAAAGTGTGGTCTTGACGGAAAATAACGCCCGCAGTTGTGTACCCTGGCTTTAAAAAACTGTCTCGATGAAAGTTTGATTATCTACGAGCTTTATGAGTTACAGACAGATGATAGTAGACTTAAGAGGCGATGAACTCATAAATGCTGGTGACTTTCATCATTTGGAAGACGAGTGTTGATTTAGTTGAGTAAAATTAGATGCGCAAACGCATAGCGTTAAGAAAGTGTGATAGTTTTTTTTTAAAAAAAAGGGAAAAAATGCAGTTTAGTTCCGATCAATCAGGAATTTGTATGAATTGGCGTTCAATCAATTAATCCATAATCTTATCAATGACCTTGAATGGATCGGAATAATGGGGTGCTTGCTTTTGACACAGGTGACCTGGATTCAAATCTCGACTGTAGCTTGTTGAATTGCAAACTGTCTCGACATTTTAGATCACAATCTTACTCACAATAACAGTGAAATCTATTACCGTCGGGTCACAATGAAAGGTTTTCGTGTTTCTCCGCTTTATATAACGCAGAAGTGTACCATATTTTCATTCAAAACATGAAACCTGTCATGTTCTTCTCAAGGGTTCTCTTGTGCTTTGAATAGGATTCAGAACTACAAATTTGGGGAATGGGATGCTTAAATAGAAGTTCTTCTTCCGATGGTTGTTTTCAATATTTTGATTTAAATAAATATACATGAACTCATGCAGTTTAAACAATAAACAATCATTTTTCTTATAAGCGAAATCAGAACTATTGCCAAACTTATACAAGAAGTGGTTAAATAGTGAAATAAATATCCTTTTATGTATACTTCTTTATAAACCAACTCTTGAGTTTGCAATCACGGAAACCTCAAGCCATTATCTTTACAATTTCTCATATATCCTATGACATACATCTCTATTCAAGTATTAAATTGAAAAAAAAACTAGCATATGAGACTGTATTAAAACGTTATTAATTTTAATTTTTATTTTTTATACGAACAAGCTAGGATGATAGAAATTTCAAATATGATTAATTTTACTTTAGAGTTGTTAGTCTGGTCATGTTTGAGATTTAAGACACACACACACACAAAAATTGAGCAGGCTGCTTGCAAATTGTAAGTATCGGATTTACCGCTAGATTTAAAAGATAACAAATTTCAATCAACTGTAGTTAATATGATTCATGTGCATTTGATTTGCCACTTACTCACTTAAAATGATCTAGTTAAAATAACTCAACTTGAATGAAATTTCACTCGTTTCTCTGGATAAAGGGAGTTTTCTCATCTAGAGATTAAATTCACTCGAGTCGAAGAGTCAACTGAAATAACTCAAGCTTGAGTACATAATTTCAAGTCGAACTTGAGTGAATGTCAATCATTTTTGATTGACCATCAGCATCACTTGAGTGAATCATTTTAACTTGAATTTGATCGAATTTCAATAATTTTTGATAGATAACCATCATTATTCGAGTTCTCCAATTTGACTCGAACTCAAGCTTGAGAGAGTTAAAGAAATACAGAAAACATGAAAAAAAAAGTAAAGAATTTTTTAAAGAAAAAAAATATTTTTTGAAAGAATTCAAAAACTTTTTTTAAAAAAAGGAAGAACAAAATAGGGAAAAGATGTAATATTTTCATCAGCTCACACGATTGCAGCCGAAAAAAAGTCTTTTCTAATATTGTATTAATGCAGCCAAAGCAAAGCAGATCAATACAATAGTGTGGGGAACACCAAGGACTGAAACGAAAATAGAACTTATTAAGCCAAAAATGTAAAATGAAGCAAAGAATCCAAAATAAAGCATTCAAGCAAAAAAAGAAAAAAAAAAAGAATGAAAATTAAAATAAATAAGAAAATACAGAATAAAACAAAAAATTTAATATATAAAGTGAAGAACGAATTCAAATGCACTTACACTTACCGGCATAGTTCAAAAATGATTTAAAATGTTTTTGTAACAAATTTTCCAGATTACAAAATAGAATATATATATATATATAAACTCCTTGACCTTGGGCTCTGGGGTGCAGGAGCAGATGCTCCGGTCAGGTGGTCAGCCGAACGCGGAGGTCATTTTAACATCGGTATTGGTTTAGGTTAGTCTGGACATTTATTTTTTGAATTCGAAGGCCTCGTGTTTTTATCTTATGAGTCATATTTATTGGCCGATATCACTAATAACTGAATTGTTATGAGCATTAAAGTAATGAAACGAAAAACTGCTTCATGATACAGATAATTCCTATTAGAGTAAGATTATGTGGCTATTCCTAGCGACTTTTTGCACAAAGTCTACGATATAGACTGAAAGAAAGAAGCCATAAAATAAATCTGGACGAATAATCGTGCTTACGGAATTAAAGTCAGGTGACATCAAAATCGTTCCGTTAACTCTTGTTGAGCTTCTCGATCATTTTGACAGCACAAAAGCCCTCATTGAAGTGCGCCATAAGCAAATGGTATTGTCATGCAAACACTTGACAGCAGGAGAAAGATGTTCAAAATACATCATTATAGTTAGGATTACAAGTCAGCTTTTTTTTAAGCTTAAACTAAAAAAATTGAGTTGACTTGTAACCGTTTTAAATATTTGAACCATTCATTTTCATCTACTTACCTTTTTCTGAAGGGAAAAAAAAGAGTATTTCTCTTTTTTTCCACCACGAATCCTTTTTTTTTCTTTTTTTCCTCCAGGCATGTATTGTACATTTATGCAAATATTGAAGGAGATTGAAGCGGGTGATAAAATGATAAATAATAAACGACAGTCATATTCTCCAACTACTACGGAATCTCCGCGGTTTCAAACATTGTTCGTAGTGGTAACAAAGACAATGCATCGACATTTTAATAAATTAGAATTAAAGAAATTTTGTCCACCTCTGCGCGTAAAAAATTTAAACACATAAATCAAAATTTAGATAGTCAAAGGAACAAATTCCCAACTTCTCAAAAACATTTTATAAAAATGCTGGTTGTTAGGGATATTTCTGCCTCAGTTGATTATCAATGGAGAAAATATATCCCCGAAACCTCAAATTTTATTTATCTTTATTAAACCTCAAATTTATCCTTATTACTATGTAAACAACGATAAAGTGAAATTTATGTATTTGGTGTTTGGCTTTTAATAGGGAGAGAACAATTATATAAAGTACCGATGATTTATAATTATGCAAATAACTAAGTAAAAATTTAAAAAAAAGCATATTTTTATGCTTATGAAGTTGAATTTGGTTTACTATGATACGCATTAGAATAAATTAAAATATTTAACTGTAAGACTTATGAAAAAAGCGCTATTTTAAATAGCTTGTTTAAAAAAGCATAATATATTAATTTTTTAGCTTCTTGAAGTTACCTTAAATTATAAGAAAATAATGATATAGTTAAAGTGTACTTTAAAAAAAAGTTAGGGAACATGGGAAAAGTTGTGGGAACATGGAGGACTTTGAGACTCGACAGATTTAACGTGCATCAGTCACCATTTACTACACGGGGAGTCTTCGGCCGGCGAGGATCGAACCCATGACCTCTTGGATATGGGCCCAGCGCTCTACCGACCAGGCTATCCCGGCCCTGATCTTCTAATTGATCTTCTTCTATTAAAACTCAGATATTGCAATGTCAGAATTTCACCCACGACAGATTAAACGTATATTTTTCCATGTAAATACGCCGATTGTTTTGTCATGATCGAACTCACTATTCCCCAGCTCTTCAACCAGCGTTGTGAGCGACGCCTTAACCAACTGCGCCACCAAAGCATCCAGCTCAAAATATCAGTGAAGGGCCATATAATACACTTAAAATTCAATTTCTAAATAACACTAGTTGAAATTCATAAGAGGTGTCAAAACCGTACAAGGATTTTCAATCGATACAATTTAATAATATTGAACTTCCTAAAAATTATTATTAATTAATTTATTAATTTATTCATTTATTTTGAAAACCCCAAAATAAAAATGAATGAAATAAAATAATAAATGGAATGTAGTTATTCACTTACCCATTAGTGACTGGTGCTGTGGTCAAGAAAGCAGGTAGTTCTGAAAGGTCTTCCTGATGGTCGTAGACCAAGGTCTCGACCATGGAGCCCTTGGAGCTTCCAAAAGATACCCTGTTAAAGGAATCTTCATTAGTGAGAACAAAAAAAAATGCATTGAAGTTTTAAAAAAATTAATGTACTACAAAGTAAAATGAAATGAAAGGATTTTATTTTCTACATGGAATACTTATAACAATAAAACAATCACTATTACATTTTGTTTTACTATATGATGTCTTTAATCACAGTATAAATTAAATAGTATAAAAATAAGTTATTTACATTTTCTGAAAAGTTCAAATTATTGAATAAGCATACAAAACGATTATTGACGACGAATTTTAACTGCCTTTCTTTATCCAGATCATATTATGCGCTTCAAGTCTCGTTCTCTCGAACCAATTTGAGATTACTTACATGGGAACATTCAGTTAAAGTAATATGAAAGAGAAATATAACGTCTAAAATAACGATATGAAGCGGTATGCTTTGAGTCTTGTCCACAGGGAGCATAAATACTGCAGGAACCATTAATATTTATATTTCAATATTCCAGAGATTTTTCAAAGTAAAATGGCAACATTGGTAGCCACGTGTTCCGACATTGGAGAACCCTCACCATTCAAATCCTCAAATTGTTTACCCAGGGGATTTCAATAAAAATCCCCCCTTCACCCATATTGGGGCGGTAAAGCTTCTTCATTAGTCCCATTCAAGAATGTCCAGATGCGGCAGCCCTGTTAAGGGATAAAAGGGAGGGCTTTAAAGAGACATTGAGGGGTGTCGAGAGAACGGGGCGCTTTAACTTTTGTTTGGGCTAAAATTAAACTGAACCCCAATTCAACGTGAGTCATATCATATCCGTGGGGGCGGGCATAATTTTTTTTTCTCCCTTAAACGTTCTTCGCTTTCTCTCGGTTTAGTAAAAGTTGTAAGCAATTCAAAACTAATAGAAATTGCATAAAATAATGATAAACAGATACAATGTTGAAAACTTAATGCGCAAGTCAATACACTGTAAGAAAAATAGTGAAGTTGGTATGAGAAATGAAATCCGTTTATTTTATAGAGAATTTCTGTTATTTAAAAATATTCTCCCATTTTTAGTACTGTTACTTTAGCAAATAAACTCTGTTATTTTAATAAAAATAATTTTATAAAATATCCATATCAGCATTGTGGTCGGTGTGGGCCGAAAGCAGCATTCGTATGACCAGTCGATGCAAGAACTCGAGGCTTGGTCACCTCATTCGGGAGGCAAGATCTCTGTCCTTTGAGCTACAGCAGCTCTAGCGTCTCGGTATGAAGAAAAATCTTATACTGTTTTTATCTCCAGAGTCTTACTTATTGAAATATTATAAGTGTAAAAATTTTTAAAACTAGAGTGGACCACCAGTGTGTAAAATATCTGGCTACTTAAATTACCCAAAAATTATATCTAAAGAAATATAATAAGAATTGCAGTTTATTAATGCGATGTTCAAATAAAAGGAAGGAAGGAAAATAATCGTAAAATGGTTTTAAAAAAAAGGTAGAGCTAATCGTACCGTAAGCAAAACTACACTGAAAAAACTGGACTAACTGAACGGACGCTTTTAATCCATCGTTTATGATTAGGATGAGAAACACAGAACAATCGTTTTGTCAAAGAAACAACTTTAAACCATCCAATATACAGAGAAAGTGTGTTAATGGAAAGGGAATTTTTCACATTACGTGGATATCGGATAAAAAACAGATTTAAAAAAAAGAATCTGTATTCTTCTTTAAATAGTTTTTCTACGAAAAATAAGTTTTCAGTTCTTGAAATTAAGTAAAAGGGCATACCAGTTAATAAACGTTTAGAAGAAATGAATAAAAAATATTTAAGCATAAATGGGCACCAACTTCGGGAGAATCATGATAATATTCCAATTTTTTCGATGCAGACACAAACATTAGAAACTTTCAACCATACTATTTTGCTTTTAATAGTAATAAAAATCTTCTAAAATCATCAAATCATTGATAATAAAAAATAATTGATTTTCCAGAGAAGTTTAGCAATCTCTAGAAAAAAACTAAAAATTAATGAAAAGTAAAAAAAAAAATTTTTTTTTTTTGTGTAGAAAAATAATAAAAAGAAGCTGCATCAGGTACAATAGTCTCTTAAGATTCTAAAAGTACCATGAACAAAACTTATTTACATTTTGTAATATCTCTTCACGTTCAGAGTAGCATTTATTGGACAAGATAAACTATCAATTACACCATACAATTAGCAATTTTTTCTCACATGTTCTTTGATTGTTTTAAAGTTAAAAACAAACGCAATATAGCAATAAATAAACTGTAAAAAAATTCTGGATCAACAAATTACTGTAAAATGTACCGGCACTCAGGGTACCGACACTTTTTACCGTGACTTTCATTTTAACGAAACATGAAACGGAACTAAAAATCAGATGAACCGTAATTTAACAGTAACAATAACCGTGAAATCACTGAATCACTCTAATTAAATAAATAATACAATAAAAATTATGGTGTAATATTTTACGATATAAGTGGATTTTACGGATGATGCCCCGTTAATTCCGATACTTTATACCGTAATTTGATCCGGAATTTTTTTCGGTCTGTTTTAATAATATTCTATACCTATTACACTAATCTATTTTTATATAATTGTAGCAAAATAATTCCTTATGCCATTATTGTAGTTTAAGTTAATTTTTATGGCTATTATAAGTTCGCTAAAGCTTTAAATAGTAGTTAAGAATATCGAAAAAATATGTCATAAGCTTTTACTTGTACTTCTTAGTGGAATAACGCATATACTAATTCATCAAGCAAAACCATTAGAATAGCGAATAAATTTTTAATGCAGAAGTATAAATCATGTCACCGGTATATCATAAGTCTTTTGCTGTCCAAAATGACATTAGAATGTGATTCTTTGATAAATGCTGCTACTAATTTATTACTAATCAGCTGAAAGCTCTATTTCAGTATCGAACAAATCATTATGAAGAACAGTTTTGAAATAATGGTTAATTAAAATTTCATGCTCAGTAAATGACAATAGTATAAGTAATACATTCCTAAGTATTGTTCTTAGAAATAATATTTGCAGAAATCAAAATGATGTGGTGATTAAGTGACTGCGAAATTACTTACCAAAAATGTAGTATATGAAAAAGGTAGTATATTTGTTATTATATAACATTTGCGAGTTAAGAAAAATGATATATTTTATGAATAGAATTTATTAAAAGTCAACTACTGTTTATACTATACACATTTTATAAATATAAATTTGCAAATTCACATCAACATTTTTCATTAGAAATGAATACATTCCGCAAGTTATAATAACTCCAGAATTAAATATTTCTTTAAAAATAATAATTATTATAATTTAACATTCTTAGACATTTCATTTGGATTCTAAACGTACTTGAAACCAATGTGGGGTTTGGTGAAGCTAACAATATTTCAAAGGAATTTAAGTTTTTCAAAAAATTGTTATTTGAGAAGGGATGACAATAATCACATACATAAGTTTACAACCTATTAACTTAAAATAAAATGAGCTTTTTCCCTGCAGTTCCAAACAATTTTAAATAATAAATATTCCTTTATGGCTTTCATAACTACTCATCTAAAGTCGAAAATATTATATTTTCGGCATAATATTTTTTATGGAATTCTTAAACTGAGTTGCTTTCGATTCTTAAACTCCTTTTTGATTTAAAATTTTAAAATAATAGATGTATGTTTAAATGTTTTCAAAAATTTCACGAAATTTTTAAAAAAAGGAAAAAGAAAACAAAAACTTAATTTCTGCAATTTTAGGAAAACAGAATTTAATTTCTGTATTTTTTTCATATTTTTCAACATATTCTTTTGTCCCCGCAAATCACATTGAAAGAATTTTCTAATAGAATAAAACTTGTTTGTGTATTCGAAGGATGAATCACAAACGGTGAGAAATCGCTCCCGGAATCACTCACACAAATCCCTCATCCCCAGAGCTTTTCCGAATAAATAATGTCCCTCGCGTGAGAAAACGAAAGAGCTCGTGGTCGTAAAAACCGAAATTCCAAAATGCTACTGATAGATTTCTATTCGTTTCTTGAACACACAGCCACTATGAAAAAGACTTACTACTGAATTCCTGAATGAAAGATAAACGAGAAGTAAGTCTTGAATCACGAATTGAACTTCGAAATGAATTCAATAGAGTTAATTTCCTAATGTTACTTCCGTAACAATAAATTCATTCCAAATGCGTTTAGAGGGAAATAAAATATAAAAAAGAAATAATCTATACGTCACATACTGTTTCTTTTTTTTCAAAAATACTTTTTTGTTCACTAAAAATACATTTAAAGAGGAAAAATCTTTAATTTGTTTTAGCTAATTACAGTGATTTTTATTTAATCTGTAGGGATTTAATTATCGACTATGTTAACCTTCATCTATCAAAAGGTACCTCTGACAGAGTTAAGTTAACATGTCTTATATACTAGAGATTTGATATTTAATATTTGTAGTGGTAGTTACGCCACAAATCTTCAATAGATCAGTGGGAATTACGTATGTAACAAAAGATTTGATAAATTTATTATTTTTAAAAGTGAAATTCTGTCATGGTTTGACATCAGTAGTGCAAAGTCTTGCCTTGAGAATTTAGGTTGCCTTGAGAATTTCTGAATTTCTAACACCCCAAATTAAAATGTCCGAAGGTGCAAAATGTATAATCTATTCTATCACTTTTAGCCTTTAAAATGATCTAAATATCGATGAAAAGTTTATCATACGGTAATAATTTGTCAACATATAATTTTTCAACGTATATTTTAGTAACGGCAATTGTGTACAGAGCAGTAAGTTATTTGTAATTTATGAAACATATTTTATCAAATGAAGCAATTTGAAAATTACTATCGTTTTTTTTTCTATACAATTCGGGTTTTAGTTTGTTTATTAGTTATTCCTAAAATTATTTGGCTTCTTAATAAGTAGATCACACAAATATTCAGTATTTTAGTGCATTGTACCATACACAACTGATACGTCATACTATTTAATAAGATTTGTTTATGTTGTTGGAATGATATTTTAACATAATATTGATGCATTTTATTTAAATAATATGCAACGTTTGTGATAAAAATAATATTTGAACACCTAAAATTCCAGAGAAATCAACCTGTTTACTGTTTGTATAAATTAGAATAGAGTCAAAATATATTGATTTAAGATACGAAAAGCCTATATTAATTTAAGACATATAGTTAACACTGGAAAGACGGAAAATTAGTATATACCTATATTGCCTAAAAGCAGTCAAAATGACTAGATTGTGAATGCGTAAATAAATTTGTTTAAAATTAATTTTTAACATTTTTTATATTATTTACAGTTACATAACAAGTTCTTAGTAAATATTAACAATAAAAAAAAATTACACGATGTTCAAAAAGTCACAAAATTCTAAGAAATTTTGTCATTATATACATCATTGTTTTTCTAATTGAAATTAAAAGCAGTCAAAATGACTTCATTGGGCAATCTAGTGTTAATAATAATAGATAGTTATAGGTTACGAAACAAAATTCGCGTAAAGTTCACAAATAAGAATGGTTCTTTCAGCACGTCAACTTTTAACTTCGTAGTTGCTTTTAAGATTAACAAAACATGCTATTTTTTTCTACAAGTTTAGAGGTTAATAATTGTCGAACTAATTGTCGAATGTTTAGCTTTTTTATTCCATCGTACTCCCTATAAATTTTTCTATAACCTATTGTAATTTCAAATTTTCAAATCTTCCAGTTTTGGAGCAGTAAAAGAAAAGTAACATAGAGGAAAAGTTCACGAAAATAAGGGGAAAATTCGAACTAATTGGAATTTTGAAAAACACTCAAACAAATTGTTAACACTCAAACAAAGTGTTAAACTCACAAACAAATATGGCAACTCTGTAGCTGCATTTCTGCAGTTAGCAGAGAGGCCCGAATAGTATTTTTAAGTCAAGTTTAGCAGTTAATATTTTCGACCTAATAATTGAATTTTTTTTTTAGTTCCATCGCAAATTTTTAACAGTTTTTCGTAAATTCAAATTTCTAAGTCTTATAGTTTTTGCACTGAAAGGCAAAATGTAACGTTAAGTTGAACACCCAACAACAGTGTAGACGGCTCTTACAAATTTTTATAATATAGAAAAATTTATTAAACATTGTATGAAATTCTAAATTTTGAATAGTTCAGTTGAGTATTACGATGAAATAATTGTCACAATAAATTTGTTAAAAAACAAAATTGTAGGGTACAAAAATATATCGTGTTATCGTTAAAGTTATAAATGAAACTTTATTGGAATACTACGAAATTTATCTCTCATCGTTCTCTGGGTGGTATACTGTATTTCATGCAAAAAAATACTTTCACAATAAATCATTCATATAGAATGACAATAAGCTTTTTCGGATCACGAAAAAACTTTTATTCTTCCCAGGCTTGCACGAAATAAATTAAATACAGTCATATTAAATTTTCAGTAAAAAAAAAGATGCATTGAATTATTTTTATTTAAAAAAAGTCCTAGCAAAGCAAATTCTTTAAAAAGAAAGTAAAAAAAAAAACCCAAAAAATACACCTTAAACTTCTAATAAAAAAATGAAATGAAAGTCTCATTGAATCTTGAATTTCTGATATAAAAAAAGAAAGGAAAAACACAGTGTATTTCTAGTATAAAAATAGAAAAGAAAGATACATTGTATATCTACTATAAAAATAGAAAAGAAAGATGCATTGTATTTCTAGTATAAAAATAGAAAAGAAAGACACATTGTATTTCTAGTATAAAAATAGAAAAGAAAGATACATTGTATTTCTAGTATAAAAAAAGAAAAGTGCATTGAATTTCCGGTATAAGAAAAGAAAGACACACTGAATTTCTGAGGGGGGGGGGGGAAAGATGAGAAAAGCACATTGAATTTAATCTATAAAAAAAAGAATAGAAAGACACATTGAATTTCGGGTAGAAAAAAGAATTGAAAAACACATTGAATTCTGGGTAGAGAGAAAGAGAAAAGTAAGAAAGACACATGGAGTTCTTAAAAACAAGGAAAGAATTTCTGAATTTCCGGTTAAAAAAAAAAGTTTAATCTTATTTCCATTAGGGAAAATGAAATCGAAAGAAATGTTGAATTTCAAGCAAAAAACAAAAACACATTGAACGAAGAGAAAAGGATAAGAAAAAAGAGGTACAATGGCAGAAAAAGAAAAACTATTTTCAATTACTTTATATAATAACATGATACGATGTGATTATTCTGATATTACATACTTTCCTTTGACATTGACTTTATTCAGTTTTAGAATTTTTCTGTACTAGTGATACATAAAGAATGCGAGACATAGTTTAATTTGATGACTGCTTATCAGACGCCTATAATTCAAGCAACATTAGTAGTCTAGTCATGAAGCATCAGGAAGATGGAAGACACATTAGAAGACCATCAATGCAAGGCAAATTTTTCAACTAAGAATTTATGATACTTCTCATCATTCTTACTTAAAGAAACATTTCTTCCGCTACTCCCAAACAATCGACAAATGGCAGGGGGAAAAGGAATAAAATATTCATGGAAGAAAAACTCTCGCGAATTGTCATTTATTCTTTTGGGAGAGTGTGGATTGGAACTTTTTTTTTCCGACGCCACGCCCGAATTCGATATGCTTACGCCACCGTTTTTGGAACTAAACTTATGTGAAAGGGATAAGAACTTTCTGCAAATAGAATTATAATGTTTAATTTTCAGAAACAATAGGGGCTTCTCCTTTCCTCGTTCAGCTCACAAATCCCCGCAATTGATTCTCATTTATCATTGCTTCTTAAAAGTCAACAGTTTCCACAAAAATTCGGAACATTTTGGTTTCAAAATTTACTATTACTGTAGTTTTATAAAAGAAAGTTTTGTAAATGTCTTAGTTGCAATGAAATACGCAATTACCTAGTTATGAAAAATAATCAGCAGCACTTGAAAAAAAAATTAACCAATGGAATACATATTGTGAGGAGTTGAAATGAGAAATTAAATGTTTTTGCGCAGCAAAATAAAATGTACCGCTACGTTGAACTCCTAAAACAGCGGCGGCTTTTATGAATTTTTAATATATANTTTTTGAGATTTTATGAACTGAAAAATGACAGTTTTCCTGAGAATGACCCATATAGAGAAAATAGTAATTTCAGATACTTTACAATTTCTTACATAATAAAAATACTATTAAATTATAACATTTTGCGTTACAGTTCTGGCGGCTCAGGAGATAGAGCATTCGCCTTCCAGTGAGATGAACCGCGTTCGAATCCCAGCGATGGCTGCTCGTAACGAATTCCCGGCTCGCACCGACCACAGTGCTGACGTAAAATATCCTTAGTGGTAGACAGATCATGGGTTAGAGTCTCCTTTCTGTCAGACTAAACGTAGGAGGCTTTCGTGGTTTTTCTCTCCACGTAACGCAAAGACTGGTAAGTTCCATCAAAAGACTTCGACGAAGGCAAATTTCTCCCAATAATTGAGCCAGGATTTCCTTTGTCTTCTTGATTTGGTTCACAATTATAAGGTTTCGGTGTTGGACATTAGTGGTCGCAAACCCGAAATTGAGTCGGCCTTTCACCGAAGGTTATAAAATAAAACATTTTGCGTTGTTAATTTTATACTTAATGGTAGGTATCATAAAGTTTCTAATTTAGTGATCCCGTTCAGTGCACACCCACATAAAAAAATATCCTAAAATAAAAATATCCTAAAAAAATATAAAAATATAAAAGTATAAAAAATAATGTAAGTAAAAATGTAAAAATAAAAAGTAAATAAAATTAGTATTAAAAAGTAAAAAAATAGTAATTAAAAGTAAAAATATAAAAATATAAAAAATATAAAAATATAAAAAATATAAAAATATAAAAAATATAAAAATATCCTAAAAAAATATTAAAAAAATATCCTAAATATACTATGCAATGGATATTTCATGTTTAAGATAAATGCTATAAAATTTAAATTCAGCGCACACAAAAAAGTTATGTATCCGTAATCTTATTACCTGATAAACGAAATCGTACGTACTAAAATGCACGTTTAATACTAAAGCCATCATCACATACTAGAACAGATATGTAGTTTACCTTATTCTAATAATTACCTTACTCTAAACATTTCTTTTTTTTTTTTTTTTTTGGAGGGANTTTTTTTTTTTTTTTTTTTTTTTTGCTGTTATCATTCAATAGGATTAATGAATAAACCAATAATTCTATAAATCGGGTATAAAGAAGAATTACAATCAGAAACAAAGAAATTTTTTTTTTTTACTTTGAATGAAGTTTTTAGTTAGTTGTGTTTGAAATCTCAATATTTGATAATCAATGTCTGATTCCCCAATTAGAGGAAAATTGTATAACTGGATATGTAAATCGCATAGTCAATATCCATAATAATTTTAATAAATGCATCTAATTTAAATGCATTTCGTTAATATTAAATTTATAATTTTAAAACGGAATTTTCTAGCTTCTAAAGAGCCAGTTATTTGTTTTTCCACCACGTTCACACAACACAATTGAGTTCCCTGCTTCCCTATTAAGGAGAAAATATGAACAAGAATTACTCTAAAAGGAGATGTTGCAGGAAAGCAAACCCTTAGAGATATTTTTCTCCAAGGAATTCGGCTTACTTTTGTTAGCATCGCCACCAAGTTTGCAAATGAATTTTTCAATTAAAATTCTTCTTTGGTTGTAGTTGTGAAGTACCACGTTTATGCTAATGTCACAATTGATGAATAAGTAAATGGCGGGTTGGTGTCAGCGAAAATGTAATCAGGTAAATACCGTCCTATCTAGTACACGAAGAACCGATTTTTAAAGAAGAAAAATTGTACTAATTAATAAAATTTTGTCCTATTAGGTTCCTACGTACGAAGATTTTAGCCATTCTTTTCGGGAAATTCCTTGCGCTAAACTAGTTTTCTGAAAATCGGTATAACTTTGAAATTATATCGTACCTTGAATCGTAATATGCGAATTTTTATAAAGTGTTAAATTTATCCCTTAATTTTGATATCGTGTTATGAGCTTTAAGAGTTTGTAAGATAACATGGTTTAACTTGCACTCAACTGCAACGACGTTGCATTTAATTTGAACCATGGTGTTTTTCAAATGGCTCCTAAGCTTCTAACAGAGTATCACGGAGACCAATAATCGTGAAAAATGAATATAATGTGCTGTCTGATAATGTAATATAAGAAACATTCAATAGGTGAAATTTAAATACATGAGACAAAAACTGATACGAAAACTTTACAGAATTCAAACAAATTTATTAAGATTTATTCATACAGTAATGCAATTTTTTTTATCTTCTTGATGTAAGTATTATCACAATATCTACGATATTCAGTTTAAATCGGAACTACTTACAATCGAACTTATTATGAGTACCTGATATAAATATAAAAAAAGAAGTTCTGTTCTTCGTATACATCTTAGAAATTAATAAAGTTTTCCTAGAAGTGAAAATATTTTTGTCAACAATTTTTTTTGCTGATTTATGCTTGTAACTGTTATCGAGTAGCACTATTACAGGTGTATTGTTTAATTTACATCGTGTAATCTAAATTTTTCCTGCATTTGATAGGTATTAGAACTTTAAGAATTACAATGTAACTAAAGTTAAAAAAAATTTGAATTATGAATTAAAGTAAATAATATGTTTAGATTCATCTTTTATAGCAGTATTGGTTTTGTTTATGAATTGAGTGATTATATTGTTCTAAACCTTTAATACATTATAAATCCACAGGTAAGAGGTTAAGGGTATCAGAGAATTCAAACACAGAACTGTAGAATAGTAAATCCATAATAGCAATATGACATAGATAGGTGGTGATTTGTTTAAGATTGATAAATTGATAAATAAGAATAACTTTGCCTGGAGAAAGTTTAAAATATTTTTTACCTAAATATTGATTCATTGTTCGATATCACTACCAGTAAAGAAGTGTTTACTAAAAAGTAAGAGTTCATAAGGATAATAAAAAAATAAGTAGAACAAATAATAATTTGATGAAGATTGTTATTTCCGTAAAATCAGCAAGAAATAGGATCTATAAATTGCTTCTTTAACTTTAATCAATTGTTCTGGTTTTTTGGTTGCTTTGATAATCGATTCAGATTCTTCATCTCTATGGTAAGCAGTCTGAGCGCTGTTAAAAAAAATCTGAAATAAGTTCAGCAGAAATAACAATAGTTTGGTAAAGAAATTTGAAATTTATTAAGGCTTATTTAATCTCAGAGTTTCTTTTTGAATTAATGTTTAGATGTTCTAGATTTTAAGAAATTCGATTCTAGAATTGAATTTTTTCTGCGGGAAGGAAACGATATTTTAGAAGGCAGAAATAGTAATTCGGGGTTATAAACAACTAAGTCAACGAAAAGAGTTACCAATAAAAAAGTATTAAGGAGTATTATTAAGCCCGGAAGGATTTGAAAAGTGATTAAATTAAATATTTTTGTCAATATTGTAAAGTATGTGAAAAAGTAAACTAAACAAGATGGTCCTCTATAGTACTAGAGCAACAAGGCTATGAGAAATTGCCATAGAAAGGAGTATTTGTGGATTAATAATGCATAGCATATGAAATATTTAAAAAAAAGCTATTATGTGACACTTCCAGAGAATTTCACACATTTTCTGACGTTTTATCCATAAATCTGAAGTACGCTACCCTATAATATTTGACACTTTTTCAGTTTTTGATATTTTTTTAAAAATTTCTCCACAAATACGTAGAGGATTATTTTATAACTTCAGAGACATTTTGGTTGCGCAATTACTTATCAAGAAGGTTTAAAGCTTTCTGGGGCTTGAAAAACCGGCAGTAAGACACGAACGAAAAAAATAAATTTTTGAACACTCTATGTAGCAATTACCTTGTAACTTCTATTGATTATTTACGTAATTGTATACAACACTGCGTAATCCTGGCTTAAATAATCCTGGCTTAAATCCTGGCTTAATATTGGTATAATCCTGGCTTAAATATTTTTAGAACTATGACAGTTTCATAAAAACATTTTTTTTTTCTTTTGGTCTTATGTGTTTTTGCTGTAACTTAAAAAATAATCTCAAGAAAATGAAAAAAAAATTATAGGAGTATTTTTTAATTAATAACAAACTACTATTTAAAATATAAAAAAATCATTAGAAATTTTACAAAATATAAGCATTTAAAGTAGCTCTTTAATACTACTCATGCGTAGAAAATATTAAAAATTTTCTTGATACTTTAGTTACATATATGAAGAAACTCCGTTACATAGATGTTAGTTACATATATGAAATACATATATGAAAAAACTCCGAATTGAATATTCTGAAAATTTAAAAAGTTGAAAGTAATATTCTCAATAGTTTTTGTAAATTTTGAAAGAAAGCTCATGAAGATACGTAGATTATTATTTTAATTTATCAAGACGAATTTCAGATAAAATTTTAAAAATAGTTCAGCTTCATTATGGGCATTAGTTGTTGCGTTTCTACCTATTAATTAAGTAAAATTTAACCACGTTATCAAGTTCAAAACATAATGATGATAGTGCTTTTGCTGAACCAGATTTCTTAAGCACGAGGCACAATTTTGCTTCACAAGTTGTAAAGATACAGCCTTATAATTTCTTTAAAAAAATAAGGTAGGAAAAAAGAATCATTGCGATTGTCAGTGTACTACCATTGTTTCATGTTGTACTGGGAACTGAACAATGTGAAATAATTGTTCATCTCTCAAAAGATTATCAACTTGATCAAGACGATCTTAAATACTCAACGATTTTATTCTTATTTCAAACAAATTATTGAAAAATTTAGCTTTGCATCCATTAGGTAATAAATAAGATGACTACCCCATCAATCACTGTAAATATTTCGCTCCAGGATTTGAAGATAATTAATTAGAAGCAAACGTTTGGTAAAAAGTTGCAATCAATTCATAAAAAGGCCATTAATAAATTGGACCTATCACAAACGTGTCCTTGAACTTCAGTAACCTGTAAATTAACCCTTCCTGGTTTGTAAGTTCAGAAACATCATTTTAGAGTCAAATCTACATGAAACGAGCAACTTATTTTGGGTTTTAAATCGCACTTCTAAGTCAATAAATTACAAAACCGTTTCCATAAGCACCATTTTTTCTCGTTTTTATTTTCTCATCACTTACAGATGCCGGAAATAATGATGTGACACAAAGTAAACTTTTTCAAACCCCACTTGACACGTGTCCAATTCGAGTTTCTGTTTTGAATGTTCCTACATCGTTGGCGTGCAATTTTGACGAACCAAGCCAATGTTTTTAATGTTATTTTTCTAAAAAAAAAATAACACACACTAACTTTAATATTAGCTATCGAAGCAAATTTCTTTCCTTGAAACCTTAAGACTAAAAATAGAATTGCAAATGAAAAAGACCAATGAGAAAGATAATATTTTTTAAGTTGTTGCTATTTTTAAACCTAAAGAAAACATCGAGTTTTATGATCACAAGAAGAAAACTATAATGGTAGAATGTCATATCAGTAAAGTAATTTGCTAATCTTAGTAAGCAATTAGCAGAAAATTGCTAGAATGACTTCTAATTTTTAAACCTAAAAAAATATCTAGATTTATGATCATAAGATAGAAAAAACTATAAAGGTAGGATGTCATATGAATTAAGTAATTTGCTAATCTTGGTAAAAAATAAGAAGAAAATTGCTAAAATAGGCTCTTATTTACATCTATTTCTTTTTCTAAATTTATAAATACTATTTTTGAAATTTCTAATGACAAGTTTTTTAAAAAAAGTTAAAATATTTAATGTAATTTTTTAATTGCCAACTTTTTCATATCTTATACCAATTCACTTTTGAATTCATTTATTCCAATTCAACATTTTAACTAATAATAACTTTGTCCTTAACAATTTTTTGATAATTGCAAACATTTGATTTTATAAACAAGTCGTACTTAAGTGTCAACTTTTAGTGAGCTTCCACTTTAATTATGAAATTTTTTTATTTAATTGGATGTAGTTTTTTATTAAAATTAAAATTCTGTTTATTTAATTTTTTATTAAAACTATAACTTTATTTATTGTATTTTCTTATTAAAATTGCCATTTTATGGAGTTGAATTTTAATTTTTTTTGTACGTGGTCACTCTATATCAGTTACTTCTGTGAGAATTGCCATAATCTTTGCCCATTAGAAAACATTAAATTTTTACCTCAAAAAATATTAAAATATTTTTAAAATGCTTCCCAATGATAAAACTCGCTTTTCCAAAGATTATTAAAGTTATTATATTATAAATAGTAAATTTCAATATTAGTAAATTTAATTATAGCTAAAATAAGAAAGCGTATCTATAACATTTTCTCTTTGTTCTCCAAAATTGATTTTAGAGTTGTAACAGTAACACCAGAAATATTCAATTTGAAAATTGGGCTCTTGCACTTCAAGATGAAAAAGACCGCGAATACCCACACATGTGACCTATGACATCAGTGCCAGCTGATCTTTTATAAGCAAAATGGCGTGTTAAAGTTCAGCTAAATTTCTCCAGATAAGTTAAAATGTTAGTTAACGTGAAGTTAATTAAATACAGCGGCGCATCGCACATCCAGATCGCTGAAATATAATTCTTTCTCGTCTACCTCTTTTTTTAACTTATATTTATTATTTGTTTCTATATTTATTGTAAGATTTATTTTTGTTCTGTGAACCTGGCAACTTCGATGCATATTTACTTCGCTTATGTTCTACATGCTTCGCACCTGTCTTTGTGTTCAGCAAAAAATATGTTGTGAAAGAATTTTGTGTAGTGAAAGAATATTTGTAGTGAAAGAATCATTATGAAAGAATATAGAATCTGTCACTACAGAGAATTGTTACTTGACGGGCTTGGTTTACTCAAAATAGAGTGAAAAGAACAGTTACTAACGTAAAAAAAGGCCACGTTTCAACGACCAATCAGTATCGAGATACTCAAACTACATCACTTGCAGGTATCCCATTGCATATTGTTTATGCAAATTTAATAAATATGCACCTATTTTTTTATCCGAGTAACACCGGGTACAGCAGCTAGTTATAAATATAATATAAAATAAACATTTCTTTGAAAATCATTCAATTAAATAAGGAATTAAATGAATGGTTCTTAAAAATACTTTTATCATTCATATTTTAATAACTTCAGTTTACCTCAATTAAACGAGTTGCATTCATTTTTTCATTTTTTTTCATTGCATTCATATTTTTTTTTTATAAATAAATTTGGAAATTAGACGGAATGCGCTCCCTTCTCACCAAAGTTCTTCTAACTATATTTTACAGATTGCTACTGCATCCCACATTTTGCGGGTCAAAAAATTGCGAATTCGTAAGAAGAGAGGTATGCTTATTTCTGCTCCTTATTTCGTAGCCTAAAGCACCATATTTATTAATTTATCGACACAGTTAAGATATGTCCTTCAAATCATTAAAATTTCATATTGTATAAAAATCTCATCATTAAGTCAAAAGTTATTCAGGGTGTGTCTTTTTCTCCGTACTCACTACGGATTCTGTTACGCTGTAAAAAATGGATACTCAAATTTCACGAAACTTTCTTCGTTTTTGACGAAACCGTTTCCTGGTACATCAAAGTGACGAAGTAACAATCTTCACTTCTTTGAGAAAATGAATTTCGTTAAAAGAAAAGAAACATATCTTTATTTTAGTTTCAATCGTCTAGTCTTCATTCTAGTTTCGTCATTCTAGTTAACAATTACCCACAATACAAAGCGAGTTAAGAATTTTCATCATATATTTGAGAGCTCGTGTTTTGTCGCAGATCACATGATTTCGTGACGAAATCAGGGCTCGGAAAACAGCCCGCCCGCCCGTCCTGGGCGGTCAAAAATTCCTCGCGGACAGCGAATTTCTCGAATCCGACGTCCGCGCAAGCGGCCATTTTCCCGTTAATGTTCATGATACATTTTCAATTTTTGTTATCTTACAAGAGTCTAGAGCCTCACTTCTGAAATAACCCTCTAATCTAGAAATACAGCAACATACTACGCATGATGGAATTGATGTTTCCTTTGTCGGGGAGTACTGCAGCAGTTGAAAGGTGTTTTTCAGCAATGAACTTACAAAAAAACACAGTACATACTGGTCTTAAACAACAAGCGTTAAACGCAATTATGAACATCTACCTAAATGGAACACCCCTTTCAGATTTCTGTGCAGAAACCTCTGTAAATCATTAACTTGATTGTGGAACTGGCAAACGTTATATTTGATTCATTTAAAAAACACAGTACCCTTGGATAAATTGACATTCCAGATAACTTAACCTTTGACTTTTAAATTATTTCATAAAAGAAATACTAGGTTACTATCAGTACCCTAGTATTTCTTTCATTACTGTATAATGTTATCCTAGTACTATTTGTAATCCTAGTGGCTACTGATTCATTGCGTAATTTATATAAATGTTTGTAATAAATAAGAAAAATAATATTTTATTTATTTAGAAACGACGGGCTAGTTTCAAAGGAGGACGGGTACATTGTTGTACAAGCCGTCCTCGGGGACGGGTAAAATTTCTGAGTTTTTCGAGCCCTCGACGAAATGATTCTCAAAATTAACGAAATACAGCTCAAAGATTTCTGAATAGTCATAAAGGAGCTTTTTATTTCTGAGATTGTGAAAGGTAAGCAAATCAGATAAATATATTAAATAACTCTTGCAAATACCTTTCGGAATTATTAATTAATGAATGCAAATCCCATCATTGAATCTAAAGTTATCTAAAGTATTTTTTCTCTTTACTCACTATGGAAATCTCGCAAATGCCTTTCAGAATTATTAATTATCGGAGAAATTTTTTTTTTAAATTTTATTACATAAATTATCTATTTGCATTAATTTTTTTATCAGTAGTGAGTTATTTTATTACCACTTACCACATGTAAAACTCGTTTTACTTCAAAAATCGAAACACTTATTTTTGAGCAAATCCTGACATGGACAAATTCATAAATAATGAACATTCCCGTGAATATAATAGGACAGGTGCCCGTCTCCCCACTGACTTCTGGATTACAAGAAGATCAAACCAAATACGGGATTTAAACATGATGGGAGGAATGCAAATGAGGACTATCTTTTTTATCTTTAATGCTTCAGGAATTATTACAAAGGCAGGGAGGGTGTATATAGCGTAATAATCCATGAAATGGGAAGGTGTTACCGTCAGTACAAAAGCTGTTATTATGGTTGTAGGAAGGATAACAGGAGGATATAATTTCATTTTGCCTACTCTAACAAATGAGATTTGTGGATGGTAACTTACAGCAGACTACTTCCATGTAGTTAATTGTTTTCCAAATCAAATGGCGATGATTGTCCTAAGTGCTAATCAGGATTACGAGACGGAAATCGGAAATATTGTCCCATTTTTTCCCGAAAAAAGGTTGTTCTCATTCAGATTGCTTCGAGCAAATGATAATTTAATAAAATCGAAAATAAAGAATAAAATGTGCTCGTTACAAGGTAACAAGAAATAACATGCACGCTTACAATTTATAAATTTTTCATGCTCATTAAACTGTTGAAACTAAATTTTCAAATTAATCTGTGAAAATCTTATTACCCATAATCTATTTGCAAATTTTCTAAGAGTCCATACTTAGCCTTAATAAAATGTCGTAAATGACTCACTCAATTTTCAGCTATGGGCCTCAACTCATTAATATTTTGTCCCATTTCTTGCTCAAGGATCGTTTCCAAGATGTCGAAGTCATACGAAGTTTTTCAATTTTTTTTTACCGTCTCCAAGATGATCTAAACTGAGAAATCTTTTGTACTTAAGACTAGTGAACTAGATGAGTTATTTTTGTGCTTTAAGAAAGTTATGAAATTATGTTTTGCACTACTGAGTGCGTTGATCTCTTTGTCAGAAAAGAAAACTATTGAAAAGTTCATTTTTTTTTTTAATGGAGATTTGGCTACAAAGCAATATATGCTCTTCTATAGTGAATTAGTGAGATGTAGCTATAAAAATATTAGATTTTCAGCTTTGTTTCAATGAGAGGCCATTCAAATATTACGTAAGCATATAAGGAGACAGAATTATAATTTGCTTATTCTTACTGACAAGGGTGGACGTAAGACTCCAAAATTACCATGCTTTCAAAATTTTGCAATAAGAATTCAAAGAAAAATACATAAAAAAATTCTGGAAATAATTTCAAATTTTAAATAAAAGTAAATTATAGACCCTAATTTTTGCCTCGAAGGAAATTGCCTTATTTTTAATATGTGACAAGTCTCAACATTCTTATAACAAATGAAAAGCACGAATCAAAATACTACATAAGTATGGACTCTTCTCATACACTAAAAAAATTACGGTGAAAACTACCAGAATATGGTAATATTTACCGTGATTTCTACCTTTACGGAAGCCTCAGAAATTACAGTAACTTTCACCGAAGTGCTTTGGCAATGACTTCAGGTAAAATTAGCAATAAAATATGATTTTGTTACTATGCTCTTTGATAGTAAATGTGGTAAATTTAGCTAAAAGCCAGTTTTTTTAACAGTACTAGTAGGATTTGTCATAATATGAAAATGTTCAGTTTGATAACCTCGATTTTATTAACTGCGTTTTTGGATGATTTATTGTATTTATTTTGTGTCAACTGTAATCTAGCATCTACCAACTTTCAAAACTATTAAAAATGAGTATTTTTAAATATACTAATGCCTGGGTAAGACTAAACTAAATCAGTGGCTCAAATAATTTTGGGTTGTCCCAACATCCTGAAATGAAAGCGTAATAGTAGCGGGTTTGAATCGCAAATAACTTTGGATGCATTTATTTATTTATATTTACTTATTTTTTACTACACATACATTGAAAACTTATGTGCTCATTACAAAACTCGTTCATAAGCTGTTTTTAAGTCGAAGAGAGAGTATGGCATCACAAAGCTTTATCCTTGGATACGATGGTTTTCGAACCAGCTGAATCTTTTTAATGTCCTTCTCTAACTTGAGCATTGAGTTATTCAACTTCATATACACCCAAGCCTGTATGTAGCGTAACACTAAATAGATATATAAATGCTTGGAATGCCAATGTTTATTTATTTGTTTTACAGTGGCCTCCCTGGCTAAGTCGTCTCTCCTTTCCACCACACGCTATGTAAAATAGAGGTAGCGGATTTGAATCCCACCATACACCCTGGATGCATAACAATAAATAAATAAATTTGGTTTAGATACACATGCAGGCTCGTGTACTCAATACAAATAATGTCTTGTCGATTGATAAACTGAAGAACAGATAGCTCAAAAGTAGGAAAGACAGCACAAAGATATTGAACCCTATTGCCCTATATTAAATATTGCCCCTGTCTATACGCTTCAGAGCATTTGATGTAAGGAAAATACCCATCAGAAACACAGGTCCTAATAATGTATGGTTATCTTACTTGCAATAAATCTTAGGGGTCTTCCACGTCTAGCGTTATCGCTGTTCTGCTAACCGCTCTGAAGATAGGATGTAGTGGAATCGAATCCCGCTATAGAACTGGATGCATATGTTTGCAGTCTTTCATAAATTTGTGATATTTGCCTTTTAAATTGCAAAGAGCTTTTAAACCATTCTTTGTATTAACAAAGAAACCTACGTATCCATGTGAATAAATAAATCCCACTACCCCTATAAAGGATGCTTGAAACAGACACGTTAGCTTGATGTATCCAAGTTTAGTATCCTTAACACGCTGGCGGTTTAGTAAATGGGCAAAATTGGGAGAATGTTTCTCCCCAATACAATATTTCTCTGTCAAATAACATTAAATTCCGGTTTAGCTATGCGGAGAAGACTGCAGGCTAAAATACGACTTCTTACGTACAGAACCGTCAGGGGGTTCAATCACTTGAAAAAATCATTTAGGCCTATTTTCCCTCTATTATAATTATCGAAGGATGTATTAGGAAAATAAATAATTAACCATATCCTAACTCCCTTTAATCGTTTTAAAAATGACTAAATTTAAATAAGTCATAGAAATATAAGCAGATAGAAAGATATTTTACCATTCTATTTAGTAAAAGGCATGGACATCAAAAGGTAAAATTACCAAATAAAGGTAAAATAAATGATAGTTATGAAGAACATTTTGGTAATTTTGTTGTGATACCTTAAAACCTGGTATGAAATTAATTATTTGGTTATATTTACTTTTCAATTATGTAATTTTATTAAATATGTGGTAATAAGAACTATAATTTTGAAAACTAAAATTTCATGTAAACCGTTACCATATAAAATGGAAAAATTACTAAACATATGGTTTAAATATCGAACATTTTGTTTCAACTACCAGAGTTATGTTTCTTTTTACCAGAAATGTCTTTACCATACCGAAAGTGTGCGGTAGTGGTCCTCGTAAAACTGTTTCTCGACATCGCGCGCAGGTCGTCGGGCTTCCCGAGTGGGAAGTGGAAGTCTGCAAACTTCTTCACAGAGGACCAAAATTGTGAGGGCATGTCTTCAGATTACCCTCGGGGATATTTTCCAGACGGTCGGAAATAATCCACATGGGCACCTCTAGTTCAACGTGTAAATAAAGCTCTGCTGCAAATTCTCTTTAAAAACAAGATTTAATCAATGATTTTTAGCAAGAATTTATTTTCAAATGCAAGTGATTCAAATCATAATTTAAATCTCTGATTGCAATCATTTGATATAAAGCATTGTTTGCTACCCTTATTTTAAATGAAAAATAGGTGCAAGAAAATGATTATTTTACCTTGATTAAATGAGTTTTGATGAATATCTGAACCAGAAAAGTTAGATGAGCTGGTTGGTTGTATTGATACCAGAAACATATCTCTTAGTAATTTAAAGTAATTAACGTCACTTCTCCTTAAAAAAATTATTACAGATTTCATTAAGATTCTAAATTTTAAAATTAACTTTTTTTTTTGGTTAGATATTATTTGTAACAAATCTTCAAACAAATGTTTGTATTTTGCAGGCTCCATTATTACTTAAATTAGAAACTATTATTTATGTACATTGATAACTCTGACAGACTGATAAAATAACTTTAAATCCTTGGACATTAAATGACATTAAAAAAAAATACAAAATTCTTCATCGTTTATAAAATTAAGATTAGTGGATTTTTTTTCGTAATCAAAGTTAGTATGCTGTATATTATAATATCAAACTATAAAATGTAAGTAGCATTTTTCAATTATTATATGCATTGATATAAAGTAATTCTCCATATTTAATATTTAGTAAAATTTCGGTATTTACTATGAAGCATTCAGTTTACTATATAAAATGTTAATTAATCCGAAAAATTCACTTTTTTTGTTTTAAATTAAGTTTAAAATCTGTGTTTTCTTAGATTTTAGTCGTTTTCCCACTCTTTTTTTTTCTTCTTCGCGTTATTTGGAATGAATGAAATGCGTAATCGAAAAAACATCACCATAGCGAAAAAAAGAAAACACAGAAAAATCACCTTTACGATGACCGTGAAATTTACTGGCACGTTGCCAAGCTGTCACGTGACTGATAAATACAATCAATAATTTTCTTTCAAGCACGGCTTCTGTATTGTTAGGCAACATTCTGATATTATTTTTATTCATAATAAATTTTATTCATTTCACACATTTGCTCGAACTCATTACTTTATTTATTATAAAAAATATTGACTACTATTCAAACACTTCATAAATACTGACTCCAAGAAGAGACTCGGAGCTCTAGGCGAGTTGTTTCCACTATTCTAAAATCTCATTCATAATAATTACATAATTACATAATAGAAAATAATAATTACATTTTAAAATTTTTGTGAACTACATTGAAAATTAACCGAAAAATAGAAATTTATAGAAACAGCTTTTTTTTAAAAAAATCTGAGTTTCTTTTATAACCATTTGAAACATTAAATTTTATCAAAATGAGCTGAACCATACTACTTTTCTAACAAAAAAAAACATTTCATTGAGTAAAAAAAGAAAGTCAAAGCAAACTTCAAAAAAGTCAAAGCAAACAGTAGCTATCTTTAATTTGGAATGATTAATGATTCTTTATTTAGAGTTAAGAAAATAAACATAAAATTTCGATTTCAGAATAAACAAATTAGTTGATGTCATTAAAGTATTCAGTTCACACTCGCTTCTAGATCAAGAAGATAACATCAATGTGGAGCAATTTGATAGAGATCTCTCAAAATTAAAGATTAAGTAAGTTTGATCGAGGATAAAACTTGATACCTAAATGTGTTTTATTTCGGTTTTTCACAGAACATTAAAATCTGGTTTCGATTCTAAATGTAGGGTATAGAGTTCGCATAATTTAAATCAAACATTTGCCTTTGAACTTTTATAATTACCCTCTTACAATGAAAAGAAAATGCAAACGTAGACTAGAAATCGTTTTTGTTACAATCAAAACTTATTATTTAGCTAAATAAAAAAATGATCTAATTTTCTTATCTATAATCCAATTACTCTTTGATTGATAACCATATCTTTGTTTAAAAAACAATTATTTGATTATCATTTTCGTGTGAAATTTATGGATAAGAAACAATCTTAACCTAATCTCGAAAATCCTTTATCATTTTTTAGTCTATTTTTTCAGTAATAAAAATGTTCTAAATTTAAGTGATAACCCTCAAAAATTTTAAAAATAAATAAATAGCAAAGTCGAAAAAATGAAAAACGCGTTTTTAGATGACAAAATGAAAATTAATAGAAAATGAAACTATGGCTCATGTAGAGCTGTATAAAGTTAGTTTTAAGGACTTTAATACCTTCTGAACCTCTGTACCGGTTTTCATTTTCAAAATGTTACGATAATATATCAAAGAATTCTTATAAAACATGTATGACAGTGAATTGCGACTGTGGCGGAATATGCTTATTTTTACTCAAAAAAGCACTTTTTTAAAACTAACACACTGTTAGAAATTTTTCGGAAAAATGGTTTGAAAACAATTTATTTAATTATTATTTTACCATATTCAAACAAAACAGTCAAATAACCATAAATTAGAAGTTTTTCAAACCATTTACAGTGAGAAAACAGTATATTAACTTTCACCTAATACGGTTAAACACACAGAATTTCATCGTTCCAACTAAACCCACCTAATGAAGCCACTTAGTTCCTTGCAACTGAATGCATATTATAACCCAGAGGGCTAATCTATCAGTCTCATGGCCGATAGAACAGGGGTTCAAATCCCAGTGTAGACTCTATTTCCTCCATTTTCTTCAACACATGAAAAGTTTCCATTGTCTCACAGTGTCCAATTGGTGTGTCATGCACTCTCCAATGCCCATTACCTATGCAGTTAAACTTAACACATTTGCCCTCGAATCCAACTTTGATCGGATAAGATTTAGTTCCTTATTCCAAAATATAAATATACTCATAGCACAATTATTTCATGTTTAGCTTCAATTTTGTTGAAACAAAACATTCATGGTCACCGTAATATATAATTTCTTCCTATATTCACCAAATTGAACCTTATTAAAAACTGGTAGTTAACACAGTAAAGTGACTTTTTAAGTATACGCATTGATATACTGTCACTCATTTCATAATAGCACTTCCATATTATTGTAATAAAAAATAATTGTTTAAAAATCAACTAATGAAAAAGACATCGAACCGGAGATGGAGATGAATTGCTCATGTTCTTAGAATTTCTAACGAAGATATTATATCTGTTGTGATTACATGGGCCCCAAATGAAAAAAAAAGGAGACCTAAATTTACCTTTCGGCATATGGTTTAAAATGAAATTAATCTTTTTAGGAATATTCTGCAAGATTTAAATGACTGTACTCAATACGGAAAAAACGAATACAAAAATTTTAAATACATAATTTACAAATATTAAATTTCCTTGATATGTTTTCATTTATCAATCTATTTTCAGGAAAATAAATGAACTGATTCATTCATAATTTCTACTATGTCCAAAGACTTCAAAATTCTTAAAACTAAGTGAAAGCTAAAATGACTCAATCTTGAATATTTCTTGCATATACTGTCAAAGATATTTTTTTGCTCAGGGTGCTAGTACTTTTTACCGTAAAATCCATTTTTACCGGAAAATGTTAAGGAACAAAAAAAAAATCTTATGTACCGTATTTTTTAACCCAATAATTACCGTAATCACTAAATCACTCTAATTAAACAAATATGGCTGTAAAAATCACTACATAATATGCTACGGTAAAAATGGATTTTTCCATAAAATGAATTTCACGGATGATGCACCTAAAGTGCCTGTACTTTATACTGTAATTTTTACAGTGTATAATGTAGTTCTAATTTAAAAGAAAACACTATTTAATTACCTTATTAAGTAAACAGCGAATTTACATTTTGTTTCAAGGTGTCAGAATTATTGATTAACGTTAAACATATTTTTCTGAGACCATAAGGTTCATTTCACTATGTATTACTGTAAAAAAAAATCACAAAATTGAGCTAAATATATATACCCATTAATGAATATAGTAACATGTTTAAATATACTATTTCACTTGTGCATACTATTTCAAATTTTAGTATGTCCATATGTTCAATAATGGGGTTTTTCAAATTCGACTAAAATTGTTTTGGAGCTATTTTGACTCATTTTTGGATAATTTTAGAAAAATCTTTTTACAGTGTAAAAATTGAAATCGAAGAGCGGTTCATCTTGCTTCATGTTCAAATACAATAACATAACCAATGCGTTATTGAGACAAAAGTTTTCTTAGACGAAAAAGCAGCTTAAAAGTATGGAAGAGGAGCGTCAACAGTGACAGTTATTGATCGAGGTGGAAATAGGGTGCTGTGGAAAAGGAGAAAGAAGAGTAAGAGGGATTGTTGGAAGCAGTGATGCGTTTAAAAAGTGAGTTCTGGCTGGTATGGGGGGATAAAGGCTAAAGGACAAAAATCACATTTCCTTCACTTGATGGGAGATGATGATTGGATGTCGGTCTCCGTCCATTTCCGGAAAGGGTGAGTTTTCTACGTTGATGTGAACTCAACACTTGCACATTCAGAATTAGATTCCAAAATGGAAAATTTTGTTCCAAGCACAGAAAATTTTTTGATTATAAAGCTGTTGGTCTCGGATATTCAAAGTATACGAAAACTACATTTGTAGGAAAGTTTGCATAGCTACATGTACGTTTGGCGCGTTTTACTTCATACTAAAGCGAAAGTTTAAAATTAAAAATTAGAAACGATTCTAAAAAGTCTATGTTTTGTAATTCAAATCACTTTCTTAGAGTACATTTTCTAATTTTAAATTGCAGTACTTCATTGTATTGCGCTTATAGAGGAACAGACAAATGCGCAATACAATGAAGGACGAAGATATTTGTAAAAATAACACAAACGATAAAGTACGCTCATATAAGAACAAGTTTGCTAATAAAAATAACTAGAAATTCTTAAACGTTTTTTTCCTGTGTACTACAATAGTATGTGGTCTTCAACAGCCATTGTCACCCTGAAAGAACAGTGAACTCTTGTTGATATGAATGGAACTCTTCCAACCAAATTGCAATTAATTCATAGGAAATGTTAATAATATCAGAATTTCAGATTTTTCAAGAACATTTTATCAGTTCTTTTAAAATATTATTCTCTATCAATTGTCAAACCTTGTTTGCTTTGTAGCTAAAATTTATTCGACTGTCATTTTATTAAAAATGAAAAAGGTATGCAAATGAATAATTATGAAAGCTTAATTCACGTAAGGAATGTATCTTTTCATAGCTTCTTTTCTTGTATAACATTCGAAAAAAAATATTAAATTTTTGCAGAGATATGTCAAAATAAGAGAAAAAGGGAAATAAATAATAAAAGTAGTGCTAAAACAACATAAACAAAAACACAAGCATAAACTGACACATAATCAGTACTTATAAAGTTTCAAAACATACCATATTAATAAACTTGGCAACCACCCTGTAACTGCTTTTAAGCTATTGAGAATCCGTCGAAAAAAAGTATGTTTATTCAGAGAAAATACGATTTTGTGTCTCATTTCTGAACATGCATATTTTGCTTTAAACCCTAAATTAGATCTGATACTAAGTCGCAGTACCAAACTTTTTAAAGTTTTCGTTTATTGTGCATTAGTGAAAAATATTTCCATAAGTAGGATCATTATATTGTTTATAGCAAATTCAGTAGAGTATTAAATTGTTAACCTTACTTATTTCGTCTTTGAAAGTTTTTTTCAGGATGTAAAACTTACTCTTGTAGTTATAAACATGTTTCGAATAATTTTTTCGATGCATAATAATTTTTATATTTTTGTTTACAATAGTTTTTTTAAACTAAGAGGTTCCAACCTCTGTTCACTTCGCTCACCAACTACCGTGCTTGTTCGTCATTCATCATTGTTTATTTTTCCTAAAAAGTTGATAAAAAAGATAATTTTGTTTACGGAATGTGTTTAATTATAATTATTTTATGTAAATACATTTTATTAACACGTTAATCATAACGAAGCTAAAGAGCATCTTGACTTGAAAAATAATTAACTGTACTTGAAAATGAAAATTTAAATTTAGGAATACAGAATGTGTGGCAAAGTACGAAGTAATTTTACTTGTTAACAATATGTAAAGATAATCTTATATCATATAATAATAACATTTTTCTACACGCCTTAGATATTTCAAATTTCTAAAACGTAGAAATTTTGCACTACATAGAATCAGCAGCCCTTGCATTTTTTTTTAATATGGAGAAATTTTACATGTCAGAAAAATCGGTTCAAAGATTAGCTATAATTTCGACATTTCGATCAAATTTATAAACTCGATGTATCCTTAAAAAAGGATAAATTGAACCATTGTATGATGTAATATGGATTTAACATAGAACTATGCTAAGGTTGTGGTAACTTAGTTCGCGATATTTTTTCTTTACTAACAGTAAATTAATGTGTCAAAAATAATTTAATAAAAATTATTTGTAAGTAAGTAATGTAATAAAAAAAGAGAAAAAAGAAGATAAAATAATGCTAAATATATTTCTTTAATTCTTTTATCGACTTGTCAATTTAAAAAAAAAGTTTTTGCTAAACCATATTTGCATTAGGGATTTGAGGAAATTACTGAGGGTGCTACTTTCGCTAATATCCAGAACAACTTGAGGGAAAAAACCACTGTCGGCCACTTTATTTTGAACATTTTTCCTGTTGCAAAGTAAAATTCGTATATAATTCTTTATTATTGGCCATTTCACTCCCACTATAAGCAATAAATCAATACACGATGTTAGAGATTGTGAGAACCCCTTCCCCCATTTACTCTCTTTCTCTTTTATCGGGATTCACATTGTTAAGCACCCCCACCACCAGGAATGCTGTTCCGTTATATTGGGTGGTTGGAGGTAGGAATGTCAATAATAGAACATTCAATGGAGAGATATGGCTGAGAAATTCCAGATATAGCAACGGTTGCCAAAGAAACGGTGCAGAAAGGTAGATAATAAAAAAAGGGAAAGAAAATGAAAGAAATGTTTTTTTAAAGAGCCATATAACATCAAACAATGCTGAAAATCAGTTCCAGCAAATATGGAATAAATAAAGTAAATATTGGCTCTTTAAACAACGTCAGTATAGTATTAGAAGAGGTTTGGATAAATTAAGTAATAAAAAGACTTAATAAAAAAATTACTGTTAAAAACAGGCTAAGTTCCTTCAATAATAAAATGGAATTTAAAAAAAGCTCTTAGGAGAACAATAAATAATAAAATAATAAAATAATAAAAAAGTAATAATAATAATATAACAAAACATAATAATAAAACAATACAAAGTAAATTTTCAATAATAAAGAATAATTTGAAGAAAATTTTTGAAAGTGCACAAATTAACCCCATAATTGAAAGTATTTTTTTTCTCCTTTTCTCTAAATTTATGATTGAACTGAAATGAAAGATGGGCTTACATGTCTCAGATGTGATGATTCTCGTCAGAACGATTGAACATAAATAATGAAAACAGAGGCAGATTAGAACACGATAAAAGACACCATTGCCAATAAAAAAATGGAAGGGATATTAATGAGGAATGACAGAAACTACAAGAGTCAAGCTGATTCTCTACTAAATGATTTCAGCTCTGTCCCGCTCCTAGATTGCACATGGAAATGTAATTAAAACTTATTTGTTTCAATCGGCCATTGCTGCATCCACGGTGTCTTTAGATTCTTTTCCTTTTTTATTCACATCTTCTCTTTCTTTTATTAGTTTACAAGCATGCCTTTCTTTTGTTTTAACCTCCTATAGCTTTTTTCCTACCGTATTCTCTTTTTTTTCCCTAACTATTTTCTGTTTTAATCTTTCACGAGGTGTCGTCGAGCAATGCTCAAAACGTGTAGACCTCTCTTTCATTTCAACTCTGCAACAAAAGTAATATTTTTTTATCAAGCGTACTTTTCGATTCAGTTTTTTTTGAGATTGCTCATATCCCATCAATTTCATATTTGCACCCAAAAAAAAATGTTTTTTTTCTTATATTGATTAGTAATATTGATTAGTTTCTGTGATTATTCACTGATACAAGTAATACAATTGGAGATTTTTGAAACACTACCATTATTTGCTGATGTCACGCTACAAGAAACAAAACTTTAAAAAGTAGTTAAAAAGTTGTTTTCTCGTTATGAATATTAAAAGAAGTTCAATGACGTAAATAACGCCCGTACAGCCCCTGCGGTGCTGTACGATGTTTGAGGGCGCATTCGACAGAAAAAATAACACTATGAGTTAAAATAATTTTCTATATTATATTGATCAGTTCACTTTATAAATAATAATAAACCCTAACAAATCTTTGAATATAATTGCTATATATAGTGAGTTATTTTCTCCTATTATTAAAAAAAATAATTTCAATATGGTGAGTTCATACAATGTTTCAATTTACCTTTTCATAGCAATTACTATTCCTATTTTCTTAAATTTATATAAAATTAATGATTATAAATATCCGAAGTGTTTTTGGTTGTTATTAATTTCACGTTTTTACAGTAAGTCTAAGATTGGGCGCACTTGTAAAACTATTGTAAAACCGCTTAAAAAACTATTATGTTAAATACAACGGCAATAAAAATAAATATAAAGTACGTACAATACAGCATAAAAGAATTATACCGAAAATTTTCATTCTTTCCTTAAACAAAAATAGTGACTATTTTCAGGAAATTCTATTTTATATTTGAAAAGCGNTCGAGTTATAGCGAATTGACTGTATATATATATACACATCTGTATGACGACATAAAAGAATTATACCGAAAATTTTCATTCTTTCCTTAAACAAAAATAGTGACTATTTTCAGGAAATTCTATTTTACATTTGAAAAGCGTGAGTACATGTTGAAAATGCAGTTGTGAACGATTTTACGTGAAATAACAAAAAAATAACACGGAAGTGGAAAAACGCATCGCGAAGTTTCGCAATCCTTTTGGTTATAGAACAAAAGCAGTTGGTTTCTATGTTTAGCTTGATATTGATTGAACTCCCTTGAGTTTTGTGCAGCAGTTCTTATCGATCCTACCTGCAAAGACCCTTTGAGACCGCGTGGCGCTTTTGCATTCTCAAAATAGAACACGTCGACAACCCCTTTTGCTCTAAAGTCTTGCCTCTACCAGAGATTTGATGCATAAGATTTCAAAAGAAGACTTAATTATCGGTGACTTCAAAGGCATCCACTTTCTTTTTCTTACTACCCTTTGGTTAAAATTTATAAAGAAACTCTTTTGAGGGTGAAGATGAAAGTGTGGTTTAAAATTAATTTTCTAGTCACTTGTTTAGCAGAAGATATTTTTTTCTTCATTTCATTGAGATTTGCCTAATTAAATCCTCATTTGTTTTAAATAAACTGAAAATAAGTTTTTAAGTAACATTTTAGGATACTCTGATGACGTGATTTAGTGTCTGAAAAAGTTGCGAAATAGGCTGGCTTTTACATAGTACTTTGGTCAGCATAATTTTACCATTTAATTTTATAAAATGGGCATAACATAGAGATTGATTTTTTATGTATGGAAAGTTAGTAATGGCATCTTTGAACGTTTAAAAAAACTATTAGTAAATGCTGTATTTTGTAGTAGATGACAAGTTTTTTTTGCTTATTTTTTATATAAAGGAAACTGTGATTGTGTGACTATTTTTTAAACATATTTAGTTCAAAATAGAACGCTATTTAGACGTGAACTACTTTTGAATTGAGAATTTTTATTTAAATATTTTTCGATTTAAAAATTCTATTTTCATCAAGTAAGTAAATCCCTATTCGTGGCGCGAATAGGGATTTACTTAACGTGTAACTTAAAATATACTAAGTAAATAATGATTCTATTTATACCTTCTCTATTATTTATATTTGTATAAATCTTTTTCAGTATAAATGTACAAAAGAATAATTTCAGTAAAAAAGATACGCATGAAAAAAATAATAATAAATAAAGGACTGAGTTTTATGATTCGCTTATGGAGAGTCACTTATGTTGAAACTGATCTTTTTCGATGTATCTTTTCCAAGAAACTACTTATGATATCACTCTGAAATTTTTTGGAGATATTTGAGATTATATCAGTTGTATGCTGTAATAATGTGTCAGCTTAACCAGGAATACTTTATGAGTAATGAAAGATTTTTGCTCAAAAATGATGAAACGTTTTAAATAATTAAAAGCTTTCAGTTCATAATTTTTGAAGAAAAAAAATTCTGCCAAGAATATATATTAACAGTTATCACAGTGTAGATATGTATATTTAAATATTCTGTGGAAAAAAAACTGAAGCAGTATCTTGTTTACATGCTGAGAAAAGATACATCGATAAAGGTCATTTTTAGCATTATTGTTACATGCCCTACCGACTCCCCTTAAAATTTTAACATGTAGTTAATACAATAGTTAGCGTTGTTTCTGAAAGGAAATTATTAAGTTATTCTTTCCTATGATTTAATAATTTGTATTTTTGAAAAACATAACTACGCTTGTATCTCCTCTGTTCCGGAAACAATGCCACACTGCAAAAATTTCCGGATCAAAATACGGTAAAAAAGTGCCGGCACTTTATACCGTAAAATCCATTTTTGCTGAAACATGTAACGGAACAAAAAATCTGATCAAACCGTAATTTTTACTGTAATAACTACTGTAAAGCACTGAATAACTCTAATTTAATTACTATTACTGCAAAAATAGATATTATGGTAAAATGGCTTCTATAGATGATGCAACTAAAGTGCCGGTACTTTATGCCGTACTTTGATTTGGAATTTTTTACAGAGCACATATATCAGGATGTTAATTATCATATCATTAAAACAAATCAAATTTTACTTCTGAATATTCTAAATTATTTTTGAGACTTCTTATCAGGTAGTTAAAGAAGCATTTAACAGTTTTTAATGTGTTTTTTTTTCCAGAAGGATTTGGTTTATTCACTGTTTTTTTTATCTAAATATATAAATGAACCTCATAAGGTTCTGAATATGACTCATTTTAATGCCTTGAACTTCATATTCACGTTTGATGAATATATTTCATATTCAACATCATTTCATCAGTTGTTTTCATGTTTATCGTGGTTCTATCTTTGTTTGATATATTTCATTGATATAGGAACAATGGAATCTACTTTACAGATTTTTCAGAGTTTTCACAGGAAGTTAAGCACAAAATTTATAGAATAGATAAAAAAAGAATCGGATTAAGAGACTAGTTTTTCTCTGAAAGTTAACCAAACAGTTGTTTTTCTCGAAATTTTTTATAGGATGTTGTAAGTAGCACTGAAAAATTTAAAGCATCAATTTCTTATTAAAAATAGTGAAGATAAAAAATATTAACATCGTTATTTAATTTAGAATTACATCACTAAATATAGGCTCACATTATTTAATATAGACAGAAAATATGATATCCACAATGAAGTGATATTATCAAATCAAAAATTTTTAAATTTAACCAAACTCTAAACAAAATGGTTAAAATTTCATGCAAAATCGGTAAAAGAATCATTTCATTTAAACAAGAATATTTAAAATAAAGAAATGCTTTAATTTATAAAATAAATAAATATTTAAATAGAAAAAATAAATGCTAAAATTAATTTCCATAAAGTAATATTTCAACTAAAAATAAATATCCAATCAAAGAATGTTAAATTATATCAGCCAGATTTGAATTTTAGTGCAGAAAATCAATTTGAATTTCCTTGAAATAGAGCATAAGCTTTCCATACCGAGAAGATAATAAATACTACCATGGTCCTTATTAGACGAAAATGAACAATTGAAATGACTTTAACCGTAACTTAAATAGAAATAAATAAAGTTACTCACAAAAATCTTGAAAAAAAGGTCATATGATAAAGAACAGATATATGCGGTTTTGTACACTAAATCTTTGTCAGACCATTAAACTTTAAAACTAATGATGTGGACTGAGCTATTTAAGAATTAAATGAACAATAAGACCCCCTGACGAGTCATTTAAAATGAAAAAGACAGTTCTGCTTTGCTGTTTTCTACTTTAACGATTTCTAAACAATTGTTTGTTATTCAAGCGCGTAAAAAACACATTTAAACTGTCCATATATCTCATTCTAAAACAATACAGTTTAAGAAATAAGATTTTGTCAAATTGAACGGGATTCAATCTCGCCCCAAGTGTTGTACACTCTTTTTAAACCAGGAAGTTGTTTTTTCTTTTATGTTTAGAGCTTTTCGATCGAATTTCTTTAGTCTGTGAAGAAAGCCGTTCCAAAACAACTCATTTTTTATTCAAAGTACTACTATGATACGTGTAAAACGGCCTATACCTGGAAAAAAAATATAATCGAGCATTTTTTATGAAGAAGAAGTGAGAAATAGGGAGTTCACAGTTGCCAAGCAACGGATGATTTCTTCTAAAGTTAGATCCTCTTTTCCAAATAAATGGGGGGGAAATGGTTTAATGGTAAAATTTTATAATGGACCCTCATTGGAATTGAAATCAAACCACTAGTTGCATTATGATGCTTGGTGTAAATAAAAAAGTGCTTAAATTATTGAATTGATATTTCATAAAAAAAAAACTTTTAAAGAACATTATTTAAAAAAATAATAAAAAACCTCTGGAGTCAATCTCAAACTGTGGTATGTTGTCGTCTTTTACTTTCTATCGCTGTTTGCTCTTCGATGTGGCGATGAGTGAAGTTAAGAATGATTTCAACAATAAAACAATAAATTTAATTAGAAAATAAAAGAAAACAAACTACTTCAGCAGTTGAGTACATTGCTGCTTCCTAATCGTTTCATATTAAGAATCTCTCTCTTACATTTGTAAACAGACACAATAGTTGTGGTGCTGCGCCACCTGCTGGACAACTCACTATTAAGGGGAAATGTTAACAGGTATAAGCGTTTGAAATAACATCTTTATTGAACACATATACGGGGGGAAAAATTTATATAATTTTGTAATAAACCGAATAACGTAACTTGTGAAAAAAGGCAAAGTTTAAAAATCCTCGAAATTCAAAAAGCTGTCGACATTCCAGCTTTCGATTAAATGTTTTCCTTGACGTAGGAGGATTCAGCATGTACTCCTGTCTAACTACAGTTGTACTGTAAAAAATGTCATGAAACTTTCTTCGTTTTTGACGAAATTATTTCCTAATGTATGCTCCGAGCGAAAATTTCGCTGAAGTGACGAAATAACTATCGTTACTTCTTCAAAAAAACAAATTTCGGCAAAATTATGGAAATATATTCGATTTTTTCCAACAAAGAAATTTTAAAGTGCATAATATATTTACCTTTTCAAATAACCACTTTATCATGGGCACTAGATAGGTGGGACAACGCAACAAGGGCAGATAGAACATAGATTTAAATTACTTCCATGTCCGATGCGGGTTTCGAACCTTGAATTTTCCTGGCCAACTCCTTGCATACAGTCGACCGTCTCAATTTGCCACTTTATTTTCGATTGTCTAGTCTTTATTCAAGTTTCATCCTTCTAGTTAACAATCTCCCACAATGCACAACGATGAGGTTTCGAGTTAAGGAAACATTTTCGTCATATATTTGAGACTTCACGTTTCGTCACATATCACGTGATTTTGTGACGAAATGATTCTCAAAACTAGCGAAATACTGCTTAATCATCAAAAGTGAGAATTTCATATCTGAGAGTGTATCGTTTCGAATCACTGGCGCATAGCTGTTAAGTTAACCATGAGAGGTTTGAGTTGTTCACCTCTCAGTTTGAAATAAATACGGGTTAGTTCACGAAATTTTTGCTCAAAAGGTTATTGGTATATTAATATTTTGCTTAAACACTCTCTTTAAAACTCTTGTTTTCTAAGGTTAGCTATAAGTTATAGAATCACCTATTTTGAAAATCAAAAACTGTAATTATAATCTAAAGATGGGCTTTAATTTGTGTCATAATAGAAAAACATTTAAATAGACTCCCTTCCATTATTATAGGGTAAGCGTAAATAGTCAAAATTTAACTGATAACAAAATCTGAAACATTTTTAAAGACCTTTTTCGCAGATAAAGCCTGAATGAAATAAAAACCGTTTATTTTAACAAATTTCTATTGTTAAATCCCATTCCATTAAAATAATGCTTCATAAATGTAACACTCTAGCATTATCTGATTATATTTTCCCTTTAAACATGGTTCTTCAAAAAGAAATAACAAATGATTTTCAATCTTTATATTTTTGAAAACCACTCCCATGTGAACAAACTCAAAGAAAACCTTTATTTTTAAAAGAACGGAATTATCAAACAAATTGAAACAAAATGAGAAACTTAAAAATAATATCATTAAATATTCCTCAAGTAAGGCAATCTAGGCACCTTCATAACAAGTAGGGTATGTATATAATTAGGGCTTCTTTCTCCTTTATTTTAGGAGTGGCATTAAGATTCAAAGGCAAGATTGAAAGAGGCAGATGATTTCGGATTTGAAAAGGAGAGAAATAGGAGAGGGCGTCTTTCGAACAGAAGATTAGAACACAGCCTATTGTTAGAAGTCACGATCATCAGGCTCTGCAAAGAGATTCGACTTGACACCGTGACCGCTAGGTGTCGCTGAATGATGTTTCATTGTTGGGAGACATAAAGGATTGATCTTAATCCTCACTAAAAAAGTATAATGAATTATTTGCTCATTTTTTAAACTTGTTTCTATTTTAATGTGAAAGACTGTGTTAGAAACTATTTTTGCTACTGACCATGAAGTTCGTATTTGCATGTGAAAAGTGTACTATAATTATAGACCTCGGGAGTAATAAAGTGATAACCCACATTTCAGAGAAAAAGATTTAGAGATTTTTTTTTAATTCATATGACAGATACTGCAGGAATGTTTCATCTCTTGTGAGAGTGGACCAGTATGTGTTTCCGTCTCTCGATTGGGACTCCTATTTCTTAAGCAGAATGAAATCTCGTGCTGGACATAATTATTTACAGTGAAACTTTTATGATAAGCAGAATGAACGCTCGTGTTGGATGTAATTATTTGCAGTTGGAATGAGAGATTGTTATAATAAGCAGAATGAAAGCTCTTATTGGATATAATTAATTAAAATTGGAATGAGAAATTTTTATGATAAGCAGAAGGAAAGCTCTTGTTGGATATAATTATTTACAGTTGGAATAAGAAATTTTTATTATAAGCATATTAAAACACTTGTTGAATATAATTATTTACAGTTGGAACTAGAAATTTTTATAATAAGCAGAATGAAAACTCTTTTTGGATGTAATTATTTACAGTTGGAAAGAGAAATTGTTATAATAAGCAGAATGAGAGCTCTTATTGGATATAATTAATTAAAATTGGAATGAGAAATTTTTATGATAAGCAGAATGAAAGCTCTTGTTGGATATAATTATTTGCAGTTGGAATAAGAAATTTTTATTATAAGCATATTAAAACTCTTGTTGAATATAATTATTTACAGTTGGAACTAGAAATTTTTATATTAAGCAGAATGAAAGCTCTTGTTGGATGTAAAATTTACAGTTGCAATGAGAAATTTTTATAATAAGCAGTTTGCAAGATCTTATTGGATATAATTATTTACAGTTGGGAGAAGAAATTTTTATAATATAAAAGCTCTTATTGAATAATTATTTACAGTTGAAATGAGAAATTTTTAAAATAAACAGAAAAAAGCTCTTGTTTGATATAATTATTCACAGTTGGAATAGGAAATTTTATAAGATATGAGTTACCACTTTTTAACCCCAACCGGGGCTCTCAATTCATACCTGGTTTCGTTCGATTTTTTTACTTTACTGTAAAATAATTTTGGAGTACATTTTAACATGCATCCTAATTCCTTGCTTATGTCTTTTAAAAAAGACATAAGCAAGGAATTAGAATATGAATATTTCTTGCAAATATTGATGCTTTAATTATTTGATTTGTTTTATATTCTTCCAAGCACATAATTATATCCAACGACACAATTTAGCCATAACCTAATATCCTAAATGATACTCTTTGAAACATGGCCTCTTGATACGATATTGCAAAGGAGCGCGAAAACTGAATTTGTCCCCGGGTGTTATAAGCCTTAGGTACGTCTCTGACTATTATAGTAAAAAATCTCTTCTTCGCTGTAAACAATGGATACTCAAATTTCAAAAAGCTTTCTCTGTGTTTGACGGAACCATTTCCTGGTTTAATGCTCCGAACGAACATTTAGTCAAAGTGACGAATTAACTATTGCTCTTTTTTTTTTGAGAAAATAAATTTCGTGAAAAGTAAATAAAAATTTCGTCATTCTATCATATTTCAAGGAAAATAAATAAATAATAATAATAAATATCATGAGGCATATCTAGTGTCTAAAACAATGCTGCCCGTTAGATACCATAAGGTACTCGTAGTGCCTTATGGTATCTAACGGACGGTACTGTTTTTCACTTTTACGTGGGCACTATATAGATGAATCAACGTCATCTTAACACAAGAAGGACAGATGGAGCAGAAAGATAAAGTTCATCCATGCCCGCAGCGGGATTCGAACCGGAAATCTTCCTGGTATGAGGAAGGTAATCCAAATTAAAAGTTTCACGTACTGTGCAAAATGCGCATGTATATAAAAGTCATGGTAACAGCAAAATTTCGTCACTCAAGAATCTTGAAATCTACCTCTTAAAAAAAGCTCCAATAAAGTAATAGGCTTGGTAACACGAGAAATGTGTTTACCAACCCTTCAAGATGAGTTATCTTTCATTGGTTAAATCCACGACATTCTCAAATTCGAGGCCGAAGTTGAACGACTTTCAAGGCAAAAGAAAATATAATAAGCATATGCTCCTGATGAGGAGCATTACTTACTTAAATTTCGAGTAAGATGAAATTCAAATCACAAGCTTCAAATAGTAATACATTAATATTTCGCATTCATTATAATATATCCGAGAAGGGTTTTGTTTCAACTCAAATTTTCAGATTCTACCCTTAAAAAAGCTTGCAATTGTACTATATCTTCAACATTTATTTAAATATAACATAGCAATAAGATCATATTTCTAGATTATTTAAAGATGCCAGTAAAAATATCACAGAGAACAACTAACTTAAAGTGAAAATAAATAAAGCAGTTGCTGATATATTTATTCAAAAGAGTTTTAATTATCAATGTAAATTGTATTTTAAACCGTTTATATTAAGTCATGAGCAAATATTATTTTAGTGTTTTGACAAGGTTGTTCCGATTTGAATTAATTGTTAGATACCATAGATTTATTTTCATATTCGACATGTGTAATTGATAATATTTATGAAATTGTATAATAATGTTTAAATAATGATATTGTTTTATAGTTTAGGAATGTATATTCTTTGTTTTTTAAAATGTGTAACTGCTTAAAATATTATAGTCTTTTAAATTTAATGATTCAAAAAATTGTTTTAATATTACGCAACGTTTAATATTACAATGCAATTGAACTATTTTGCTTATTAAATATATACCGGTAATAATATTTAGGAAATTCCATTATAGTTCAGAAATGTTACATGATGAAATGTAACATGCAAAGGTATTGTTTTTATAATTTAAGAATGCATGTTCTTGGTTTTTTAATGCGTAAAAACTTTAAATATTATAATATTTTAAATTTAATGGATCAAAAATTTCTTAAATGTAATAAAGCGTTAAACTGTTAGATATTACGATGCAATTGAATTGATTTGCTTATTAAATGTATTCCAGTAATAATGTTCATGAGATCGTATTATAATTTAGAAAAAGTAACAGTGCTTATTTGCTAAAATACGCAATTGCTCTAAATAGGAAATTTAAAAAAAACATTCTTAATCATTATAGAGTTATAAATTAGATTGATATTTCCACATCACTAATTTTTTTTATCTTTTAAATCTTATCAATTTCAACAGCTTTAGTAAAGAATAAAAAAAAGAAGAGGAAAACCGAAGACGTAATCTTTTTTCTATCTTCACACGTGCTGAAGACAGAATTATACTTTTTTCAGCAAAAACTACTAATTTAGAGTTAAGATAGCCTTAAAATAAAAACAATACGAGTCATTTAAATCGTATGAGTAGACAAAACTGTTACGCGTGATGCGGTATATAACTGTATATTTGTTATGCGATTGGATGCTCTTGAGCGAGCATATGTGTCGCTGAGAAAAACCTTCTAAATATCGTACTCTTGTTCTCACTCCTTTCATCCTCATTTAAGATCAGAACTAAGAACCCCTACTTAATTTACCTAAACTTTTATTTTAAAGTTGAATGTAAATGGTGCAGTTTCTCTTTTGTCTCCTAGTACTGTCTTATTACACGGTCTGGTAAAATTACTGTACTATATAGGAACGACATTTCTGGTAATAAAAAAACAACATAATTCTTGTTAATAAAACTAAAATATAAGGTTAAAACATTCGTACGATAATTTCATTCATATAATGATGGTTAGTTGGAAATTCTAGATTTCAAAATTATGGTTCTTATTATATTCATTTGGAAAAATACAAAACGGAAAAAAAGTAGTTTTAGCCGAATAAATGATTTTTTTAACCATGCTCTGAGATGTCTTGAAATAGTTACCAAATTTTATCGCATATTATGAAACCATATTCCATTGTTAATTTTACCAAAATCATTATCAAAGCTCTTTGGTAAAAATTACCGAACATTTTGGTGATCCCATAGAGCCAAGTTTCAATTGCAGATTGATTCCAACTTTGAAATCGGATCCAGTAAACTCATTATATAATTTTGCTTATTTTTGCTTATTTACAGCATACTAACTAAATTTCCCCTTGCTACTACTAGGGCTTGTAAAATTCTTATGTTATATTATATTCTTATATTACACCTTTGATTGAATAGTCCATTTTAAACTGTATAAGGACTAATTTATCACGGTCTCTATTACGATTTTTAATTATATCACGGGGAAAAAGTTAAAAGTTTTAAGTAGTAATAAACAATTTAATATTTATTTTTTTTCGTAAAACTATAGATCGGAATCCCCCGAGAACCAAGCATGAACGTGACTGATTCGAGAGTTGAACTCCAATCCATCGGATCTACCAAGTGATATTCATTTCATTTCCTGACACTAAAGAAATCATTTTTCCAAGAAATCAGGGAAGGTGTCACGAAATGATTATTGGTTCTATCGATTGATGAAATATGCGATTTCCGGCAAAGAAATCGGGATAATAAAAATCGATTCAAACATCTCTGAAAAAGTTTGGGTGGGAAGAGGGGATGGCATAACTCGGGGCTCAGTAAGGGCCAGTGCCCGAGTCACGAAACAATCTGCCGCTAAATCGTCATTCCGCCACTGCTTAACCAGAAATGACCATTCCGCGGTCATGCTTGGTGTGGCAACGACAAGTACTCCTGATATACGAACGAGGACGTTAATCAGTCCGTGACGAAAAGTAATAATAATATATATAAAAACACACACTAGCAATGACTTTGTAACTGAGGCTGGGATAACGCATATCAAAAAGAACATACCGGCACACTCCCTGATGAGAAAATTCTACTGTTTTTTTTTCTTCTTTTTTGCATAAATAAATAAAGAAAAAGCTTTTGCTTTTCCAGTCGTAATTTCCCTACAAATTAGAATTGAAGCTTGTTAGGAGTACTTTTTTTTATATATATGTATCAAAAGGAAGTGCATGATGTTCGATTGTTTGGGTTAGAGTAAGTAAACTTGTTAGCTTTGGACTGAAAGGTTAACTGAATGGTATTGCGGATGTGTTCAGGACTTCCTATTCATTATACACACTCAGAGTTTACAGAGAAAACTTCAACAAAGGATTCTAGTAAATCCATAAAAAAAATGCACCAATAAAATATATGAATTTCACGTGCTATAATTTAAAAAGTTTTAAAATGAAAACTTATGAATGTAATGTATATAATTCCATTATAAGAAATTTTATCGGCGAAAATTGTAAAATTTCTTATAAAATACATTCGTTTTTAAATGCATAAAATCAATTAAGCAGAGTCAAGCAATCATCTTCCTATTAGCAGCAAAACAATATATTCTCAATCTCATTAATATAATATTCCAATAATAACAGCAATTCTTATGCTTTAAATGAAAATAAAGACAAAATTTTAAAAAAAATTCTCGAAATAAAGTTATTTTTAATAAACATTTTGTATATACATTAGATCAGTGTTCCCCAACCCCAGGTCCGTGAACCGGTACCGGTCCGTGAATCAAATGGTACCGGGCCGCCCATTTCATTGAAACTGAATTTAAATTCCTAGGTTTATACCAAAAATTAAAAATAACTGTGTTCCATTAAAATTTTATTTATTTAAAAAAAGGGGCTCCCGAAGGTAGTGACATAAATTTTTTAACGTTTTAAAACGATTACCCCAGATGGAACCATCTTATTACAAAGAAACAAGTTCAGGGTTCTCATCGTTCTAGTAAGTTAAAATGTTAAATCACTCTAAATTTATTTTTTAATGTAACTGTATTTTATTTTGAAGGCATGTTTAATATAAAATTAAATTAAAATTAATAAATCGAAATAATTTAAAATACAAACAATCAACGTCCCCCCCCCAAGCGGGCCGCGGTAAAATTATCAAACGTTGACAGGTCCGCGGTGATAAAAAGGTTGGGGAACACTGCACTGGGGGACAAATCTCCCTATTGAGTCACATTTCAAAGTAGATCTCTTTTNATTTTTAAAAATAAAATAATAATTTTTTGACCAAAAAAAAGGTTAAGAACCCTTAATAATTTAGTTTTATTGAAAAAGATGAGCAAAACTTTGAATTATTATTTTTTTCATTAAAACTATTATTACACTTTGTTATGAAGATGCATACTAATTTTCTGTCATAATTTTTGAGACAAACTCTTGTAATACTAAGAAATAATAAAGTTGTTACTAAATGACAAGAAATAAAAAATCCATTGCAGCACCCGAAAGCCAAATTTTTAGGCCAACTTTTAAAAAAATGTTTAATCCTACATAGAACAGTTAAAGAAATGGCATATAAATATAAGAATGTTAGCAAAATATGGAATGAAGTTACTTTAGCTAATTTTTCCTGGTCATCCTTATAAGTGACCAACAGTGTTATAGCTAGATCTCCTCGTTGTCGTCGAGTGCCTTCACATAAAAGTGGATGTTCAGCTTCAGATACATTAGCTTTTAGTCCTGATTAGAAAAAAATATATATATATATATATATATAGTTGCTTTGACAGTATGAGGCACACTCGCACCCATTTATGCTTAAAAACTTTTTCAGCAATTTTAAAGAGAATTAATATTAAATCCAAATAGGTAACTAAGTCTTTATTTCTATAAAAAAGCAAAATGAATCTAAATAAATACTTAAAGTATAACTAACTATTCAACACTACTTAAATTATTACTTAAAACAACCTAACAAACTGCATCTAAATATGTACTTAACATATACTAATTATAATCTTCAAATTGATATTCAATAGGAATTTTTTTAAATCGAATTGTCTTTAAAAAAATCAACAGAGTAATTAAATAACAAAAACAAAATACTTTAAAATAAGTGTTTTTTCTTTTTTATAACCATTAAGTTTGAGGAATAAAAGGAAAATTCTTCAGCTGATGTTAATAAGGAAAATGCTTTGGAGTTACTTATAGGAATTTCATTAGAGAAAAAATGAAATAAAATTTTTTTCTTGGTGCACGAAAAATCTTTGTTTTATTTTCCGTGATGCATTCACATATTCTTAAAACACATTCAGCGCATGCATTTACGTGTGACCCAAGCGTTGCTAACTTTGATAGAGATAGAATCTTCGATTTTGGTGTCACATGAGACAAATATTGGTAACGGTAACAAATTTCCTTTACGGAATAATATCCAGAAGAATGATGTAGAAGAGTGTATCATAATCCCTTATTTGTAACATAATTTCCCCAAGCTATATAACAGCATCCCTTACATAAGAGTGTGACTCAGAAAAAGTAATCTCGCGGGACATTTCCCTAACCGCAGAATAATGCGATATTTATTGGACTGAACATTCCCATCCCCGATGAAAATAAATCTCATTACACAGAGCAACAAATCTTCCCCCTTCTGGAATTTGTTTTTCAGTGAGGATCATTTAACAGAGTTTCTTAAACGTGAAATAATTAAATTCTCGGTGTGCTCTTATAAGACGAGATTACAATTTTAACACTTGAGCTATAACTCAAGGATTCGAATGAAGAGTTCTCTAGTTGCATCACAAGATCCCGCAAAATTACCTTAATACTGTGCCAAATTGAATTACATTTTTGTACAAATTAAAAAACTTCAAACTTGATGGTTCATCTTGAACGAATGTATGGCACTTATTAAGGTTGCAACAAATCCACGCTAATGGTTTAAAGTTGGATCTATTTTTCCAAAGGAATAATAAAGGGTTTAACACAATGTGCAACTTATACTAAACGGTTAAAGTGTATACGGAGACTGGTGAAGTAACCGAACTGTATGGTAATATGGTAGTAAAATTTCTCATAAAAAAAACATAAGTTCGATAAATAAAACCAAAATTTATGATATTTAAATTAATAATTTAGAAATTTTTCCGATCATATGGTAACGGTTTATCGGAAATTCTGGTTTTCTGGAGTTCTTATTAACAGGCATTTCGAACAAAATACGAAACTAAAAAGTAAATTCAACCGAATAAATGGTTTTTATGACATGCTTAAAGATATCATGGTAAAATTTTATCACATATTATAAAATCATATTTTATTGCTAATTTTACCAGAAGCATTACCAAAGCGCTTTGATAAAAACTAGCGATCTTTTTGGTGTTCCCCTAGAACTAAGAAACATGTTCAATTTTTCCATATTCAGGTATTTTGGACCATACTTTTTTCTCAGTGTATGAAAATTCAAACTATTTTATTGATTATATAAAGACATACATTTAGCTGTATGGTATCTCTAATAAAATTCTTGAAATCATTTATTTTTCTACACATCTTACTAAAAGTTTTGAAAAATATAAAATCTTTCGGAAAAGTTTGAAACAATAGCTTTATGAAAAAAGTTTAAAATACTAAAAGCGTAAAAAACTTTTTTTCTACTTAATGTATAATACAGATCCTTAAAGCATGTATTTGGTAAAAATACTTGTTAAGATACTGAAGGACAATTCATTAATTAATAAAAAAAGTAATGCAAAATTATTAAAAAAAAATTCTATATCGGTATATTGTTAACTTATGAGTGTAAATCTTATTATACACTTAGGTAGGAATTATTAATATCAAATTAGCATTTTTTTTATAAGAGTGTTTATCAATGAGGTGGTGCGATTCAGAAACTTACCTAAATGTAAAAATGGTGTGAGGGTATACATTGAAGCTCATTTGCTTAAGTGATTTATTTTATTTTTAGGGATTTTGTAAGGTTTAAAAAATTTAGCCTCAAATAGTTAAGTAAACAATGTTTTTTGTATATAAATTATCCGATGTCTAATTTGCTTTTACTCCAATGAAAAGTTTAATTTGAGCACAAAACAATTTGAATCATTTAAGAGTAGGAAAAATAGTTTCATATTGTATCATACACTCAATATAAACTCCTAAAATCTAACATAAAATGTCATTAAATGTTTCATAAAACACTCAAAATTGATGAAGAAAACAATCGTAGTTAAGTAGTTGAAATAAACAAAATTATAAAATTTATAAAATGACAAGCCAACTATTATTCCAGTTCTTTTTTTAACAAAACTAATTTAAGGAAAAACTAATATTTTATTAAGTAATAATTTGCTTTGATAATTCACAGGAACAATAAAACATGGAAATTTATGAAAGTAACTATTATCGAAGTCTTGAAATAAAATGTTCTAAAAAGATACCAAATGAATTTTATTTTAATGATAAAAAATAGTAAATAAAGAGAGATAATTGAAATTCCAAGAATAAAATGTATTAATTTTGAATAATTGTGTTTAAAAATGTAATATCCCATTTTCAATTCAAATACCATTCAATGGTATCAGTTTTTTGCGTTTGTTTATGAGCAATGCCTCTACAAACGCACTGCTATAACTTAAGAGATTAGTTTTATTTTTATTTTTTTTGACTAAAAAAAGAAACTCTTTTTTTTTCGAATACAATTCCATTTGATGGAATATTTATGAATTCAAAGAAGACAATAAAAAGGAAGAACCGGCGGAGAGTAAGAGGCTGGATCTTCGCCAAACCGGCAGTAAAATTCGTAAGGTAATCCCAGGTACTTTTTGGCTGTTTGCATACAAAGTGGATTCATATGACGGAAGAAGATAATGTGACGAAATGACGGTTGTTTTGAAGTAATGAGAAAAAATATATGAAGCTGGAAGAGTTTTTTTTTTTCTGTAGGTATTTCTTGGAAACCGATGCGTCATTAGCGTTCAACTGATAGTAAACCTACTGATTTTGATGGTATAGGCAATAAATAACTAAACTTTTCCGATTAGTTTGTCAGTTAAATTAGGATAAATATTTTTAGCGTCAAATATCCCTTTTGTTATTTTAGATTATCATTATTAATTATTATATTATTATATTTTGATTATTATATTTTGATTTTATATTTTGATTTTATATTTTGACTTTATATTTTGATTTTATATTTTGATTTTATTATTTGATTATTATATTTTGATTTTATTATTTGATTATTATATTTTGATTTTGATTATTTTTTTTAATAATATTCAAATCGTCGTACTTTGATTTCAAACTATAGAATTGCATTATGTTACAATAATTGCTGTTTTGTCCTTAACGTGTTGAAATGGAAATCAAATAAACTGAAATTGAAAAAATTCAAATGAATATTAAAAAATTTCGAAATAAAAAAAGTTTAGAATAAGAATTTAACAGAATTTAAGCTAAGATAGAAATATCCTAAAACGCTACACATTGCAGTGAATCGAGATAATAAATTATATACATTTTTAATTGGATGTTTCAATGCAATTCGATTTATATTTATACATTATTTATTGCCTTTAATTGTGTTTCACTTAAATTGGTTCCCCCTTTAAAAAACTTCAACTACATAAGATTTTTAATTTTCAAAATACATTAATTTAATATTGTAAACATTTATATACCAAATCATTCATACATTTAGTGTGACACTTGTTGCTGTACAAAGTCAATTCACTTAATTGCCGGAAAATGTCATTTATATTTGGATCATAACTTGTTGTCATTAATTATTCTTACAAATTCAATTAAATTTGAAAGAGCGTAACATTTTACAGTAGACTATAAAGAGTTTATTTTAAAAACACCGAGTTGAAGAGTTAGATGAAGTTTCAAATATTCACAACTAAATAGTTCTATTTAACTAAAATAATTGAAAAGAAAAATTAGAAAAAGCAATGTTGGTAAAACCAAGACTAACTTAGCACAAGAGTACCTCCTCCTATTTTTTGAGACTGTTATTAAAATACTTCGTTTAAGCTAATGGAACATTTGAGAGTCGTGGTGGCTCAGGGAATAGAGCATTCACCTCTCAATGATTTCACCCAGGTTCGAATCCCAGCGGTGGCTGGTTAAAATTAATTCTGCTCCCGGGTCACACCGACCACAATGCTTACGTAAAATATCCTCAGTGGTAGACAGATCATGGGTTAGAATATTACTTCAGCCAAACTGGCCGTAGGAAGTTTCGCGGTTTTTCTCTCCATCTCACGCAAATGCGGGTTAGTTCCATCAAAAAGTCCTCCACGAAGGTGAGTTTGCCCGTATGCCTGATCCAGAGGTTCCCTTGTCTTCTGGATTGAGTTCAAAATTACGAGGAAAATATTTGAAAAGAAAAGCCTCAAAATGTTTTGTTTCGCTGCCAAATGTTATATTCGAGTATTGTAGGAACCTTAAATATTGCAGAATTGGAGAAACTTCTTTGAGTGCCAATAATCAATGTCAGTTACGGTTTGGGGAGGTTAAAAATGATTCTGAAACAGTAATGGAACTTTTTCGTTCTGTGTCGATAGCCCCTAAAGTTTATTTGTCAACGTAATCCTGATCACATGATTAATTTATCTTGATTTTATAGCTCATATCAAAAGCAACAGTGGGTGGTCTGAATAAAACGATTAATTATTTGAAACAGCAGAACATGAAGCGGCTCTAATTTCGATCGATAGAACCATCTGTACACTGCATTGGATTCAGTTCAGTTCCTTATATGAGTCCAAAAATATCATAATAATTTAAAATAATTTGAAATAAATTTTGAAAATATTTACATCGCTCTTTATATTATTAAAAGTAACGTTTACTCATTAAAACTACATTATTTTTGAATAATATTTTATCGAGAAAAAAACATTAAACCTAATAAAAAATGCACCGACCGTTTGTGTTGTACAATGAACAAGACAAAAAATAGAAAACCCTGAGTAATTTCTGATTGAATGACTGGACTTGCAGGAACTAAATGGCCCATGTTAAATGTTCAAAGAGGTGACCTCATATATGCCAATTTATTAAAGCAGACGATATGTTAAATTACAGAATCAGACAAAATATTGCATTATCTCTGAATAAACATTTTGAATTTTTTATTATTAAAAATAGGGGGGGGGGTAACCGTAATTTGGGAAATATGATCCCCATAGCTTAGTAAGAACAGCACAGGCATAAGTTTAGGCCTCTTAAAGATAATTTTGCTTTTTACGTATTTCGCTATATCTCGCGAAATTTTTAAGCGATTTGATGAAAAAGTTTTTTTACATGCAATTATTGTAATCCGCTTATAAAAATTTAAAAAAATTAAAGCAATATAATAATATATTTATAATAAAATAAAAACTTAGAAGGAAAAATACTACTTTATTTACAACAACATAAGAAATATTTATAACAGCAAAATTTCGTTTAAATTTTATTCATTTGCTATTTAAAATTATAAAATTTAAGATGGTGGGAAAATTCATATGTCCTACACTTTAAAACTTTTGGATCATTATCAATTTTAAAATAATAATTAATTATTAAAAATTATTTTTACATGTAATTTTTTTCTCGAAAAATCTCGACTATATATATATATATATATACACCGAAGAGCTATTACATTATGACCACCCTGCTAATAACATGNAAATTCAAAGACATCTTTCAATGGATATATATATATATATGATAATTTCAAAAATTCAAATTATCATTAAAGGGATATCCCAATCCCCTGGATAAACTATTAGTAATTAGTACCATATTCTTCATATTGCTTCTACCACCATAACTTGATATCCAAAATTAAAATTTCAGAGAAAAAAAGGGTTCGTTTATTCGAAGAAAACACGATTTTATGTCAGACTCAGTGACTCAGTTAATTATTATCACCGATTTATTAGCATATTTAAGGCCGCACCTTTGAAACATTAAAATTGGCACACAACTCCTGAAAATTGAATTATTAGAGAAAATGTCATTCAAAGTTATTTCCGTTACACACTGTGCATAAATAAAACTAAAATATTATTCGTGTTCTTACAACATTGTTTTAGCTTTATTTTTTTAAACATTGTATCGGTATTGTTTACTTATAACTGATATCACGGAATGTTGTTGATTCCAACTACTTAAAATTGCTCTCTTCAACAACGAAATGATTAGACAATATAAAGCTAGCAGCAATTTCTTTTTTTTTATTTGAAGAAAAAGATATAAAAAATGAGAGGAGTTACCATAACGAATATTCAGCTGATTGTTTGGGAGACACTTTTTTTGTTAGTTCCTATTGGTGAGTCATGTTTCAATAGAATGAGTCACCACGCATGATGAAATTGAAAGAACACGTTTTTAACCTTCAGTTCTGTTTTGTCTATAAGAAAAGTTCGGCTTCCATGAAGCCCTGGTCTGCACTACGTATAAAATTTCGGATTCTTCTTTGAAGTGCTCCTATACCTAATAGTTTTTATTTTTCATTTAGACAGAACTTTTTAAAGATAGAATACATTGAAAGATTCTTACTGAATAAATTTTATAAACAGCGTTAAATAGTAGACCCAATTTTGAGTTTAAGACTATCAATATTCAACTTCGCGGCCTTGTTTTGAACCCAACCCAAAAAACAAGGGAAATCCTAGATCAGGCATTGGGGCAAATTAGTCTTCGTGGAAGACTGATGATTTAGAATATATATTTTTTATTTATTTTATAACTGACGTTGAACAGCCGACCCAATTCTGAGTTTGTGACTATCAATATTTATCTCCGTAGTCTTGTAATTTTGAATCCAGAAGACAAGGGAACTTCTGGATCAAGTATTGGGACAAACTAGCCTTCGAGGAGGACTATTTGAGGGAATTAACCTTCAGTTTCAGGGTGAAGTAAACCATGAAAACCTCCCAAGGTTAGGCAAACGACAAAGGGATTCTAACCTATGATCTGTCTACTTCTGAGTGAAATTGAGTTTTCAAATCTTTGGTATTCAAATACAAGTTTTTATTCCAAAATATCATTTCACACTGGCTAGTTAGGCATGATGCCTTTATGGTGACTTGAATCGGAAATTACAAGTACGAAGACATTTAGTTGAATATATATGATACGAACCAAAAAAATTGGCTTGTTAGTTTAAATACTGTTTCAAGCATTTTTTCTTCTAGTAATTACGACGGAGTGCATAAGCCCAAGAAAGAAAATACCCCTGAAACTCAAAACATCATGCTCGATTTCGTTCAATTTATTTTATGTTGGAGGCATGTACGAGACATAAACTTATAAATGGGATAATGTAGAACTTAAAAAAATAAAGTGTTATCATCAAAAGGGGTGTAATGTCTACATTGGATACAATGTGTATACCACAGCATAGATTATTAAAATTGTATGCGTCAAACTTAGAATTTTTATGGTCAAAGCTATTTGAAACGTCTATTTTTCCATTTATAAACATGCATTAATAAACACAAAAACCTCCATTTATAAATATATTCATCTCTTTCTTTAATTATCTTCAGGATGTAGAAGATTGCAAAAGTTAGTTTTCCATTTTGAATAATCGTAAGTTTTAAAATGTTTCATAAAATGCTTAATGTTATTTTTTCATGGAATTATATTATCGTACCAATAAAATTTAAATAAAAATTCTAGTATTTCCTGTATTGTATATTTAGTATGCGACCTTAGTCATAATTCTTATTTGGCTCACAATAATTTTGTCATTATCATTTCACATAAATATTCGTGAAGTATTTTAAAACAATGTTATCAAACAACTAAATATTCCTTTAAATAAAAAAATAATAATAAGATAACGAAATAACGTATTTGAAACGTATGATGGACTAAAATCGCACTTACGAAAACTGAATTATATCTAAAGATGTGTACTCATTATTTAATTACTTTTACGGTTCCAACACAGGGTCAGATAACAAATGTCAAAATATGAAATTTAATTTGAATCATTTGAGTGTTAAGCTTTGTTTAAATGTTAATAAACAAGTTCGTTTCTTTTGGTCTCAAATATTTTTACGTTCGATAAGTGCTACCCGTAATCTTTCTTCTCGGCCGGAAACTCCTTTCTCACGCGAACATCTTCACTGATCCGAAACTACTTAAGTTTTCTTTATTTTATACCGTCTGAAAAGTTTGTTTAAAAAGAAATGATCCTAACTTTTTCTTTCAGTTATTATGGAAGAAATTTAGAAAATATATTTTACGTTATTCATTTTTCGCTTTTAACTTTAGATGCTTGTCTTTAATTGGCTCTTTACTATTATTATTATATACATTTTATTTTTCTTTAAATCGGGTGAAGAATATTAAAAAAAATGGGGAAAATAAGTACTTAATTTTTCACTAGTACTAAAAAAAAATTGCATGAAAATTATAATAAGAATCTCATAAATAATAATCTTAAGAAAAAAATTAAATGAGTTAAAAATGGTATGTTGTATATTTATTAATGATTTTTAATACATTTGCAGGTGCTGAAATTAATACTGAATGCTTACAATTTTAGATATGATAAGTAATCTATACTTAATGTCAACTTAGCAATGATGTAGAAGCTGATGTACTTAATGTTGTGTTAAAAAATTATAGTTTCATGAATTTTAATGGTGATTGAAACTACTTATTACAAATACAAACTATAGACAAAATTGCTTCTGAAATGAATATAACTGAATTTTAGCTATTTTTAGAAGTTTCTTTTCACACTATTTTATTTATGTAAATTAAGTTATATTTTGCTTTATTTTTATTATAATCATCAATACAATATTGTATTCATAAATTGTTACATTAAAAACAAGTTCAATTATAAAAAATTGAAGTTTTAAATTCATTTGATTTTTAGCAACCCTAAAATTTGATTTTATAAATTTGCTTAGATAAAAACAAAGTAATATTCATTTTTTATACTATTATCAAACTTCAAAATGGTTTTATATGTAACATTTTATTTGACTTTCAAGTATTTATTTTTAAATTGAAATAATTACGATAATATTAAGATAAAAACTGTGAACTCTTTAAGCAGAATCATTTGTTGTCAGAATCAGTTTTTTGCCTTACGCAAACACGCATTTTTTTATTTCAAATTATCAATTCATGCACCATATTATAATAATTAAAATTAAAAAAAAGACTATGAGAAAGTAATCATAAATTTTCTTAAATGTTTGATTTTAATTTATGCTGCATACAAATACATTGTCTCTTTTTGGTTTGCAGATGATAAAATCATTAAATTATCCATTTTCTTTAACTTCAAAATATTTCAATAATTTTATAAGGCTTAAAAAGATATCTTTCTAATCACTAATTTAAATATTTAATTTCAAAATATTTAACATGAAATGAATTGTCTTGTTCTGTTATCCTTGGCAGCGGATGAAACTTTAAAAAGAAAAGAAATTTTACGATTGTTTGAACATACGCCCATGACGACTATATAAATGTTGATATCATTTTCGGTGCATTGTATATTTTTAGAGTATAACAGAAGTTTTCTATATATTCATTGTCCTTAAAGTGAAAATTATTTTTTCCTCAGAACTGGTTTAAAAAAAAAAGCACCACATTTTTGAATTATAAATGATGGATGAATATGAATGATGGATCTCTATGTCGTATACTCCATCTACTAAGGGTGTTATTATAGATCAAAATGGTGAATTTATTTTCATGATAGCATTTAGATTTCGTCTAGATCTCAATTATGCATATTTTCTTCTCTGACGGTATATATAATTAAAAAACTATTTCAGAGGAAAAAAGTTTATTTAAAATTCAACAACGAAGGAGTATTTACAGCATTCAGTTTAGATTTTTTTAGTTTTCTAACAACGTTTCACTGGTCCAATTTACTAAGTGTCATTGAGAAATAGAGTTGCTAATTAATTAGTGCAGATTATATTTTAAGTTACGAAATAAAACGCAAAAATGTACTTTCTGGAGAAAAAAAAATTGGGGCGGATTTTGATTTATGATCTCTAAAATATAGAGGATAGCCGCAATTTGAGAAACAAGGTCCGAATACTTCGGTCAGGAGAGCGGTCAAAAATTTGCTTCCCTTAATGTTAATTTATGTGTTTTGTGTATTTCGCTCTATCACTAGAACTTTTTTCATGAATCGAAACAATTGTAAAGTTAGAGCCGCGTTGGCTCAGGGGATAGAGCGTTCGGCTTCCAATGAGGTCAACCGGGATTCGATCCCGGCAATGGCTGGTCTATACGAATTCCGCATCCAGCTTGCACTGACCACAGTGCTGACGAGAAATATCCTCAGTGGTAGACGGATCATGGGTTAGAGTCCTCTTGCCGTCAGGCTAACCGTGGAATGTTCTCGTGATCTTCCTCTCCATGTAACGCAAATGCGGGTTAGTTCCATCAAAAAGTCCTCCACGAAGGCAAATATCACCCATTACTTGATCCAGGAGTTACCTTGACTTCTGGATTTGGTTCAAAATTACAAGACTACGGAGTTGAGCATTAATAGTCGTAAACCCAAAAATTGGGTCGACTGTTCAACTTCGGTTATAAAATAAAATAAAATTATGAAGTTAGTTTATCCAAAGATTAATTTTATGCAAAAAGTAATTTTGAATAATTATTTATTATTTTTTGTTATTTATTAATAAAATCGAAGAATTTTGTAAGTAAGGCATACAATTTTTTACAGATAATGCAATTTTATAAAGCGAGTTATAAAATTTAAACGAAATTTATCGAATAGTTCTGGAAAAATAGAATTTTAAGAAAGTTGTACTATTTATATATTACGTTTCCTTTTTCTTCATAAGAATTCAATAAATAATATCAACGAAATGACCTTCAGCAGATAAATTTTAAGAATACTTGAGTACTTGATATTTGGTACTTGGTAAATCGAATATCATATTTGACAATTTAAATCTCAAGTTTTTTTATAAGTGATATATATTTTTATTTCGCTTAAATAAACGAATAGTTGCAACGAAAATAAATTAATTTTGTAACTGTTTATACCTTACGTTTGATATTACATTAAATCTTTATTCCACTAGTTTAACCAATTTAATTTTTTATACCGCATGATTTATAGTAAAAATAGTTAGAAATAGTAACTGCATATTAAGAGAATTGTAACTCGCATTTTAGCATCTATGCACATGCGATATATTATGAACAAAAGCCTTCTTTTAAAGGCTATAAAGTCCAGTATCCCTTTAATGAAGAAATTCCCTAGAATGAAGCGTAAAGGTAAACATTTACCATATTTAAATTTATTATGAATTTTCATCTAGGTAGATAACCGTAGTGTGACAGTCATTGAATGGCCATCCATCATGAATTTGGGATATTTACTTTCTCAAGTGTCGAAATAGATCGTTTTAATCAAAAAGTTAGACTGCAACTTTAAACTGGAAAGTCACTTTACGAAGTAATGACTCCCATAGTATGGTCCATTGACCTGTCCTTCCCTCGAAAAAATATAAAATCTTAAACAATCACTTGCAAGGTCAAGGAGTTGATGGAACTGTTGAAACCAAATAAAAAATCACCTTTTCATTGTTATGAATGAGATGAGACAGGAAAGTTTTAAAAAAAGTTAGATTATTGTTGCATAATATAAATTAATGACTTCGGTTATGAAATTAAAGTAAACAGTAGAAGAAATTAAACGAGCATAATTAGTTTGGATAAAATTTTTAATATTATTTTGAATTCTCTTTCCGACTGAAGTAAACAATTATGTATCTGAGAGACTTTGCGCACAAAATAACATGACACTCGTATTTAGTTTAAATTACAGATCAACCTGAGATATTTTTAATGAAAATTACCATGAATTAATTAATTTCATGAAAAACTAATATCAAATTACTTCCTTTACTTTATATATAATGAAAAAATTATAAATTAATTATTTTTGTAAAAGTAATATTTGTTTACATACCTGAGTTATTTTAAATCAGGTTTTAGTTTTTAGAATTTTATTTCTAGTCGTAATAGCTTCCTGGTTTCAATTATAATCTAAAACATATAGCAATTTTAGAATTAAAATAATACTATGTTAGGCAAAAATCTTTGGCCTATTAACTAATGCTTTTGATTTAAAAATCCTTCAATGCTCAAAATTCTAGTTTTTAACAGACTAATGAAAATATTATTTTACTAAAATAAAAATTTAACTAAATATTTGAACTATTTGAACTAAAATATTATTTTACTAAAATAAAATTTGAAGTTTTTTTAACGATTTGCTCCCTTATTTTTAGTTATGGTAAAATAGCGTGTTCTTGCTCTATGGGAACATCAAAAAGCACGGTAATTTTTGCCGAGGGCATTTGATAAGGATTTTTTGCAAAATTGATACTTTACAGTCTGACATAAAAACTACTTACTCGGTTAAATTTAATTTTCAGTTTAGTATTTTTTACTAAATGTGTAGTAATAAGAACTATAATTTTGAAAAACAGAATGTCCTGTAAACTTTTATCATATAAACGGAAAAATTTCCAAATGAATGGTTCAAATACCGTATATTTTGGTTTTATTAATCAGACTCAGGGTTTTTTTGCCAAAAATGTCATTACTATACAGTTCGGTAATTTTATCAGACTTTTTTTCACAGTGTATTAATATATTAAGATTTAAAATATATAGTATTTAACTAGGTTATACGGTACAAATCCGATGATTATTTAAATTAAGTTCGATGATAAAATACTTAGTAGGTATATGCAAAAATAATAGCAGATATAATATAATAGAATAATTAGAATTATATAATAATAGAATAATATAATAATTAGAATAATATAATAATTAGAATAATATAATAATTAGAATGTGATGTTTTGAAATAACGAAAGCTACATAGGCCTAAATATCTTTATATATTTTTCTTAAATGTGCCTTTATACTGTGATTCATTTGTGATATAACGAGATTTAAATAATTAAAGTTAAGTTTGATTTATAAAAATAAAGAACTACAAAGTAATTAAGTTCTAACTAAGAAATTATGATAAAAAAAACCGAACTTCTTTTTTATTCCTAAAAAATGTCTTGAAACCGATAAATACATATGAATTGAATAAGTGTATCGTATTAAAAGCAGTTTTAGTCATAATCTCAACCTAATCTTTGATTAAAATGATTGATTTATCTTTTATTAAAGATTGCTATTAATTGCAATTTTGCGCTGTTACTTTTGAAACCATGCTGCTTGAATTTTAAGTAATAACAAAAATCAGTAAGTCAGTTTCATAATATAATATCAAAACTATTAATTTAATCACATTTTATTAATGTATAGTTTCTGGTATTAAAAATACATTAGGCATGTGAAATTAATTTTACGTCTATTATTTTAGTAATATAAAAATACTTATGATATAAAATTACTTTATCACATACAAGATATAATTTTAATATGCCTTTTCCTTTTAATTTTTCGTTAAAATTATAAAAAATCTAGCACTGCATTGTAATTTTCACACTAAGAAAAACATCTGGTAAAATTACAAAACTGTATTGTACTGGTCAGAAAAAAATTTATTCTGGTAATAAAAACTAAATTATATGGTATTTTCTGTTCATATGGAAATGGTTTACCGGAAATTGTAGTTTACAAAATTATAGATATTATTACCACATATTTAGTAAAAAATACAAAGCTGAAAGGTATTTAACTGAATGAATGGTGTTTATGCCATGCTCTAAAGTACCATTACAAAATTACTAAATTTTTACCACATTTACTAAATTCTATCCCATATTATAAAACAATATGTAATTTTTAATTTTACCAATGTAATATGTAACAATATGTAATTTTTAATCATAAAGAAAGCTCTTTGTTAAAAGTTACCGAAATTTTCGGTGTTTCCATAGAGCCAGAAACATAGTAAATTTTGCTATATTCTGGGAGTTTTGACCATACTCTTTTTATCAATGCATATATTCTCAAATTTGGGTAGATATAACTCTTAAACAAAATATTTTAAAGCAATAATCACTGTACTAAATTATTTAAAATTATAGATGAATAATTTTAACAAGTGTAAAGCTATAAAAAGTTACTAGTCGAGTGAGATGCTTCTTTGCCTTTGGAATTACAATGTATTCAAACAAACCAATGAAATGCTGAAAACGTGTGTGGGGTAGTTATAGCTTCAAAAGAAAGTTATTTTGATTTTCCTTTTCTAAGGCTGTGGTGAGTATACTTATGAAAAATTTCACCAATTTTATATGTCCATGATAAACTATTTTAATTGTATTGCCATCTCTTATCTTTAACTTAATAGCAACGATTATTTAAAATATATACAGCTAGGTGCCAAATTTAGGAAATGCATACAAATTATGTCGTCTATGTTCCATAAAATTTTATCAAACAAGAACACGACACATATGCTTTGTCCCACAATGTGTTTCTTTTTTTTTTCACACATTTCATGAAAAATAATTTTGTAATTTCAACCATATATGAATAAAAAGTTATAATTTAGTCAGATTTGCAGTTTGTTTTATTTACTCAATTCATGTTAGAAAAACTAAAAATCATTTCATTAAGTTTCCTACTAACTGTATTCTACATTATGATTATCAGATATTTTAAGCATGTCATATTTTTTGCATCCAAATTTCCTCTGAAGTATGACTCCGAAAATAAAGAATTTTAGTCTATATAAAGAACGTTATTTTTATCTTTTTTGATATCCCTATAACCTTGATACACATTTTTGAAGTCCTGAAATTTCTAAACAAAAAAATATATTCAAGGTTTTTTAAAAGTAATAAAGTTTCGATAATTTGTGAAAAGTCAAACCAGTTTAGCAAATCAGTATTCTTACTAAGTGCTGGGAAACATTCAATGCTGATAAGGTTTTTTTAATTTAATTGCATTCTTTATTGTATTTTTTATCATACTGTCTCACGCATTTAAACACCTTGTTAAAGCAGTTAAGGTAAGGCACATATTTTATTTTAAAATATAAGGTCTCCATATTAAGTTTTATTTCAAATTTCTCCTTTTAAATGAGATGGATTTTGAAATGCGCTGTGCCAATATATCACACTGAAAAGTCCAAAACCGTTGCCCTTCGTAAAAACTTATAGCTATTAGAGCATTTATCGTTAAAATTTGACTTGAAATATGATTAAAAAGTGCATGCGTCGTAAAATTTTAAAATTCATATTACTATTTAAAAGTAAAATTATTATTTAAAAAATTTTCTTCCCTATAATTCAAAACAAATATTATTGATGAGTAACTTTTTTGATTTCTTCACGTTTCGAGCAATATTTATAATATACGTTTTAAATAAATCTAAATAATATTTCGAAATTTAATTGAAATCTAAAATGCACAGTGCTCTAAAACTGAAAAAAAAGCGAAAACCTTGAACAACTTTTGGTTTAAAGATCAGATTTTCACGTGCTAGGATTCAAATGTAATGCTTTGAAGCCTTGACTTTAATTATGCTGAGTTATTTGTGCAGACGATATTTCAAGGGTGAAAATAAAATACAAGGAAAAATGTTTGGCGAAAAGGTGACCGTTTCGAATTAGGGGCAATACTTTAAATCGGTCGAAGAAAATTCTGTTCATTTCAAGAAACCATTAATTAATTACATTTAAGGTTAAGCCGTTGAATCATTATTATAGAGTTCTTGTTGGTGAAAATCTGGTCATTAGATCAAAGTTGTGCAGAGCGATTCGTCTTCACTTTTGTGCAATGTATGATTTTGTAATCACGATTAGAAAGAAAAATATAATTAAAATGAAATATTTTTTTAATTTTATTTCTGTGATAATTGTCGCAGTCCACGAAGCAGCGGCTTAAATATGAATGTTCTAAGCAAATGATTTAACCAAACGATTTTTATATTCAGTAATGAAAATTATTTCCTTTTTTTTCAACTCTTTGAAATGAAGTACATACAGATGCGGATAAAATCTACTTTAAAAAAAACCTCCGAATTGTATTCTTAAAAAATCTACAGACGCCTTTTCATCCGGTTGGTGTTATTATAAATTCTAACAAGCAACAATTGATTAGGATAAAACTGGAGAACACGGGCGGACATTTTACGCTTCTAAATCGAAGGATAAAGTTACAAAATTAATGAAGATGGTTGAAAGGAGAATGGAGATTATATGATGAGAATCTCATTTTTTTTAAGCGGTCAAGGCCTAGGCTCGTTTGTTAGTAATCTATTTCTAGGTCAAGAAATAAAAAATATCTTTCCGCCGCTTTTAAATCTCTCCTCCTACTCAATGTTTTCTTAGTAAAGTTTATATCCAACACAAATGCTGAGGGAAATGATTGAAAGGTATTGTATTAACAAAATAATGGGTAGTTTAGACGCGGCAAAAGATCGTTTCTTGTGAGTTACTGAGTTCAATGTCCAAGTAATTGATTGGTTCTCTAAAAAAGGTAAATAGAGATTCGTAAATAAAAATATATATTATTTACAATGCGAATTAAAATGAGAGCAGAAATTTTACGACAAATAACTTATTTCTGTCAAAATAATTCAGATAAATTACTCTTTTTTTACTCTTTGATAATGAGTTGTTTTTTTTTCAATTTGAGACGTTTCCTCACACATCGAGTTAAATTTCCTTGCGAACAATTAGAAACAAAAGTTAGCTCACACTTATATTAGAATAGTATTCATCCCTTAATACGGTGTTAGAAATTTTACAGCTGATCAGGGTTGAGTTAAGGTATAATGGTGCCTGGACACTAATAAGGGACTGGGGACCCTACCTATACCAAATTTTTCAAAATTCAGAAATATAGAAACTTCTTATGAAATTCAGTTCCAACTACTGTTGTTTTACAAAAATTCAAAAAATCCTTTGGAGTTTTTTTTTATTTTTTACAAAAATAGTTACATTTAATATCGATTAGATGTCCATTTCAGCAGAAACATTCAGCAAGAACTACTGAACATACAAATTTTAGAAGTTGAAAAAAAATTTGAATTTTCCATTTTTACTAAACTAGTTATATTATTGTCTACAGAGACCCCAGAAAATTATAAGGGTTTTTTAGATGAATACTGAAAATTAGTCAGAAAAATCGAGAACTTGTAAATTATAGCAGAAGTAGAAAATGGAAAAGATTAGGGAGCTGAGTGAGGGGAAGATATATAATTTTTCATCAATTTCCCGAATTTCACATTGGAAAATGCATAAAATTTTAATGATTATAACAGAAAATTGTGAAACATTGCACTTATATATATCGAATATTTCTTTAGAAAATCACAAAAATCAATTTTACTTTTACAAACTTAAGCGGTCTCTAAAAATACAATGGCAAATGGTGAGAGCCCCAGTAGCCCCCTCTTAATCTGGCTCTGAAGCTATTCATATCTAATTAGCGACAATTTTATTGCGAAACTGAACCTGCAAACTGGACCGTATCATCCTGCAAACTAATCTTAAGTTAAATTTGGTTACTTGAGACTAAGAAAGGAAAACATGGTTGAATTTAATATTATGGTTGCAATAAATTTGCACTACACAAACGTTTAGCGTTGAACCACTTTTACTGAGAGTGAACTTAGCCGGAAAATTTTCTGTTTCAAAATTGGTGTGATTATTTATTTAATCTCAACAGTTTTGAGACAGAAAGTCGTAACGTTTAAGTAAATTATACCTTCTAAGTTTATGAAAAATGTGTATACAGTATGAAACCTAATAAAGCAATTACAAGATTGGCGCCTTTTTAAAAACAGCATAAAATTTAAAAACATTTGTTCATGTCAGATATTTGCAGTTATCGCTGTATAGTCAGTAAGCATATTTTTGACATTATATTTGTTTTTTATTCAAGCATAAAATAACCACATTTAATTCATTCTTTAAAAAACAAAAGTACTTTTAAAACTGATTTTATTCGAAAAAGAACCATTCGCTTTACTGGAACCGAAATTAGATTTTAAACAAATTTTGCATTGAAATAAAAATTGCAGAGTCTTAAGACTTTGATCATGAATTTTCAAAGCATTTTTAATATTTTAAAATTAGAATTTTACATGAAATCGTAGGGCAAAAAATGGCTCTTCTCAGAGGAACACAATTACAAGCACTTTTAATTTTGACTTTTGTAATTCATTGCATTTGTCAGAATTCTAATAATAAAAATTTATCCCTTGGGTTGCTGAAAGTGATGAAAACCAAAGTTTATGAATTTTCGAGTGAAAATGGATATTTTTATGCTAACACACTTTAGGTATATCCTTCTGAACTATTTACTGTGTAAAAGCAGATTAACTACTTCATTGGTTGCAAAAGGGTATAGACTGATGCTCAAAATACTTTGGAGTGAATTTTATATAATAACCATTATTAACTTTAACTTATTTTCATTATCAGCTTTAAGGAAATTATATGTTTGTTCTGGGGTGTAAAAATTACTAACAAAATTTTCTAAACTAAAATATATCTAATTATTTTTTAACTTATGACAGCATTCATCAAAAAAATCCTTTTTTAATAAAGAAAGGGAAACAATTTTCAACTTCGTGAAATATTATGATTTTTTAAACGCAATCAGTCCTTCAATTAATTTAATGTAAGGTATAAACGAAGCCGGATTTCTTTATGCACAGTTTAGTAGGCTCAACTTACGCGATATTTTTAAAAATTAGAGAGATTAATTAAAGCGATAAATAAAGAGATAAGATAGAGAGAAATAGAGATTAGAGAGAGATGGAGATGTAATGATAGAGAGAAAAATTAGATTTTCTAAAAATTAGAGAGTAATCTGAAATTTGTAGATCGAAAAAGATGACAAATTAGAGCAATATTTTTTTTCTTCACAATTGTGACATTCTGTGGGAATTCAAGTTCTTCCATGCGTAATGAGTTATTTAGCTGTTTTTTAAACATCTAGAAAAAGGATCATTTTTCGGATTTTTTTTCAGAAATAATTAGAAAATTTAGAAGAAGAAAGAAAATGAGTCGTTTTCGAAAAATAAATTATTTGAATAAAATGACTAGCATTAACTTGTCACGGTTGCAGAAGCTTAGAAGTTAATGTTTGAATTGAACGCATCACAGTCATTGATGTCAAAGTGATTCCCCAAATGTGAATGTTACAAATTATTCATGGTTCAAATGGTTTTAAATCTGCATCGGTTTGATAAAGATTGCACTTTATGATTGCATCTATTATTCAAGGCTATTAGACAGAACAAATAATTTAGATTTAACGATGATACTCAATTAACTACCATTCAAGGGTAGTCTTAACTTTATAGTCATTAGAAAGGACAATAAAGCGGTTTTGTACAAAGCGATTGACATGGGAGATATCAATTAAAATTTTGCACCTACAAAGGAGTTTTTTTTCTAAATTAGTAAAATAAACTAGTAACACCTTAAAAGGTATTATCAATCAGTCTAATAATATGAGTAATATGCGTCCTTTAACGGAGAAAAATAATGAAGCTCTAATTTATTAAAAAAAAAGTTAATTGTGCAAATATTTGAGTTTTCATTTTGTACTACTATACCTGTGCGACATAAGCCTTTTTGTTTCATGGTGCTTTGAATAACTCCCCATAACTAACAAATATCGATCAAATTTTTTTAATAACCATATAATTTTAAAACTTATTGATGCAAAACATTAATTACTTTTAAGAGTCAACAATTTTGAAGTAGATAAGCATTGATATTTCATTGATTTACGATTACATATTTTTCTATTAGCCCTTTTTGCAGAGTTAACAGTTAATAATGAGTGGTGTCAACAGCCAGTTGTGATTTTTAAATTTTGTGTGATTTTTTTTTAGTAAAAAATTAATTCATTTTTTTATTAGTGGTAAAGCGCAGCGAAAAATTTTGAAAGGGTACACAAAAGTCATAAGTTTACAGTAATGTAATTTTACCAGAATTTTTTTTTCCATGTAGATTCCTTTAAATAGATATTTTTAACATATTTAAATTACAAGTATAAAAATCGTATTAAAAGTTAATTGCCATTATCTTAATTCTTCTTTAAATCCCTAATGCAGATTTTCTACACACATTTTTTGTGATCCCATTATATTGCATGTGACGTCATGGACGTCCTTCTCCTGTTGGCATCCGTGCATATTTGATACAAACGTGTGTAAAACCACCTGCTCTACTCTTAGCCCACAGTTGGTGATCACCACCTGCCATAATCACGAGCTGATATTGTTTATTGGGGTGATTACGCGCACAGTCGCCTCCGCACGGCCGCAGACGTTTATGAGATCACGAATTTGTTTCCACAAAAGGGTTAAAAGCGTTTTAATTGTAAATTTGTGCAAGAGGCTGCACAAGAAATTGCGCAAGTAAGGAGACGTGCCAGAGCTTTTTTTTTTCCCTTTCGTCGTTCTAGAACCTGATCTCATGCTCCAGACAAAAATTATTAAAAATGTTTTCATTTTAAGAAGGTGAATTAAATTTGTATGATGAGAGTATAAATCTTATGAGTATACATCTACCTTAGTTAAATTATTCAATTGCAGTTTTAGCATAACATAAAGCGATTAGGATTGCATTAAGTGAAGCGTGTGTATCATATAAGATGATGAAAATGCGATCGTTTTCATTTAACATTTTTGAATTCCCCATTAGAAAAATATATTGCGAAAAAGCTGTTCTAAATTCTAATGGAAGAAGTTGCTTTAAATATTTTATGTTATATCTAAATATTTGATGTTATATCAAAATACTAATGTTGCATCTTTATGCTTCATAGTTTTAAATAAAATTAAAAAACGCTGCCTTATTTTTAATATTTGCAACAAAAAATGCTTAATTCTATTTATACTTAAAGCACATTATATTAACTTTTATGAAAATCCAAAATCTAAGAAAACAAACACTTTTTGGAAGAAAAAAAAATATTCGTTCGTTTGTAACACTCAAGGCACACTTTATTATTTTTCTTTTCCTACAATGTGCTACTCAGAGATTTAATTCAAGCACTCTAGCTCGACGTATGGTGAACAGATAATCACCTTAGCTAAAAAAATTTAAAATACCATGATAAATTAAGCAAGATTCAAATGTAATTTGCAAAAGATTTAATTAAAATATTCCATAATAGATATTTTACCCTGGAAACAATTTTTACCTTAGAAATGTAGAAATAAAAATACTTATATTTGTGGCTAACATGTAATTGTATAAAGTGCCCGTTTTAGTGACTGACAACAAACTGAACAGGAAAAATATCAATATAAACAAGGTATACAAATTTCCCACATAAGAAAATTTAGCTTAGATAATTATGGTTTGTATGAGCTGGAAGTCACAAGTTAAAATATAAAAAGCATTTGGATAACAAGAATATTTGCTTAAGCAAAATGTCATGAAAGAAACATTAATCCATAATTAAGATAAAATTCAGCTTTTAAAGTTTTAGATTACAAGAGTGTATTTAAATATTATGGAGTTATTATTCATATTCTGGTATCTTCTTAAGTTCTAAAATCGGGAAATGATAAAGACCATAATATTGGAATTGTGAACTGCAGATGAACTGCAGGAAGTGACTTAGTAAACCATGAGCAAAAATAAATAATTTCAAAAAAAAATAAAGAAGTAATAATGAACAACATTCTGAATAACTTTTGATCTAGCGATTGGGTCTTCGATGTTAGGACTCAATCTTAATGGTTTGTAGTGACCTCAAATATGCTAATTAGTTAGTATAGGTAATATATGAAATCAGACAAAAAATGTACTTTCTTTGAATAAACATACCTTTTGTTTGACGAATTTGTATTTCTAACCATCGCATTATTTGGTACAGCTGTCATCTAGAAAATATGCTTCCAAGAGTTTGGTCAAAATTTAAATTTTTATTTTATTTTTTGTGCATTTCGCCATATCTGAAGAGCTTTTTAAGAAAACTTTTTGAATTGTAGGGTATACAAATTATTACTTCCTTTTAAAGAATGTAATTTTATGTGATGAAATTTAAAATTTTGACAAAATTGGTCGAATAGTTTCTGAGAAATTGAATTTTAAAATCGATTATTTAAAATCGATTTCTCATTAACTATTCGATTGATTTCGTTCAAATTTTGAATTATTCCATATAAAATAACTTTTTAAAATTCAAAATTTTTCGACTATTAATAAACAAAATAAATAATATTATTATATACTTATTTAATAAAATAAATACTAAACAAGCATTAAAAACTATTTTTTGCACTGAACTATCTATGGACAAAAGAATTTTATGATCGAGTGTTAAAAAATTTAGATTCGCTTGAAAAGCTCACGATACATGGCAAAATACGTTAAAAAAAATATAATTGACATTAAGGCGTTCAAACTTTCGAGCGCTCTCCTGACCAAACTATTGGGATCATATTTCCCTAATTGCTGCTACTCCCATTATTCTGAGAATTAGAAATCCTAACTCGTCGAAGTAAATTATTGTGTCTGGTTTAGTAACTTAAAATATAGTCTTCACTAACTAATTAGCATATGTGAGATTAAAATTGAGTCTTAGTACATAAAAATCCGGTGACTTAGTGAAAGTGTTCGGTTTTTTACCCCTCACTATAAATCACTTTCGTGCAGCAGAAAAATCTTGTTCTCAGTTTTAAATAAACATGAAATTATTTTCTTTTAGTAAATATACCATATATATATATATATATATATAACAAAAAAACAAAGAGAAAACGAAAAAAAGACTCCTTTTCGCGGATATAATCGTGTGGGCTGATGAAAAGATTATATCTTTTATTTTCCGGATTTTTAAAAAAATTTTTATCCTTTTTTTCTTTCTTCCCCAGTTGTTTGTTATTTTTTTCAT